>NW_027530517.1:5023-12217 GCF_008692635.1 Crocuta crocuta | reverse complement strand
GTTGGTTAATAGTCTCTAAAGTCCAGCCGCCCCCTACTGGCCATAGGCATCAATGTATGGTCAAAGAGTTCCTTTTGACCTGGATTAACATCCATTCAGAACAGCCAGTTCCAGAGCACAGTAGTTCTCAACAGCCTCACAGACTGTGGATTGAGGGGAATGGGTTGGAATGAGGATGAACCTATTTACATAGGAAGTATTTACAGCTCTGGCCTTTACATCTGATCAGGCTAAATAGTTTCTGCAGCCTAAGAACAGAATGATAGAAAAAGGCTCGATAAATTCTGGGTCAAAATTCAGATGAGTTTGCTTGACTCCCAAGTTCCTCTCAAGAAGTGACTATTAGTGGTTGATCAGGCTCATCTTCCCATCCTTACGTGTAGACTCAGAATCAGGTTCCCAATAACAGAACCATCTGCTACTTCAGCAGCATCAGGAGGTGTCTGGGAAATATTCAAAACCTCATTCCAGAAGGGAGACAAGATGGATGAGAAGTAGGGAGCTCCGCACATTTCATCCACCCCTATCTCTCAAACAGAGAATGCCTGAAACCATAGAAACCCTTACAGAATCCAGGAGTTTGGGAGGAAAAGGAGACAGAGTCCACTGAGAAAACCTTGTAGCATGACTACAAACTGGGGAAGATAAAAACGGGCTGGGACTGGAGAAGCGTTTGTGTTTTGTGGAAGCTGCAGGAACCCTGTGATTGGTGGATCCTTTTACCTCAAGTTAAGGGCAACAAAGACCTTAGTAGCTTGTCTGACAGTGAGAGACCTCAGGACAGCTGCCGAAGACTCCAGGTCAGCACCTAGACGCAGGTCTTCCAGAATAATTAGAATCTCAAAAAAAGGAGACTGGGGAGGGCACACAAAGAGACATAAGAAACAGCTCAGAGGAAGTGCTGGCAAAGAGAAATTGCACCCAAAGGAGTTAAGCAGCTACCTTTCCTGGTCTTGAAGAAGTGGCCTCTTCTAAGAACATACACTGTTCAGACTGCATGTGCCTGACAGATCTGGTGGGCCATCTGGGGCTGTACCAGGGCTACCTCAAGAAACAAGCCAAAGTATACATGGTGGAGATTGCCAAATACCGCTACGAGTAGGGAAACAAGATAACCAAACTCTCAACAAGAGAAACCAAAGCCACGATTCAAAGAACACTTCCTGAATGGACAGGCCCTGAACAGTCAAAGAGCTCCCTTTATTACAGCAGAACTCACAGGGGCAGAGTGTACAACATGCTTTCAAAATTAACAAGAGATAGAAAGGTAACCAAAATAATGAAACGGAAGAACTCTCCTCCAAAGAAATTCCAGGAAAAATGACAGCTAAAGAACTGCTCAAAACAGATATCAGTAACATAACTGAACAAGAATTTAGAACAATAGTCATAAAATTAATTGCTGGGCTTGAAAAAAGCATGGCAGACATCAGAGAAACTATTGCTACAAACATTATGGGGCTCAAAAATAGTTATGATGATAGCAGCACTCTCAACAATAGCTAAAACATGGAAAGAGCCTAAGTGTCCATCAACAGATGAATGGATCAAGAAGATGTGGTTTATCTATACCATGGAATACTACATGGCAATGAGAAACAATGAAATCTGGCCATGTGTAGCAACATGGATGGACCTTGAGGGTGTTATGCTGAGCGAAATAAGTCAGGCAGAGAAGGACAAATATCATATGTTTGCACGTATAGGAGGATTAGGAGGACCTTGACGGAGGAACAAGGGGGAGAAGAAGGGCGGAAATGGTGGGGGAAAGGGAGAGAGGCAAACCATGAGAGACTCTTGAATGCTGACAAAAACTGAGGACTGATGGATGTGGGGGGGAGGGGGGATGGGCATGGAGGAGGACACTGGTGGGGATGAGCACTGAGTGTTATGTGGAAACTAATTTGACAATAAACTATTAAAAAAAAACAAATTAAAAAAATGTATCCAAAATAAAAAAAAAAAAAGAATACTTACTGGGCTTGAGAAAACAAGACATCAGTGAGACCTTTGCCACAGAGATAAGAGTTAAAAAAAGAATCAATCATAAGTGAAGAGTGTAATAAATAAAATTAGAAACAGTCTTCATGGAATGAAAGAAATTGAAGATGACACAAAGAAATGGAAAGACATTCCATGCTCACGGATTGGAAGAACAAATATAGTTAAAATGTCTATACTATCAAAACAATCTACACATTTAATGCAATCCCTTTCCAAATAACACCATCATTTTTCACAGAGCTAGAACAAGCAATCCTAAAATTTTATGGAACCATAAAATACCGTGAATTGCCAAAGCAATCTTGAAAAAGAAAAGCAAAGCTGGAGGCATCACAATTATGGACTTCAATATTACAAAGCTGCAGGAGCACCTGGGTGGCTCAGTTGGTTAAGTGTCTGACTTCGGCTCAAGTCATGATCTCATGGTTTGTGAGTTTGAGCCCCACATCAGACTCTGTGCTGACAGCTCAGAGCCTGGAGCCTGCTTCCGGTTCTATGTCTCCCTCTCTCTCTGCCTCTGCTCATTCTCTGTCTCAATAATAAATAAATGTTAAAAAATTATTTAAAAATTTTTAAAAGCTGTTATGAGGAAAACAGTACGGTGCTGGCACAAAAATAGACACTTACATCAATGGAACAGGATAGAAAACCCAGAAATGAACCCATGACCATACAGTCAATTAATCTTCAACAAAGCAGGAAAGAATATCCAATGGGGAAANAACATGGTTGGAACCTGAGAGTATTATGCTAGTTGAGATTAGTCAGAGAAAGACAGATAGCATATGATTTCATTCATATGTAGATTTAAGAAACAAAACAAATGAGCAAAGGGGAACAAAAAATAGAGAAAAACAAATCAAGAAACTTACTCTTAACTATAGAGGACAAACTGATGGTTACCAGATGGGAGGTAGGTGTGGGGATGGGTTAAATAGGTGATGGGGATTAAAGAGTGCACTTATAGTGATGGGCACCAGGTGTTGTATGGAAATGTTGAATCACTGTCTCGTACACCTGAAAGTAATATTACACTGTATGTTAATTAACTGGAATTTAAATGAAAACAAAAACAAAACAAAAGGAAAAAACCTACCAAGACTGAATCACTAAGAGATAGAAAATCTGAATGAGCAGTAACAAGCGAGGCAATTGAATTAGTAATCAAACACCTCGCAACACAGAAAAGCCCAGAACTATATGTTTTCACTGGTGGATTCTAGAAAACATTTAAAGCAGAATTAATGCCAATCCTTCTCAAACTCTTCCCCAAAAAAATTGAAGAAGAAAGAATAAGAAGGAAAACTCCCTAACTATTTTACAAGACCATCATGATCTTTCTTTTTTACTTTTTAAAAATGTTTATTGATTTTTTTAAAAAAATAGTTTATTGTCAAGTTGGTTTCCATATAACACCCAATGCTCATCCCCACAAGTGCCCTCCTCCATGACCATCTCCCCCCTCCCCCCTACACCCATCAGTACTCAGTTTGTTCTCAGTATTCAAGAGTCTCTCATGGTTTGCCTCTCTCCCCCTCCCCCACTATTTCCCCCCTTCTTCTCCCCCTTGGCCCTCCGTTAAGTTCCATATTAACACCTATGAGATAACAGAAACATATATATTGGTCTCTGCCTCTGGTTCCTGATGCAGAGCTCCTGAAACCCTTGTAATTTCCTAAGTGATAAGAGCACAAGGAACATCTTTTGTTCTAATATTTGGTCTTTGATCCCAGTTTCTGACACAGGGTTCCTGAAACCCTTATAATTCCCAGGGTAATAGGAGTGTCTTTTGTTCTAATGAGGCAACTCTGGTTGGGCTGCTGGATGGCTCCTAGGTGAAGGCTGGTCACTGGAAAGACCAAGCCATGGTTAGAAGCTTAGAATTCTCACTCCCACCTCATTCTCTTGAGATGAGAGAAGGGCTGAAAATAGAGTTCATGATCAATCATGCCTACATGATGAAGCCTCCATAAAATCCCAGGACAGGGTTCTGAAATCTTCCAGTTTGGTGAACACGTGGTGGTGCTGGGAGAGTGGCATGCCCTTTCTCCATACCTTGCCCTATATAACTCTTCTATTTGGCTTTTCCTGGGTTATATCCTTTTACAATAAGCTGATTACCTATATTAAGTAAAATGCTTCTGTGAGTTTTATGAACCACGCTATCAAGTTAGTCAAACCCAAGGAAGAGATCATTGGAGCCCCCAATCTATATATAGCATGTTGATCAGAAGCACAGGTGATAACCTGGGCTTGTAAATGGCATTTGAATTGGTGAGGGACTGAACCTTTAACTAATGGAATCTGATGCTATCTCCAAGTAAATAGTGTCAGAATTTACTTGAATCCTTGGACTCCTTGCTGGTGTCTACAAATTTCTTGGTGGTATAGGGAAATACCTCCACACATATGGTGACCAGAAATGAAGTGTTTTGTGTTAGTAGTGAAGGTGATTCACCAGAAAGAAAGACTGTAGGGAAGAGCTCGGTTTTTCCTTATACAGAGGTAGAAACAAGGTTTTTCCATTATCACAACATCAAATCCAGATAAGGATACCACAAGAAAAGAAAATTACAGACCAATATCCCTGATTAACATGGACGCAAAATTTTTCAAAAACAATACTAGCAATCTGAATTCAACAGCACATTAAAAGGATCATACACCATGAGGAAGTTGGATTTATAGCTATGAGGCAGGATGGTTCAACATATGCAAATCAATAAATGTGCTATACCATATAAATAGAATGAAAAATAAAAATCATGTGAGCATCCCAATAGATGCAGGAAAAATAGTCACAAAATTAAACATCCCTTTATGATAAAGACCCTCAACAATTTGATTATAGAAGATACAGGTCTCAACACAATATATGTGTTAGCCATATATGATAAACCCACACCCAAAATCATACTGAATCGTGAAAGGTTGAAAGCTTTTCCTTTAAGATCAGGAACAAGATAAGCATGCCCTACTCTCACCATGTTTATTCAACATCATGTTGGAAGTCTTAAACAGAACAATTAGGCAAGAAAAAAAAAAAACCCTAAAATCCACCCAGATAAGAAAGGTAGAAGTAAAATTGTCTTTGTTTACAGATGATATGATTTTATATACAGAAAATTCTAAAGAGCTCCCCAAGAAACTGATAGAACAAATTAATTAATTTAGTGAAGTTGTAAGGATACAAAATCATCATACAGAAATCTATTGTGTTTATACACTAACAAAATATATGAAAAAGACATAATTAAAACAGTCCCATTCATAATAGGATCCAAAACAATAAAATATTTAGAAATACATTTATCAAGGAGGTGAAAAATCTGTACACTGAAAACTAATGAAAGAAACAGAAAAAAATACAAACAAATGAAAAGATAACCCATGTTTATGGATCAAAAGGATTCATATTATTAAAATGTCCATACTACCCAAGCCATCTATAGATTCAGTGAAATCCTTATCAACATTCCAATGTCATTTTTTACAGAAATGTCTATTTTACAGAAATAGAAAAAAATCCTGATTATAAAATAGGGAGATGAGCTGAATAGACATTTTACCAAAGAAAATGTACAAATGGTCAACATATGCATGAAAATGTGCTCAATATGATTAATCATCAGGTAAATGCAAATCAAAACCACGATGAGATATTATCTTACACCTGTTAGAATGGCTATTATTAAAAACACGAGGGATAAGAATTGCTGACATGTATGTAGAGAAAAGGTAACCCTTGTATGAGGTTGGTGGGAATGTAAATCGGAGCAGCCACTATAGAAAACAGCATGGCGATTCCTCAAAAAAACAAACAAAAAAAAACCTGTCATATGATCCAGGAATCTCACTTATGGGTATATATTCAAATGAAATGAAGTTAGGATCTTAAGGAGATATCTGCACTCCCATGTTCATTACAGCATTATTCACAACAGCCAAATTATGGAAACAACCTAAATGTCTGTCTACAGATGAATAAAAAAGATGTGATGTATTGAATTTCACATAATAGAATATTATTAAGCCATGGGAAATAAGAAAATCATGGCATTTGCGATAACATGGGTGCACCTTGAAGGCATTATGCTAAGACAGAGAAAGACAGTTTCTGTGATGTCACTCATTATGTGGAATCTAAAAACAATGGACTCATAGCAAAAGGTGGTAGAATAGCAATTTACACGGGCTAAGGGGTGGGAGAAATAGGGAGATTGTACAAAGACTACAAACCGTCAATTATAAGATAAGTCCTGAGGATCTCATGTACAGTAGTAATTATAGCTAATAATACTTTGTTGTATGTTCCTTATTTGAAAGTTGCTATTGAGTACAGTTTTAATGTTTTAACCATACAACAACAGAATGGTACTTATCTGAGATAAAGAATGTATCTAACCTGTAATATTTGAAAGTATTAGAATGTTTTTAATCGTGGTAAAAAAAAAACCACACCATAACATAAAATTGCCATCTAAACCACTTAAACGTGTACAGTTTAGTAGTGTTAACTATATTCACATTGTTGTACAACAGATCTCTAGAACATTTTCATCTTGAAAAACTGAAACCCCATAACCATTAAACAACTTCTCATTTTTTGTTCTCCCAGCTCCCAGCAATCACCATTCTAGTTTTTGTTTACATGAGTTTGACCACTTTAGATATCTCACATAAGTGTAATCATACAATATTTGTCCTTTTTACTGTCCTCAAGATTCATCCATATTATAGCGTGTGACAGGATTTCATTCTTTTTAAGGTTGAGTATTTTATGTATATATCACATTTTGTTTATTCATCCATTGATGGATATTTGGGTTGCTTCCACTTCTTGACTATGAACATGGGTGTGACAGTATCTCTTTAAGATCGTGTTTTCAACTCCTTTGGATATATATCCAGACTTGGAATTGCTGAATTATATGGTAATTTTATTTTTAATTTTTAGGGGAATTTCCATACTGTTTTCCATATTAGCTGCATGTTACCTCCAAATGTGCACAAAGATGCACATACAATTTGGGGCTGTTTGTAGATCTTCTTTAGAGAAATGTCTGTTCAAGTCCTTTGCCGGTTTTTAAATTGGGTTGTTTGGGTGGTTTTTGTTGTTGAGTTGTAGGTGTTGTTTATATATTTTGGATATTAACCCCTTATCAGATGTATGATTCATAAATATTTCTT
>NW_027530517.1:620-4710 GCF_008692635.1 Crocuta crocuta | reverse complement strand
ATCGCTTTCTCACTCTGATTACTTTCTTTAATGCTCAGAAATTTTTACGTTTGATATAACAAATGGACAGTAAGAACATGAAAAAGTGCTTAACATCAATAATCATTAATACAAAATAAAACTACAGTGAGATACTACCTCATAACCATTAAGATTGTTACTATTAAAAAACCCCAGGAAATAACAAGTGTTGGTGAGGAATTTGAGAAATTGTAACCTTTGTGTATTGTTGGTGGGAATGTAAACTGATGTAGCTACTTCAGAATAAAAAAAATTATATAATCCAACTATCACACTTCTGGATATAAATCCAACAAAAATTAAAAGTAGGATCTTGAGTTCATTTTTGTATACGTTGTTAAGTGAGGGTCCAATTTCATTCTTTTCCATGTGGACATCTAGTTTTCCCAGCACTATTTGTTGAAAACACTGTAGGATGAGTGATATTTTATTAAAAACTATATATTTTCATATTATTTTATGAAGATATTCTCACCACAAAAAAAAGAAATGGTAATTATGTGAGGTGATGGAGCCATTAACTAACCCTATTGTGGTAATAATTTCACAAACTTTATATGTGTTAAATTATCACATCGTATACCTTAAACTTACACATTGTTAAATGTCAATTATATCTCAATAAAGTTGAGGAAACTAAACTTCATAGACTTTACACACAAAAAGTGATCTATAGAAGAAAAAACTTGATAAATTGTACTGTACTACAGTACAATTAATTTTACCAAATTAAAAACTTTGCTCTGTGCAAAATCCTGCTGAAAAGTTAAAAGGCAAGCTGCAGATTGGAAGAATATATTTGCAAACCACAAATCCAACAAAGGACTAGTATCTAGAATATATAAAGAACACTCAAAACTCAACAGTAATAAAGCAAATGACCTAATTAGAAGATGCACAAAAGACATGAAGAGACACTTTATCAAAGAAGATATATAGATAGCAAATAAGCAAATGAAATATATCAACATTACTAGCAATAAGAAAAATGCAAATTAAGACCACAGTGAAGTACCACTACACACTCATCAGAATGAGCAAAATAAGTCTCAATAAATTTTAAAAGATAAAAGTCATGCAAAGTATATTCTCTGACCAAAATGGAATTAAATTAGAAATCAGTAACAAAATATTTCTGGAAAATCCACAACTGTTTGGCAACTAAAGAACACATTTCTAAGTAACTAAAAGATCAAAGAAGAAGTCAAAAGGGAAATTAGGATGTATTATATGCTAAATGAAAACAAAAATATAACATAACATAATTTGTGGGATGCCACTAAAGCAGTATTTCTTTAGGGAAATTTTAGAGCACAAAGGTGCTTCTTCTTAGAAAAGAAGTGCATTCTTAGAAAAGGTACATTCTTCTTAGAAAAGAAGAATGATTTCCATACAATAACCTTAGTTTCCATCTTAGGAAAATAGAAAGATTATATAGGACATGTATACTAGGAAGAATAATTTTTGAGATCATCTTACAGTTCTACCTNTCCTAATCCTCTTATACGTGCAAACATATGATATTTGTCCTTCTCTGCCTGAATGTCAAGAATATTTTAAATGAGGTAATATTGAACCCTGATGTAAACTATGGGCTTTAATTCAAAGTAATGTATCAAGGGGCATCTGGCTGGCTCAGTTGATAGAGCATGTGACTCTTGATCTTGGGGTCAAGAGGTTGAACCTCATGTTGGGAGTAAAGTTTACTTTAAAAACATAGTAATAGGGGCGCCTGGGTGGCTCAGTCAGTTAAGCGTCCGACTTCAGCTCAGGTCATGATCTCATGGTTTGTGGGTTCAAGCCCTGCACCGGGCTCTGTGCTGACAGCTAGCTCAGAGCCTGGAGCCTGTTTCAGATTCTGTATCTCACTCTCTCTCTGAGCCTCTCCTGCTCACTCTCTCTCTCTCTCTCTCAGAAATAAATAAAAGGCATTAAAAAACATAGCAATAAATTCAAAGGGATATACGCACCCCAATGTTAATAGCAGCATTATCCACAATAGCCAAATTATGTAAACAGCCCAAATATCCATTGACTGATGAATGGATAAAGAAGATGTGGTGTGTGTGTGTGTGTGTGTGTGCGCGCGCGCACGCACGCGTGTGTGTATGGAAATGTTAAATCAATAAATTATACCCCTGAAACTGACAGTACACTATGTTAACTAACTGGAATTTAAATTTAGACTTAAAAGTAGTAATATATCAATATCAGCTAACCTAATTACAACAAACATATCACACTAATGCAAGATGGTAACCATAGGGGAGACTGCAGGGGAGAGGTGGAGAGTGGTGTATGGGAACTCTGTACTTTCTGCTCAATTTTTTCCTGTAAATCTGAAAGTTGTCTTAAAACTAAAATCTTTAAACAAAAAAATATGAAATCAGGGAATATTCTCCAATTCATTCCATGACAGTAGATTTACCCTGATACCAACCCCCACCAAAAAAAGGCATAAAAGAGAACTACAAAACAATATTCTTCATGAATTTGGATGTCAAAAATCAAAAAAGAAATTTTAGCAAATCAAATCCAACAGAATATAAAAAAGAATAACACATTCTGACCAGGTGGGACATATCCCAGGAATGCAAGTTTAGTTTAAGATTTTGAAATCAATCAAATAAAGTCACCATATTTGTAGACTAAAAATGAAAAACCATATGGTCATCTCAATAGACACAGAAAAATCATTTGATAAAGCCAAAGTTTATTCCAGATAAAAATTTTCAACAATGTAAGAATTGAAGGGAACTTCCTCAACATGATAAAAGACATATACTAAAAACCTACAGCAAACATCATAATGATTAAAGACTGAATGTGTTTCCCCTAACAACAGGAGTAAAGCAAGAATGTCTGCTTTCACCACTTCTATTTCATATTGTACTGGACATTCCAGCCAGTGCAATTAGGAAAGGATCCCAGATTGGAAAGAAAGAAGCAAAACTACATTTATTCATAGGCTATATGATTATGTAGAAAATCTAATGAAATCTAGGAAAATGTTATTATAACTAATAAATAAGTTGAGGAAGTTTGCAGGATGCAATAATCAATTGTTTTTTCTACATAGTAACAACAAACAATTGGAATTTTAAATTAACAAAATTTACAACAGCATCAAAAATTTTGAATAACCAGCGATAAATCTGACAAAAGACACAGAAGACCTATACAATGAAAACTATAAAACAAGGGCTCCTGGATGGCTCAGTCAGTTGAGCATCCAACTCTTGATTTCAGCTCAGATGGTGGGATTGAACCCTGAGTCATGGTCTGCACTGAGTGTGGAGCGTACTTAAGATTCTCTCTTTCTCTCCTGCCACTATCCCCCACTCATGTGTGTTCTCTCTCTCTCACTTGCTCACTTTCTCTCTCTTGCTCTCTCTCTCTCAAAAACAAAACAAAACTATAAATCATTGCTGAGAGAAATTAAGGAAGATCTAAATAAATTGAGAGCTCGAGTGTGTTCATGGTTTGGAGGATTCTATAATGTTAGATGTCAACTCTTTTCAAATTGACCTATAGATTCGGAGGGAGGGGGCAAGATGGCGGAGAAGTAGGGAGCTCCGTACATTGCACTCGCCCCCATATCTCGCGCACAGAAGATATGAAGCCATAGGAAACCTTACAGAATCCAGGAGATTGGGAGGAAAAGGAGGCAGAGTCCGCTGAGAAAACCTTCTAACGCGACCCCAGTCCTTGATCGCCAACCCGACATGGAGGAGACGGGAGCAGCGATTTTGGCTCAATCCCCAGGGCTAGGCAAGAGGCTTGGGATTGCCCTGAGTGGATCGCCTGCGAGTTTGTGTCTACAGCAATTTCAATGGGGCGCGCGGATTGTGATTTGGAAACTAGGCCTGGCCTGGGTTAAAGAGCACAACCCACCTTGGCTGCGCCCCCGGCACAGGGAGTTTACACACCCAAAAAAGTGAGGTGCAGCGCCTGGTTCAAGAAGGGACTGGAGCACCACCACTCTTCTCCCTACAACCGCCAAGGCAGAACTCCCGCGGGACGCACTGGATCAAACCACGACCATCACTGCTAGAAGGCTGCCTTCTTC
>NW_027530517.1:0-299 GCF_008692635.1 Crocuta crocuta | reverse complement strand
TCGGGCTCTGTGCTGACTGCCAGCTCAGAGCCTGGAGCCTGTTTCAGAGTCTGTGACTCCCTCTCTCTCTGACCCTCCCCTGCTCACGCTGTCTCTCTCTCTCTCCTAGAAATAAATAAAACATTAAAAAAAATTAATTGTAGCTGCTAAATCTGGTTATATGCTTTAAACTGTTTTTGTCTATTGGCTTTCTTCTTTTTTCCTTTTATTTTCTTCTATTTGACTTTTTAATGTATTTTATTTTCTATTATTCCCCTTCCCTCCTCCGTCTTTTCTCATTACTTTTTCGTTTTCCCTCT
>NW_027530516.1:51750-51976 GCF_008692635.1 Crocuta crocuta | reverse complement strand
CAAGTACGGAGCTCCTTACTTCTCCGCCATCTTGCCCTCTCCCCTTCTAAATACTTTTAAATGTCCATAATAAATTATGTATATTGTAATATATACTTTATAGAAATATGAACTAGGGGGTGTCAACAAGGTTTTTACAGTAGTGAGAATAAAAAATATGTAAGCATCTCTGCTTTATGGGACTCATAGCCCACCTATTCCTCCCATTTGTCTTCTCCTTGATTTG
>NW_027530516.1:50101-50607 GCF_008692635.1 Crocuta crocuta | reverse complement strand
GATTTGTAGTAAGCTTTTACAAAAGGATCAGTTCTTGCCAACCTCAAACAATGCTACAAAATATGTGGTTCTGCAATTATTCCACTTGGAATATATTATAGTATAGGTTTTCACTGAAATATTATATAGCCAAAGTTTTAATGTTAACAATGATTGTGATTTTTTATTGTTTTTTTTTAAATGTTTATTTACTTTTGAAAGAGATGAGAGAGCACAAGTAGGGAGGGGAAGAGAGAGAGGGAGACAGAGAATCCCAAGCAGGCTCCGTGGTGTCAGCACAGAGCCTGATGTGGGTCTTGAACCCACAGACCATAGATCATGACCTGAGCCAAAATCAAGAAACAACTGAGCCACCCAGGTGTCCCATGATTGTGTGTTTTTTTTAAATGTCAACTTAATTTCTAAGTTCTCTGGTTGACTAATTCCTCAAGAGTAATGAGGAATTTTTTTGATACCTGGGAAATTCCTCAGAAATTTAGAATCCATAAACACACAGGATCAAAAAG
>NW_027530516.1:48784-49623 GCF_008692635.1 Crocuta crocuta | reverse complement strand
CCAAGTTGCAATGCATTAATTTTTAATTAGTTTTACATATAAAAGTATTTACTTTTTATAAAGTTCAAATTAAAATGGCAATATTTTGAGAAATTAATTATATTTTAAGGCTTAAGCTTAAACCTTTTCATGTATCTGGGTCTGTATGTTTAAATATATACATATAATGATACATTAATGTAAATAAGAACAACCTAGGAATAATAGAAAGGAGAGGAATAAACAGTTAAAATGTAAAATGATCTTAAGATCTACAATTTCTCTTCCCAATGAGATCATATAGACTTATTTATTGTTCATATATTCTATCCAGATTGCAGGAAGTTTTAATATGCCTCTCCTGTATGTATATTTTTAACTCAGAATAGTTAACCTGTATCCTTTTACACTGTGTTTTATCATATTCATAGATTCTGCATTTAAGGAAAAGCTGAATTTTTTACTTATTGTTTTGCTTCTATCTGCCATGTTTATTTTGTTATATTTTATAGTTCTTTTTTATTGATGTGTAGTTGACATGTAATATTCTATTAACTTCAGGTACTGTATTTATTTTAAATGTTGCATTGTCACTCTGTTTAACAAGGTAGCCAATGACAAAACTGTTCCTTATTCTCAGATACCTATGATCTAATTTGAATTGGGAAACCAGTTTCCACTAAAAGACCCTTTTGTTATTTTCTTCTCCAAAATCTAACCCTAAATGTAGAGTAATAAAACTGTCAGGATGTCTCTGATACCCAAATCAACTTTGGCAGTTTCTAGATGGCTACACGATAATACAAAAGTCTTATCCCTCACCTTATAAAAGAAGGAATGAAAAACAGACAAGTATATTT
>NW_027530516.1:27226-48053 GCF_008692635.1 Crocuta crocuta | reverse complement strand
TATATTTGGTATGCTCTTTATTTTGTAAGTGGATCCACAGTGTTAGAAGAACCACTATTTTTTTCAGATACACATTATGGAAAAACTGTCAAATGAAAGAGAGAAAATCAACTCTTAGGTTAATTTTGTAGAGCTGAAGTACTATTGATGTAAATATGTTTCAGTAACTGTCTCTTCAGGATATATAGAAGCGTGCTTTATGTGCATGGGCAGACACAACAACTTATGTAAATCAAACTGTGAGTAAAAATGAGAATGATAATTGCTTTTTGGAGGAGGAAACCAAAAAGGGTGACAGTCAAAGAAGAACAATTGTCTCCAAACTAAGAAATGGGCAAACTTTATATTCTGCATCTTTGTTTCAGCTCAGCTTGAGAAAAACTACTGGCACTACCATCATTTAGTGATTTGTTTCCAATCTCTGTTGATTATGTTTCATGCTTTCCTGATAGATGTCCCTATTACACACATTGCTGGAGAATAAAACCGAGCCCTAATCTCAGGGAGATATATTCTGAACATTTGCTACGTAAGTGCACTTGCATGTTATCTTCTGACTGATAGCATGTACCATCCCACTACAAGCTTCCTTTGTAATAACTGGAACATTATGTGTTTAAGACTTTGTGAAAGAAGATTTTAATTAGTATAAAAATCTACTTGCTTATGTAAACATTCCTTTTCCCCAAATTTGTAATCATTCCATTTCAATATTTTTTTTAACTGGGCTCACTCTCTTTTATTTTTTATTTTTTTAAAAAATGTATACTTTAATAAGTATATAAACAAGTAAGCTTGTGGAGAAGCTGACCAACATACATATATTAGGAGATATAAGTGTCCATCTAAATGTTCTATTTCTTTTTTTAAGAGTATTTATTCAAGTTGTTTAATGTTTAGAAGTCTTTTATTGTAAAGACTATTATTTTGTCTGATGACAAACAGCAGCCACACTGTCAGTGATTACTCTGGACCTCCACGTTGGATAAGTTCAATTTCTTCTTGAGACACAAGCTTCCTTCTGTATTTCTGAGGTAATGTTTTTATTATTTCTGCAGTGTCTGGTGGACCCTGATGCATCAGCAAATCTGGTGATTTACTTCCTTTAGAATGCTGTGAAATTGAAGAAGAGTGAGATGGTAGTCTTGCTGATCTCAAAACTTCTGATACATTGGGTTTAGGATTGTCTCTTCTGTCAGGGAACCTTATTAATGGAGTATGTGGCTTGACTACCTGAACGACCCTGCTGGCAGACGCCATCTTGCTGCCCATCATGATCCCCGGGCACACTCTCTTTTAAATGACTTTGTCATCTTCTTGGTTCCTTTACTAGTGAGCTAATGAAATTTGACACCTTAGAGATAAATTTATTTAAAGCAAATTTTTACTTGATGATATACAAAGCATGTAACAATCGTGAACGCATAGGCCTTGACCAATACCCAACACTGGCTATAAGTAAATAGCATGGTCATAGATTGTATCCTGTTTGCTCACCTTTAGTTCAAGAGCAGGAGAAAAGAACTTCCTGGAGTTGAGCACTCAGATACAGAACTGAGTCACTTGCGGGGTCAAAGGGGGCTGAGAAATTTCTGGTCAAATGTGTGGGAACACAGTGGTGAAGGACAAAGTGCTTCCAGTGGAGAGAAATGGACTCCCTCCGACACATTGCCTGTAGGGATACAAGTTTGAGTTTCCCTCATTTATGGGATTTTGTGTTCCTGAGTGGATACTAAAACCTACATACTGAAAATGGCTAATGAAACTATGAGGTAGACCACTTAGAGTGATTTAATAGGATTTTTCAAAAGGGGTCCTTGAGTGGCTCAGTCGGTTAAGCCTCCAACTTTGGCTCAGGTCATGATCTCACTGTTCATGGGTTCCAGCCCCGCATCGGGCTCTGTGCTGACAGCTAGCTCAGAGCCTGGAGCCTGCTTCAGATTCTGTGTCTCCCTCTCTCTCTGCCCCTCCCCAACTCACACTCTGTCTCTGAAAAATGAATAAACATTTTAAAAATTTAAAAAGATCTAAGTGAAGTTGCTGAAGACCTGAAACTACATTATCACAGTGCACAGTGCACAATCACCAACTCTTGTCACACTCTGAGGTAACAGAGTTGCAGTATAGAAACAGCTCTTCTTGAGATTAACAAACAAAGAGCAGGACCCTCTGTGGTCTTTCTGGAGGACTCTAAAGAAAGAAGGAGTCATCTGACTCTCTAGGGAATCCCTAAAAGAAGGACTAGATTGGATCAGAATTATTCTTATATGTACATTAAATAGAGATTATCATCATTTTCTAGTAAAAATACATGTATGAGACTATTCTCGAGGTCCACTGTCTAGCTTTTAGAAATTGTTAGGGAGGTTATTTCTGGATGGTTACATATTTGATATTCTCAATATAACAGGCAATCTGATAGATAAGAATTTATTTCCCAGCTCTGCCACTTATTAGTCATGTGATCTTAAGTAGGTTCCTTAACTTGTATGTACCTAAGTTTCCTGAGTACATAAGTAGAAAATGTGAATCATCTTAATATCTACCTCTAGGTTTGATAGAAGTAATCAAAACAACTTGAAATGTTCACTTGAAATAAAACCATCTGAGAATTTACAGGAAACTACTGAAGAAAGAACTGTAAGTAGAGAAGACTAATGCTATCATTTATGATGTCACACAAACAAAGTGACAATGACTGAATCTGTTTAGAGCTAATCTACCTAGGTGTATATCAAGAGACTAATGAAGGCATAGAAAGCATAGGAAAAAAGGTAAAATGAAGCCTCAAATGAATTACAGAGTATCTGATGATACACAAAGTCTATTAATGTATATGAACATAGATGAGAAATCCAGCATGGATTTTCTTTTTTCTTTCTTTTTTCTTTCTTTCTTTTTTTTTTTTTTTTTTTTACAAATTGTTTATTGTCAAGTTGGTTTCCATTTAACACCCATTGCACATCCCCACAAGTGCCCTCCTCCATGCCCATCTCCCTCATTCCCCACACCCATCAGTCCTCAGTTTGTTCTCAGCATTCAAGAGTCTCTCATGGTTTGCCTCCCTCCCTCTCCCCAACTATGCCCCCCANAAAGAGAGAGAAGACAGGGAGGGATGAGGCAAAATTGGAAATAGAATGAACAGGGAGAAGGGATGAGAAGCTTTTTTCAAAGTGGTAAAGGGTGGAATATGGTTGTATGAGAGAAGGTTGCTGGTGTTATCCAGAGAAACTATATAGTCTAATTACTCCTGAGAGACAGAGATGAAAAGGTCGTTAGGTGTAGAATTTACATCTACAGAATGGACTAGATGTGACTATTTAAGCAAGCCGGTGACCAGAGTTAATCAGGTCAGTGTTCTGGGAAAAAGAGAAAAAGAAAAAGAAAAAAGAAAAGAAAAGAAAAAAAAGGAGGAGGGCAGCTCTCTAGCAGGGATGGGCATTGTGTGATTCAATGCGTCAGGCAGAAGTTCTGCCTTAGCGGTTTTGGGGAGGAGAGTGATGGTGCACCAGTCCCTTCTTGAACCAAGCGCTGCACCTTGCTTTTTTGGGTGTGTAAACTCCCCGTGCTGGGTGTGTCATGCTCTTTTACCCAGGCCAGGCTAGCTTCCAAGTGCAGTCCGCGTGCCCCACTGAAATTGCAGTAGACACAACCTCAACCTCGCAGGCAATCCCCTCAGGGCAATTCCAAGTGTCTTGCCTAGCCCTGGGGGTGGAGCCAGTAGCCGCTGCTTGGGTTCTTCCAGGTCGGGTTGGGGAGCATGGGCGGAGGTTTGCCTGCAGGGCGCGTCTGGCCCGCTGGAGAGAGGAAAACCAGGTCCCTCTGTGTCTCGTCACTCGAAACACGAACTCGTGGGCAAATCTCCCAGTTTTAAGCCTTTCGCCTTCCCTCTAGAGTTCCAGCCAGCTCGGAGCGTGGAGGTACGCAGACCGTTCCTCCAGGAATCCAGCCGAGCGAGGAGTACAAAGAAGCAGTGCCCACGTGCGCGCAGCCCCTCCGGGACAAGTTGGCGCTCAGGGACCTAGAGCGCAGGGATTTGGCGCGCACGGTCCTTCTTTGCCCCAGTGGAGGTTTTTCTGTTTCCCAGCGACAGGGACCGTATCTTGAGTAGTTTCAGGCTCTCTCTTTTTCCCCTCTCACTCCCCACAGAGAGGGATCGCCCCCGTCCCTCCAGTCTCTGATCCTAGCCCGATTTTATCTCCCCCAGTTCACACTCACGTTAGAAGGCTTTCTCAGTGGATTCTGCGTCCTTTCTCTCTCAATCTCTTGGGTACTGTAAGGCTTCCTATGGCTTCACATCTTTTTCCGTGTGATATATGGGGGCAAGTGCAATGCACGGAGCTCCCTAGTTCTCCGCCATCTTGCCCCTCTCCCCGAATGGGATCAGTTTCTTGATTTCTCTTTCTGTTGCTTCATTGTTGGTGTATAAAAATGCAACCAATTTCTGTACGTTGATTTTATACCCTGCAACTTTGCTGAATTTCTAAACAGTATTTTAAAATATACAATCTCTCCAAAAGAAAATATTCAACTATGGATAAGATAGATAACTTTTAATATAAGTAAATGTTTCAAGCTTTTAAAATTAAAGTCATCATCAGATTTTCCATAACACATGTACAGAAATTTGCAAACTTCCTGTAGAGGGCAGACTAATATTTACTCTTGACAAAGATGTTCAATAACATGTTGGTAATCTTTTACAAGTTCCTGAAAGCTTTCTTGAAGCTTTTCATGTTGGCTGCTTATTTCTATTTGGCTCTTCTGTTCTGTCAATTCTTCTGGTCTGAGGCATTTTCTCATTTTAGCAAGATATCTCTGCTTTTTCTTATACTGGCTAAGCCATCTTCTTTTAATGTCCAGTCAATAGCTTCTGTATTGTTCAGCATCATTCATGTCAGTTACCAGTAGTCAAAGATTTTCATAAGCCTGTCTAGCATGTTGCTTATTTATTTTGAACCTCTGTTGAGACTCTATTGCTATATCTTCATTGAATTCTTGCATCAACATTTCCTGGGAAAAACATGGCAAATATTGACAAAGCTTCACAAGCACAAAGTCATTTAATTTCACATAGCTTTTGGATGGATCTTCCACTGTAATACTAAGAACAGAAGGAGATACAATGTGGTATATATGAACTGTTTCAAGAATTTGAGCACTGTGGCCTTGACCTTGAAATAGAATCATTATCAGCATCTGACTTACATGTGACTGATTTTTTTCTGTATACACACAGTAATTATAGACGTTCAGGTTGCAGTGTAGCTCCATTCTTATACTTCTCAAAAACTATAAACTAGTGCTATCTTTCATTATCCATCAACAAAGCTAGAAGTTTCAGTAAACCACATCAAAAATGTCTGAAGCCTTTTCTGATATTCTGAAATGTTTCCACATCTCATGTCAGACTTGTATATCTGAAAGTAAAGTTTTCTCTTCCTGTTGGACTGAGAACAGAGTATATATGCAGTATGATTCCAAATGGCTTGAAATCAACCTCCTTTCCAGCAAAGAGATAAAATCATTTGTGTTTGTCCAAAATCCAGGTGGAATGATTTGTACAATTTTTCCCTTTACATCATCTGCCTCTACAAAGTCGAAAATTTCATCAATTTTAGATGCATATTCAATATGGAACATTGTTGACAGGCTACCAGCAATGTAGTATAATAGGATCTTCTTGTAACAAAAGCATTTTCATTATCCCCAGAGAGTTGATGGGTATATTTAAGATGGAAAGTTCTAATGTCATTTTCAAGATGTTCAGGAAAATGAGCTATTTTTAGTTCAATTGCTATGTTGGTATTACATTCATACTCTGCCAGTTTCTTCTCCACTGCACTCTGGTACTCAATCAAAACATTCTCTACAGCACCAATTCCTACCATTTCCAAGCTGTAAGAATCTGTGGCTGAGGAAGGATAAATCTGTATGTTCTTTATACATTTTGAACTAACCTTTTATCACATATGTCATTTGCAAATATCTTTTCCCAGTCTATAAGTTGCCTTTTAGTTTCGTTGTTTCCTTCACTGTGCAAAGGGTTTTTATTTTTGTTTTGTAAAGTCCCATTAGTTTCTTTTTGTCTTTGTTTCCCTTGCCTAGGGAGACATATCTAGAAATATGTTGTTATGACCAGCGCCGGAGAAATTACTGTCTGTGCTCTCTTCTAAGATTTTTATGCTTTTGGGTCTCAAATTTAGGTCTTTGATCCATTTTAAATTTATTTTTGTGTATTCTGTAAGAAAGTGGTCCAGTTTCATTCTTTTGCATGGAGCTCTCCAGTTTTCCCAACACCATTTGTTGAAGAGACTGTCTTTTTTTTTCCCCATTGGATATTCTTTCCTGCTTTGTCAAAGTTAACTGACTATATAGTTATGTGTTTATTTCCGGGCTTTCTATTCTGTTCCATTGATCTATGTGTCTATTTTTGTGCCAGTACCATACCATTTTGATCACTATAGCTTTGTAATATAGCTTAACTCTGGAATTGTGATGCCTTCAGCTTAGCTTTTCTTTTTCAAGATTGCTTTGGCTATTCAGGGTTTTTGTGGTTCCATACAAATGTTAGGAATGTTCTCGCTCTGTGAAAAATGTTGGTGGTATTTTGATTGGGACTGCATTAAATGTGCAGATTGCTTTGGGTAGTATAGACATTTTAACAATATTTGTTCTTCGAAACCATGAGCATGGAATATCTTTCCATTTCTTTATGTCCTCTTAAATTTCTTTCTTCAGTGTCTTATAGTTTTCAGAGTATAGGTGTTTCACTTCTTTGGTTAGGTTTATCTTAATGTATTTTATTGTTTTTGGTACAATTGTAAATGGGGTTGATCCCTTAATTTCTCTTTATGCTGCTTCATTATTGGTTTATAAAAATGTAACAGATTTCTGTACATTGATTTTGTATCCTGTGACTTTACTGAATTCGTTTATCAGTTCTAGCAGATTTTTGGTGGAGTCTTCCAGGTTTTCTATATGGTGTATCATGTCATCTGCAAATAGTGAACGTTTTACTTCTTCCTTGCAAATCTGGATGCCTATTTATTTATTTATTTATTTGTTATCTGATTGCTGTGGCTAGGACTTCCAGCACTATGTTAAATAACAGTGGTGAGAGTGGACATCCCTGTCTTATTTCTGACCATAGAAGAAAAGCTCTCAGTTTTTCCCCATTGAGGATAACATTAGCTGTGTGTTTCCATATATGATCTTTACTATTTTGAGGTAAGTTCCCTTTAAAAAATGAGTGTTTCTTTATCATGAATGGATGTTTTGCTTTGTAAAATGCTCTTTCTGCATCTATTGAAATGATCTTGTGGTTCTAATCCTTTCTTTTATTAATGTGATGTATCACATTGATTGTTTTGTGTATATTGAACGAACATTGCAACCCAGAAATAAATCCCACTTGATCATGGTGAATAATTTTTTTTCATGTATTGTGGGATTAGTTTTGTTAGTATTTTGTTGAGAATTTTTGCATTTATGTTCACCTGGAATTCAAAGAAGGAAATTTGTCAATGAGAATATAGTAGAGGTATGAGAATGAAGAGAGAAGAGTGAGGATCATAAAGGCCTCATGCATGGAATATATTTGAAAGAAAAAAAAAACTATAAGAGTACTATCATAATACCCCAATATCACCACATTCTAATTACTGTTAATTTATTTTAAGGTGTAAGTGTGTATGCCTGTATTCATGTGTGCAAGAGAAAGCAACACTGGTGTTACAGAAGCTTACATGCTCAAAGGGTAATCTGAAACTTCTCTCATCAGAGCCAAAGCCCATGAGTGCCCTGAAGCTTTGGGGATCAGGGTATAGAAGTGTTGTGTTACCAAGGCTTCTGGAACTCTCAAGGCCACTGTTAAGGCAAGGGCCAGGAGCACACAGCTGCCTAGGCTGTTAGAACATCTGTGACTACCACCATAGCTGGGACCCTTCTGTCTGAGCAGGAACCAAGGAGACTACACTTCCACTGAGAAGCCTGTGTTCCTGCTGAGGAGCCTGCCTCCCCACTACTGCTGCTGCTGCAATTTCAGGAAGTGTGGCAAGAAAAGGAAAGAAAAAAATAAAGCAAAACAAATGAAAGGGAAAAAAAGGAAAGGTGAAAGGAAAGGAAGGGAAGGGAAGGGAAGGGAAGGGAAGAGAAGGGACAAGAAAAAAAAAAAGAGAAACGGAAAGGAAAGGAACAATGTCTTCTCTCTTTCTCCCACCTCCTAATCTCCAAACAATGCCTCCCATTGACATAACCCAGTAGACACCAAACAAGAAAGGGGAGCTGGGAAAAATAGTCTATGGAATTCCATCACTTATAATATAGAAGGATGGAAAATGGAGCTGAGAGCATCAGATACAAGAGGAGTATAATGTCTTTAATGGCAATAATTTCCTGTAAAATAATTATATGTGGTTTTAGAAAAAATATTTGGCTTTCCTTAATCTTAGAACATCTTTATTTTCCTTTCATTTGTAATGGATATTATCCCTAGAAATAAGGATTCACAACTGACATTCTTTTCTTTCAGTACTTGTAAAATATTGTGCCACTTTTTTTTGGCTTCCAGTTGTTTCAGACGAGAAATCCACTGTCACTGTGTTCTCTCTGGCTTCCTTCAATATTTTTCCTTCTTTAGTTTTCAAAAGTTTAATTATGAGGTTTCTTGGTGTGAATTTATTAACTTATCATATTTGGAATTCTTCCAGCATCTTTAATCTGTAGGATTATGTCTTTCACCAAATTTGGGAAGTTTTCAGCTATTATTTCTTTGAATACCTTCTCAATTCCACTCTCTTCTTCTTCTGGGACTCCAATAATATGAATGTTGGATTTTTTTTTTTTGAACGTTGAATCACTTGCTGTTGTTCCGTAAATCACTGAAAATGTTCACTTTATTCAGTTTATTTTCTCTCTTTTGTTCATATTAAGTAATACCATTAAACTACCTAAAAATACATTGATTCTGCCCTCTATAATCTTGCCTCTCCTATTGAGCTCACAGAGTGAGATTTTTATTTCAATTATTGCATTTTCATTTCTTTTTTCTTTTATTTTCTTTTTTTTTTTTACAAATAGTTTATTGTCGAGTTGGTTTCCATATAACACCCAGGGCTCACCCCGACAAGTGCCCTCCTCCATGCCCATCTCCCCCCTCCCCCCCACACACATCAGTCCTCAGTTTGAATACTGAGAACAAACTGAGCATTTTCATTTCTAAAACTTATATTTTGCTCTATTATGTAACTTGTATTTCTTTACTTGGTTTCTCTTTATTTTCATTTGTTTTAAAATAATTTTAGTTGCTTATGAAGTATAAAAATGCTTGATGGCTACTTTAATCTTTGTCAGATAATTCCAATAGCCCATTCATCTTGGTGTTGGTGTCTTGGTTTTTATAGTCTATTATCATTTATTTTGTGGTTTTTCTGTTTCTTGTATGTTTGGAATGATTTCCAGTTGTATCTTGGACATCTTACATATTATGAGACTTTGTATCCTCTTTCATCTTAATTTTTCATGGCTCTCCCCCTGCTGAGGTGTAGCGGAAGGCCCAGGCAATATGTATGTTCAGCTTCTATCTCAACTTTACCAACACCATCCAGGCAAAAGTGGGACAATGCCTCACACTTCCTTATTGCAGATGTGTGACACAGAAACACAGATCCATCCTCGGCCCCGCTGATTCCAGAAAGGAGGACATGGTTGCCAACAAGCTCTGGTTTATACCATAGATGATATATTGACTGCTTGCGAGACTCTCTGCCACCTGGCGGAGGAATCACAATGCTGCCTGGTTCTGCCAGGTAGAGCATGAATTAGCTTCTTGACCAGACTCACTAACATCACTAGGTGGGGAAATAAAAGTACAACTGATTCCATGGGGTATGTATGTAAGATGGACAATCTACTTCCTGTTCATCCCACTGAAACTGTGAGAATGAGTGTGGTTTCTCATTGGTGTTTCTCTTAAGTAGGATGGGTATTGTCAAATGGTCTTTTCTGTTAATAAGCCACACTTACCATGACTGGGCCAGGGGAATAGATTTTTTTTTTTGAGTTTTTGTTTATTTATGCTTGTCTGTGCCTATTGGTGTTGGATCTGAGTTGGATGCTTCTGCAATCACTTTCTGTGGCATATGAGAGGTAATAAGGAAACCAAAGTACCTCACTTGCTGTGTCTTAAATCCTAAGGTCCCTGGACAATCTGTCTTCTCCTTTCCAATCATCTGGGTTTTTTCTCATGTTTGCTATGTTATGTCCAAGGTTTTTGATTTGTAAGTATAGAGGGAGGGAGATGATCATGCTTATTAAATCCCTAAACATGTCTATGCAAACAATGATATAAAATTAATGTTTGCCTATCACTTTTGCTAACATTAAAAATAAAATTAATACCCTGACTTAAAGTATGTAGAAAAAAACACACATAAGGTCGTACTATACACTGTTACAATAATTTTGGAGTAAATGTCTTTCAAAGTTTAAAAGTATTTTTGGGGGCACCTGGGTGGCTCAGTCAGTTGAGCATCTGACTTCAGCTGAGGCCATGATCTCACAGTTTGACAGTCCAAGCCCTGGGTCGGGGTCTGTGTTGACAGCTCAGAGCCTGGAGACTGCTTTGGATTCTGTCTGTTTGTATGTTTCTCTTTCTCAAATATAAATATGCATTTTTATTTTTCTTAAAGAATTTTAATTTTTTAAATTTATTTCAGAGAGAGAGAAAGAGACAGCATAAGCAAGGGAGGGTCAGAGAGAGAAGGAGACACAGAACCCGAGGCAGCCCCCAGGCTCTGAGCTAGCTGTCAGCACAGAGCCTGTTGCGGGGCTCTAACCTACGAACTGTGAGATCATTGCCTGAGCTGAAGGCAGATGCTTAACCGACTGCGCCACCCAGGCGCCCTTAAATAAACATTTTTAAAAAGTTTAAAAGTATTTTTTATAGCTAGCACTCTTGTAGTAATTTTAATTGTATTACAATAGATGTATTTATAGATTACCTGTGGTTTTTCCATGTATTAAATGTGTATAAAGAGAAAAAAGTAAGATATTTGCTTATAACTGTTGACCAATTCTTGACCAAGTCAAATGTATTGATTTGGGGGGCACCTGGGTGGCTCAGTCAGTTAAGCGTCTGACTTGGGCCCAGGTCACAATCTCATAGTTCATGAGTTCAAGACCTGCATCGGGTTCTCTGCAGTTAGCACACAGCCCACTTCAGATCTTCTGTCCCCTTCTCTCTCTGTCCCTCTCCCACTTGTGCTTTCTCTCAAAAATAAATAAAAAACATCAAAATGTATTGATTTTTAAATTAGCAGTTTTATCTTTTCAACTTGTTTTTTGTCCACTGTGTTTCATTTTTCTCAATTGAGGCACATGTTTCAAAAATTAAAATAAATACTAATTGCACATCTCAATGTCACTTTATATATATAAACATTCTTATAACCACCACACAGTTCAAGATATAGAACACTTATCCCAACATAGAATATTTTCTTGTGCCATTTTCTAATCAGTAGATGTAGCTATTAAGCCAGCATCTTTTCTGACCCGTATTAATATANTTTTATACAAATGGTCTCTTTTAATAAACATCATATATTATATTCATCCATGTTGATTTATTAGTATTTAAAATTTTTTTAACATTTATATATTTTTGAGACAGAGCACGAGCTGAGGAGGGGCAGAAAGAGAGGGAGACACAGAATCTGAAACAGGCTCCAGGCTCTGAGCTGTCAGCACAGAGCCCCTTGCAGGGCTCAAACCCACAGACCGTGAGAGCATGACCTGAGCCAAAGTCGGATGCTTAACCGACTGAGCCACCCAAGTGTCCTTTTAGTATTTTTTTTTTTATTGTGGCATAGTTTTCCATTGTATGAATGAATCTATCATACTTCGAGAGGA
Source organism: Crocuta crocuta (assembly GCF_008692635.1). Classification (NCBI taxonomy): domain Eukaryota; kingdom Metazoa; phylum Chordata; class Mammalia; order Carnivora; family Hyaenidae; genus Crocuta; species Crocuta crocuta. The sequence continues at coordinate 36,140 of NW_027530516.1, read as the reverse complement.
ATGCAAGAATGACCTCAAGGTGGTGACATATGTCATTCCTGACTTCAGTCTCCCTCAAAAGAAGATCGTTTAGCAACTATCCATAGACAAGATACAACTGAAAATCCCAGAATGCAAGGGTGAGACTGAAGCATACCCCTGGACCACAGAGGCCAGGAAATACCACATTAGAAAGATCACAGAAGCAGCTTCACTTTAACCACAATGCCCCTCTCAGAGGCCAGCACATTGACAGGGACCCACTGAATTTATGGTTTTCTCCAGTGGAAAAAAGGGAATCCAAGATGGACATCCAGCTTCCCAGCATTGTGGTACACTTCCTGGGAGGTCCACAGAGCTTTCAGTTCATCGGGTCACTGGGAGAATCTGTGGAGTTTCACTGAAGATCAGAAGAGATGGGAAGGGAGGGGGACTTACAGCAACCAGCACTCAGATCTTGGTGGGCCATGTTTCTGCTTACAGTGGTGCCTGAGCAGAGATCCCAGCCAGTGGCTCTGCCCATCTGCAGAGTTGAAGCTATAGCTCCCTCTAGCCAAGGAGCTTGATTGGTAGTTCTGCATGATTTGGATCCCTGGCCAGCAGTCCACACCAGCTTTGGAACTCATTCTAAGGGTCTGCCCAGGCAAGGAATTAATTTGCCTTAGCTTAACTGCTAAGCACAACTTCCAGTCCTACCCCTCTGGGAAGCATGACCACCGATGCCCAGCAGCTGTGGAACACATTCTATTGCTTTCTTGGCAAGAGAGCACATTTGCAGTCTTCCCCAGTTGCTGAGCATAGCCTCCAAATCCTGTCCCTCCAGGAAGTGTGGCCAAAGACACCTGGAAAGTGCAGAGCCCATCCAATGACTTACCTGGGCAAGGAGCCAAGCCAGCAGCCCTGCTCAACTGTTGAACATAGGATCTGATCCTGCATAATCAGGGAGCCTGAAAAGTGACACTGAGCAATCTTGGAGACCACCCTACAGTACCACTAAGTCCAGCCTGTAACCCTACCCAGTGGCAAAGCAAAGCTTAAAACCCTGCCTTGGGGTGCCTGGGTGGCTCAGTCGGTTAAGCGTCCAACTTCGGCTCAGGTCATGATCTCATGGTTCGTGGGTTCAAGCCCCGCGTCGGGCTCTGTGCTGACAGCCAGCTCAGACCTTGGAGCCTGTTTCAGATTCTGTATCTCTCTCTCTCTGACCCTCCCCTACTCATGCTGTCTCTCTCTCTTTCTCAGAAATAAATAAAACATTTAAAAAAAAACTGCCTTATTACTGAACACAGCTTGTGGCCTCACCCAAGCAGGCAGTTCAGCCAGTGGGTCTGGGCAATGGGGAAACATTAACTGTGACCGCATATGACCAGAGAGCCAAGACAGCAAGCCAGCCCCAATGTGGAGCACAGTCTCCATCCCCAACCAACTGTGGCCAAAGACATTTGCTAGTAAGTTTGAACAATAGCATAGCACAGTCAACAGCCTACCTGATTGCAAAACCAAGCCCATGGCCCCATTTAACTTTAAGGCAAAACCTGCATTCACTCACTTGATCTCAGAACATAGTCTGATGCCCCATCCAACTGTACAGCCTGGCTTGTGGCTCCACTTGGATGTAGGGTCCAGCCAGTGGCATCATCTGGTTGTTTGGAGGAGCACAGATGGAAGTCCCACCAAATTAGATGTGGTTGCAGAGACCAGGTAGTGGATCCAGCTGAACTTGGAACACAACCAACAGCTCCTCCCAACCAGAGAGCTCAGCCTGAAGCCCTGTTGGAAAAATTAGCATACCAGCTAATAGGTATGCCCAACCATGGAGCCCAGGCAGTAGCAACCCTCCCACCTCCAAGAGCATGGGCAGTAATGTCACCCAACTAGAGACCCTGATAGCAAGCCCTGTCTACCCTTGAATGATGCCAGCTGGCTTGTATAATGCCTTGAGTTAAGCTGACTGGTGAAGCTCTTTCCTTGCCAAAGCAAACCAGTAAAGTCTGGAAGAAGAGACTGCTTATTCAAATGTGCAGATACCTATGCAAGGATAAAAGATTGTGAAGAATAAGATAAAAATGGCACAACTAAAGGATTAATAAAGCTACGATAATTGACCTCAAAGAAATGGAGACCTATGAACTGACAAAGAATTCAAAATAATCTTCTTTAAAATGTTCAGCACACTACAAGAACACACAGACAGCAAGTGAGGAAAAAAGAACAAAGGATGTACAAAACATAAAACAATAACAAAATGACAATAGCAAGTCTTTGTCTATTAATTACCTGAAAAGTAAATTGATTAAATTACCCAATCTAAAGACATAGAATGGGGGCACCTGGGTGGCTCAGTCGCTTAAGCACCCAACTCTTGATTTTGGCTCAGATCATGATCTCAAGGTTCGTGGGTCTGAGACCCACATAAGGCTCTGCACTGCTTGGAATTCAATCTCTCCTTCTCTCTTTCTCCCAAAAATAAATAAATGACATTTAAAAAATAAAAAATAAAGACATAAAATGTCTAACTGGATTTAAAAAATATCTAATGATGTGGGGCCTACAAAAGACTCACTTTAGCTTTAGGGATATACTTAGTCTGAGAATGAAGGGCTGGAAAAATAGATTCCAAACAAACAGTAAATAAAATAAAGCAGAGACAGCTATACTTATATCAAACAAAATAGAATTTATGCTAAAAATGGTCACAAGATGCAAAGAAAGTCATTATAGAATGATATAAGGGTTAATTCATTGAGAAGATGTAACAATTATAAATAATTATGCACCCAACATCAGGACATGTAATATATAATGCAAATAGTAATAGAAGTAAAAGGAGAAATAATCAGTAATACAATAATAATTGAGGACTTCAATACCCCACTCTTGACAATGGATAGATTATCTAAAGAATCAATGAGGAAACAGTGGATTTGAAAAATACTATAGGCTAAATGGACTGAACAGATTTATACAGAACATTCCATCCAACATCAGCAGAATACACATTTCTCTCAAATTCAGAACACTATTATTGAACTGCAGAAAATAGAAAGGATATAAGAGATTATTATGAACAATTATAAACCAATGAATTAGATAACTTAGATAAAATGGAAAAGTATTTTTTAGAAAAACACCGACTACCACAACTGATTCAAGAAGTGGAAATCTTAATAGAACTATAACAAGTTAAGAGATTAAATATCAAAGATCTTCATAAAATAAAATCTCAATAATAGTTTCAGTAGGTAATTCTACCAAACATTTAAAGAAAAAAAATAGCACGAATCCTTCACAAATTCTTCCAAAAAAATTGAAGAGAGTGGAACACTTCAAAATCATTCTATGAGGCTAAGCTTGATAACAAAGTCATACAAGAACATTATAAAAAGAGAAAACTATAGGCCAATATGTCTTATGAATATGGATGCAAAAACCCTCAAAAAAAAATACTAGTAAACTGGATACAGTTTTTAAAGGTACTGTAAACCATGACCGAATCCTGGGATTTATCCCAGGAATGCAAGGATACTTCATCATATAAAAATCAACAATAGAATAACCTTCAGTAATAGAATGAAGAAAAAAGCATGATCATTGCAACTGGTGCAGGAAAAACATTTGACAAAATCTATTGCCCCTTCATGATAAAAACATTCAGTAAATTAGGAATAAAGGGGATCCTTCTTCACATGATAAGAGCATTTATGAAAAACCCACAGCTAACATAACATTAATAGTTCCTATGATTAGTAATAAGACAAGGTACCTACTTTTACAACTTCTATTCAACACTTTACTGGAAGTTCTAGCCAGAATAATTAGGAAAGAAAACAATATAAATGGCATTCAAGTTGGAAAAGAAGAAGTAAAACTATGTCTATTTACAGATGACATGCTATATAAATTCCTAAAGAACTCACAAAAAACTAATAGATCTAATAAACAAGTTCAGCAAAACTTCAGGATACAAGATGAATACTTATTAGTTTCATTTTTTGTATATTAGCAATGAACAATCCAAAAAAACAGAAGTTAAGGAAAGAATTCCACTTAAATTAGCATAAATATAACCACTTAGGAAATATTATCAAGAGATATGAGACTTGTACATTGAAACTATAAAACATTGCTGAAACAAATTAAAGAAGACTTAAATCAATAAAAATACATTCTGAGTTCATTGATTAGAAAATTTAATATTGCTAAGATGATATTACTCCTCAAGTTGATATACAAAGTCAATGCAATCCCTATAAAAGATCCAACTGTCTAAATTTTTTTTGGCAGAAATGCACAAGCTGATATTAAAATTCAAAAGGAATTTCTAGGTACCCTGAATAGCCAAGTAAATCTTGAAAAGGAACAAAGTCGGAGGACTCAACTTCCCAATATCAAAACTCACTCTAAAGCTACAGTTATCAAAATTGTGTGGTACTAGCATAAGGATAGACATATAGATCAATGAAATAAAATAAGAGTCCAGAATTAAATCCATACATATGAAGTCAATGATTTTTTAAACAAGGATGCCAAGACCATTCAATGGGGGAAATCAATCTTTTAAACAACCAGTGTTAGGACAACTGAATAGCCACTTGCTAAAGAACGAACCTGCAACCTTGCAATGAACTTAGGATCCTAAGAATGGATTCTTAGATATTACTCTAAAAGCAGAAGCAACAAAAGGAAAAATAGGTAAATTGGATTTCATAAAAGTGAAAAACATTTGTGCATCAAAAGACACTATGAGGGGCGCCTGGGTAGCTCAGTCAGTTAAGCGTCCAACTTCGGCTCAGGCCATGATCTCACAGTCCGTGGGTTCGAGCCCCTCGTTGGGCTCTGTGCTGACAGCTCAGAGCCTGGAGCCTGCTTCAGATTCTGTGTCTCCCTCTCTCTCTGCCCCTCCCTCGTTCACTCTCTGTTTCTGTCTTTCAAAATAAAATAAAGACATTAAAAAATTTTTTAAAAGACACTATGAAAAAAGTAAAAAGACAACACAGAATGAGAGAAAATATTTGCAAATTATATATGTAAAATTTGTAAAAATGGTCAATAAGCTCATGACAATATGCTTAATACCATTAGAAATTAAGAAAATGTAAATCAAAACCACACAGAAGAAACACTTCCAAACTACAATAATGGTTATAATAAAAATGGAAAACAACAATTATCAGTGAGGACATGGAAAAATTAGAATTTAATATATTCCTAGTGGGAATGCAGCTGTGTTGGCACAGCTTGATGATTCCTCAAGAAGTTAAATGTAGAAAGATCATATGAACCATCAATTTTACTCATGTATATAAGAATTAAAAACGGGTTCCCGCGTGGGTCAGTCAGTTAACCATCAGCTCAGGTGATGATTTCAGGATAGTGAGATCAAGCCCTGCATCAGGCTTAGCACAGAGCATACACCCTGCTTATGATTTTCTCTCTCTCTCCCTTTTTCTCTGTCCCTCCCCTAGTTGTGTTCTCTCTCTTTCTTCAAAGAAAGAAAGAAGCAAAAAAAAAAAAAAAACCCCCAAATAAACTTTAAAGAAAAAGAATTATGGGCACCTGAGTGGCTCATTCAGTTAAGTATTTAAGTCTTGGTTTTGGCTCAGGTCATGATCACATGGCTTTGTGGGTTTGAGCCCCACATCAAGCTCTGCACTTACAGAGCAGAGCCCGTTTGAGATTCTCTGTCTTTCCCTCTTTCTGCCTCTTCCCCACTCACACTGTTTGTCTCTCTCAAAATAAATTTAAAAGCTTTAAAAAATAAAAAATAATTTCCAAAACCAGACAAAGACCCCACTAAAAAGGAGAACTATAGACCAATTTCCCTAATAAAAATGGATGCAAAAATCCTCAACAAGATATTAGCCAACCGGATCCAACAATACATAAAAAAATTATTCACCATGACCAAGTGGGATTTATACCTGGGATGCAGGGCTGGTTCAATATCTGCAAAAACAATCAATGTGATTCATCACATCAATAAAAGAAAGGACAAGAACCATACGATCCTCTCAATAGATGAGGGAAAAGCATTTGAAAAAATACAACACTCTTTTTTGATAAAAACCTTCAAGAAAGTAAGGATAGAAGGATCATACCTCAAGATCCTAAAAGCCATATATGAAAGACCCCAATGTTAATATCATTCTCAATGGGGAAAATCTGAGAGTTTTCCACCTAAGTTCAGGAACATGACAGGGATGTCCACTTTCACCACTGTTATTCAACTTAGTATTGGAAGTATTAGCCTCAGCAATCAGATAACACAAATAAATAAAAAGCATCCAAATCGGCCAGGAGGAGTTCAAACTTTCAGTCTTTGCAGATGACATGATACTCTATATGGAAAACCCAAAAGATTCCACCAAAAAATTGCTAGACCTGATCCATTAATTCAGCAAAGTGGCAGGATATGAAATCAATGCACAGAAATCAGTTGCATTCCTATACACCAACAATGAAGCAAAAGAAAGATAAATCAAGGAATCAATCCCAGTTTCAATTGCACCAAAACCCATAAAATATCCAGGAATAGATCTAACCAAAGACATGAAAATTCCATACATTGAAAAGTATAGAAAGCTTATGAAAGAAATTGAAGACACACACAAAAAAAGGAAAAATATTCATGCTTCTGGATAGAAGGGACGAATATTGTTATGTCAAATAATGTTATAACAAATGTCAATAGTACCAAAGCAATCTACATATTAAATGCAATCCCTATCAAAATAACACCAACATTCTTCACAGTACTAAAGCAAACAATCCTAAAATTTTTTCAAAAACCAGAAAAGACCTCAAATAGCCAAAGCAATCTTGAAAAACAAAACAAAACAAGAGGCATCACAATCTGGGACTTCAAGCTGTATTACAAAGCTGTAATCATCAAGACAGTATGGTACTGGCACAAAAAATAGACACTCAGATCAATGAAACAGAATAGAGAACCCAGAAATGGACCCACAGACGTATGCCCAACTAATCTTTGACAAAGCAGGAAAGAATATCCAATGGAATAAAGACAGTCTCTTCAGCAAGTGGTCCTGGGAAAACTGGACAGTGACATGCAGAAAAATTAACCTGGACCACTTTCTTACACCATACACAAAAATAAACTCAAAGTGACCAAAAGACCTAAACATAAGAAAGGAAGCCAACAAAATCCTGGAGGACAAAGCAGGAAAATACTCTTTGACCTTGGCTGCAGCAACTTCTTATTCAACAGGTCTCCAGAGGCAAGGGAAACAAAAGCAAAAATGAACTATTGGGACCTCATCAAAATAAAAACCTTCTGCACTCCGAAGGAAGCAATCAGCAAAACTAAAATGGAATGGGAGAAGATATTTGCAAACGACATATCAGATAAAGGGTTAGTATCCAAAATCTATAAAGAACTTATCAAAGTCAACACCCAAAAAACATATACTCCAGTGAAGAAATGGACAAAATACATGAATAGACACTTCTCCAGGAAAGACATCCAGATGGATAACTGACACATTAAAAAATGCTCAACATCACCCATCATCAGGGAAATACAAATAAAAACCACAATGAGATATCACCTCACACCCATCAGAATGGCTAATATTAACAACTCAGGCAACCACAGATGTTGGTGAGGATGCAGAGAAAGACGATTTCTTTCACACTAATGGTGGGAATGCAAACTGTGCAGCCACTCTGGAAAACAGTATGGAGGTTCCTCAAAAATTAAAAATAGAAGTGGGGCGCATGGGTGTCTCAGTTAGTTAAGTGTCCAACTTCAGCTCAGGTCATGATCTCACTGTTTCTGAGTTCGAGCCCTGCATCGGGCTATGTGCTGACAGCTTGGAGCCTAGAACCTGCTTCGGATTCTGTGTCTCCCTCTCTCTCTGTTCCTCCCCCGCTTGCAGTCTGTCTCTCTGTCTCAAAAATAAATAAAGGTTAATTTTTTTTTTAAATTAAAAATAGAAGTACCCTATGATGCAGCAATTGCACTACTAGGTATTTATCCAAGCGATACAGGTGTGTTGTTTTAAAAGGGCATATGCTCCCCAATGTTTATAGCAGAGCTATTAACAATAGACAAAGTATGCAAAGACCCCAAATGTCTATCAATGGATGAACGGATAAAGAAGAGGTGGTATATATATATATACAATGGAGTATTACTTGGCAATCAAAAAGAATGAAATCTTGTCATTTGCAACTATATGGATGGAACTAGAGAGTATTATGCTAAGCAAAATTAGTAAGAGAAAGACAAATATCATATGTCTTCACTCATATGAGGACTTTAAGATATAAGACAAATGAACATAAGGGAAAGGAAGCAAAAATAATGTAAAAAAGGGGAAGGGGTACAAAACATAAGAGACTCTTAAATATGGAAAACAAAAGGTTACTGGAGGGTTTGTGGGAGGGAGGATGGGCTAAATGGGTAAGCCGCATTAAGGAATCTACTCCTGAAACCACTGTTGCACTATATACTAACTTAGATGTAAATTTAAAAAAAATATTTTTAATTAAAAAAATAAAAAAATAAAACTAAATTAAAAAAATTAAAAACAGACAAATTAAAACATGTACATGCATGCTCATAGCATTATTGAGAACAGTCAAAGTGTGTAAACAATACAAATGTGATTCAGTAATGAATGGAAAAACAAAATGTGATATATCCATACATTGAAATAGTAGCCAGTAATAAAAAGGAATGAAATGATACATGCTAAGACATGGATAAGCTTGTAAGCAGTATACTGAGTGAATGAAACCACATATGTTTCTATTTCTATGTAATATACAAAATACATAAATCCATAGAGACGGAAAGAAGATTAGTGATTTCTAGATGCTGAGGGTAGAAAGAAATGAGGAGTGACTGCTTAATTCATAGGAGTTTTCCTTTGGGAGTGATGAAAATGTTTTGGAACTAGAAAACAGTGATGTT
>NW_027530516.1:21296-27163 GCF_008692635.1 Crocuta crocuta | reverse complement strand
AGTCACTAAATTGTATACTTTAAAATGTTTAAAATTTAAAATTTTGTTATGTAAATTTCTCCCCATAAAAGTCCTAGTTTCTTTCATGTTTTCTAACTCTGCCACCACTGATTTTGNATTTTTTTATTTTAAATAGTTTATTGTCAAGTTGGTTTCCACATAACACCCAGTGCTCATCCCCACAAGTGCCCTCCTCTATGCCCATCATCTCCCTTCATCTCCCCCCACCCCATCTGCCCTCATTTTGTTCTCAGCATTCAAGAGTCTCTCATGGTTTACCAAAACATGGAAAGAGCCTAAGTGTCCATCAACTGATGAATGGATCAAGAAGAAGTGGTTTATTTATACAATAGAATCCTACATGGCAATGAGAAAGAATGAAATCCAGCCATGTGTAGAAACATGGATGGAACTAGAAGGTGTTATGCTGAGCGAAATAAGTCAGGCAGAGAAGGACAAATGCCACCATTGATTTTTAATTGAAAAAGACGTGCCTATTTGAAAAGTAGCCTGCATTTCTTCAATCAAAAATTTAATAGATTCTTAAATTAGAAAGTATAGTCCAATCATCATTTCCAAACCTGCAGATTAAAAAGTATATGCAGAAGGGAAAATCCTGATAATGAATTGCTTTAAAATAACAGCACTTACTTTGGGGCGCCTGGGTAGTTCAGTCGGTTAAGCGACTGACTTCAGCTCATGGTTTGTGGCTTTGAGTCTCCCATCAGGCTCTGTGCTGACAGCTCAGTTTCAGATTCTGTGTTTTCCTCTCTCTCTTCTCCCCCCCCCCAACTCATGCTCTGTCTCTNCAAAAATACTTCTTAGAAACATTTTCCAAAAGAAATATTTAGCAAATCCTTTTATTATAATAAACATTCAGTCCTTAATATTCCTTTTAATAATATCATTCTTGGTTCTTGATGAACTTTTACTTTGCCATATAAATTTTATGAATGTCAAATGTTGAAAGTAAGAAACAACAAATCAATATATAATACTTTGTGGACTTACCATTAAAGATTTCTTCTAAATGAGCAATATGCCTCCTTGTATTATGAATTCTTTCTGATAATGCATTAGACATACTTTTTGTAGATTAGTGAAAGTGCATTCCTGTTCCCTTGTTACTTCATTCAGATCTAATAATCACTTTCCTTAGTTTTCTAGTAACTAGGTGTAAAAATCATGTGTTGCAGCTTTACAGGTTTTGAAATATTTTAGATGTTTCTAAACTATGAACTTTCTTAACATCACTGTTTCTCCGTATCACCAGTACTGTACCTTGACTAAAGCTAACGCTCCTCCTTGCCTCTCCTCCACAACCCGAGATTAAGGCTTCCTGTCGCTCTGCCCAATTACCACCTTCCTTTGGGTCTGTGAGGTCTGTAAGCCCGTGCTCGTGCTAGCCAAGTTCTGTACAACTTAGCCACTGGCAGGAAGACATGGTTGGACCTTTCAACCAGTAGAACAAAATGCTTTAAATTGACCATTGCAGACTTGTGGAATGTTTTTACATTGATCTTTTGCTAATACAAAATATTTTACATTGTAAATATTTGGCAGGCCAGAGAGGAATGGCAGGAGATCTTCAATGTGATGAACAGAAAAATATGCAGCCAAGAATCCTCTATCCAGCAAGCCTGTCATTCAGATTAGAAGGAGAGATAAAAGTCTTTCCAAATAAACAAAAATTGAACGAATTTGTCACCACTAAACAAGCCCTACAAAAAATTCTGAGGGGGACTCTATGAGGGAAATGTTGCAAGGAACGCAAGATACCAGAGAAATCACCACAAGTATGAATCCCACAAACGACACGAGGACTCTAAACCCATAGTTTTCAATAACACTGAATGTAAATGGGCTGAATGTTCCAATCAAAAGGCATAGAGTAGCAGAATGGATAAAACACAAAATCCATCTATTTGCTGTCTACAAGAAACACATTTTAGACTGGAGGACGCCTTCAGTCTGAAAGTAAGGGGATGGAGAAATATCTATCATGCTACTGAAATTCAGAAGAAAACTGGAGTAGATGTACATATATCAGACAATTGGACTTTAAAGTAAAGACAGTAACAAGGGATCAAGAAAGGCATTATATAATAATTACAGGGTCTATCCATCAGGAAGAGCTAACAATTATAAATGTCTATGCACCAAATATGGGAACACCTAAATATATAAAACAATCACAAACAGAAACAGTCTTATCAACAAGAACGTGCTAATAGCAGAGGACTTTGATACTCCACTTACAGCAATGGATAGATCAACAAGACAGAAAATCACTACAGAAACAATGGACTTGAATGACACATTGGACCAGATGGATCTGTCGGATATATTTAGAACTCTACATCCTGAGGCTATGGAATTCACTTTCTTCTCAAGTGCGCATGGCACATTCTCCAAGATAGATCACATACTGAGACATAAAGCAGCCCTCATTAAATATAAAAGAATTAAGATCATGCCATGCACACTTTCAGATCATAATGCTATGAAATCAATCACAGGAAAAAGTCTGGAAAACCTCCAAAAACATGGAGGTTAAAGAACACACTAAGAAAGTATGAATGGGTCACTCAGGCAATTAGAGAACAGACAAAAAATATATGGAAAAAATGAAAATGAAAACACAACAATCCAAACTCTATGGGATGCGGCAAAGGCAGTCTTAAGAGGAAAGTACATTGCACTCCAGGCCTATTTTAAGAAATTAGAAAAAGCGCAAGTACAAAATCTAACAGCGCACCTAAAGGAATTAGAGGAAGAGCAACAAGAGCACACAAANAATCCCAATCAAAATTGCACCAACATTCTTCTCAAAGGTAGAACAAACTATCCTAAAATTTGTATGGAACCACAAAGGACCCCGAATAGCCAAAGTAATTTTGAAGAAGAAAACTAAAATGGGAGGCATCACCGTCCCAGACTTTAGCCTCTACTACAAAGCTGTCATCATCTAGACACTATGGTATTGGCACAAAAACAGTCACATAGACTAATGGAATAGAATGGAGAACTCAGAATTGGACCCACTAATGTACAGCCAAGTAATCTTTGACAAAGCAGGAAAGAGTATCCAATGGAAAAAAGACAGCCTCTTTAACATATGTACTGAGAGAACTGGACAACAACATACAGAAGAATGATNCTCTCAACAGTAGCCAAAACATGGAAAGTGCCTAAGTGTCCATCAACTGATGAATTGATCAAGAAGATGTGGTATAATTATACAACGGAATACTACATGACAATGAGAAAGAATGGAATCTGGCCATGTGTAGCAACATGGATGGAACTCAATGGTCTTATGCTGAGTGGAATAAGTCAGGCAGAGAAATACNCAAATGTGTGTATACATCTAAAAGAGACTAATGGAGGACCGTGGGGGAGGAGAAGGGGGAAAATGGTGAGGGAGGCAAACCATGAGACTCTTGAATGCTGAGAACAAACTGAGGGGTGATGATTGGGTGGGGGAGAGAGAAAGGGGGGTGATGGGCATTGGGGAGGGCAGTTGTTGGGATGAACACTGGGTGTTATATGTAAACCAACTTGACAATAAACTAAGAAAGAAAAATAAAAGGTAAGTTCATAGAAATACAGAGCTATCTCAAGATGCAAGAAAAAGCTCACATAAATATCCGAACCTTATACCTGAAGATCTAGAAAAAGAAGAACAAACAAAACTCCAAACCAGCAAAAGGAAGAAAATAATAAGGATCAGAGCAGATATAAATGATAAAGTAAAAAAACAATGGGACCAATCAATGAAACCTGGAACTAGTTCTTTGAAAAGTTTAAGCAAATTGATAAACAAACCTCTAGGCACACCCATCAGAGAGAGAGAGAGAAAGAGAGAGAGAGAGGCCAAATGAACAAAATTAGAAATGAAAGAGGAGATATAACAAGTGACACAACAGAAATACATAGGTTTGTAAGAGAATGTTAGGACAAAATATATGCCAACATATTGGACAAACTAGAAGAAATGGATAAATTCCTAGAAACATATAAATTACCAAAATTGAAACAAGAAGAAATAAAAAATTTGAACAGATCAATAACCAGTAATAAAAATGAATCAGTAAACAAAAAATTTCCAACAAACAAAAGTCCAGGACCAAACAGCTTTACAGATGAATTTTACCAAACATGTAAAGAGGAGTTAATCTCTATTCTTCTCAAATTTTTCAAAACAATAGATGAAGAGTGAAAACTCCCAAATTCATTCCATGAAATCAGCATTACCTTGAAAGTAAAACCAGATAAAGACAGCACACAAAAAGAACTACAGTCCAATATCTCTGATGAACATAGAAGCAAAAATCCTCAACAAAATATTTTCATACTGAATTCAACAATACATTAAAGAAATCATTCATCACAATCAGTGGGATTTATTCCTAGGATGCAAGTGCGCTTCAGTGTTCCCAAATCAATCACTGTGATACATCACAACAATAAGAGAAATGATAAAAACCATATAACCATTTCAATAGATGCAGATATTTCACCAAGTACAAAATCCATTAATGATAAAAACCCTCAACAAAGTAGGTTTAGAGACAACATGCCTGAACATAATAAAGTCCTTATATAAATAGCTGACTGGTAGTTTGATACTCAATGGTGAAAAATTGAGAGCTTTTCTGCTAAGGTCAGGAACAAAAGAAGAATGTCCACTATCATCAAATTTAGTACTGGAAATATGTTGTTTCCAAACATAGTACTGGAAATCTTAGCCATGGTAATAACAAAACAAAAAGAAATAAAAGGCATCCAAATTGGCAAAGAAGAAGTCACTTTCACTATTCTCACATGACATGCTACTATATAAAGCAAACCTTAAAGACTCCACTGAAAAACTACTAGAACTGATCATTGAATTCAGCAAGGTCACAGTATACAAAAACAATGTAGAGAAATCTGTTGCATTTGTATACATTAATAATGAAGCAGCAGAAAGAGAAATTAAGAAAACAATTCCATTTACAATTGCACCAAAATAATAAAATACCTAGAAATAAACTTAACCATGGAGGTGAAAGACTTGTACTATGAAAAGTATAACACACTGATGAAAGAAATTGAAGACAACACAAACAAATGGAAAGACATTCCATGCTCATGGTTGAAAGAACAAATATTGTTAAAATGCCCATACAACTGAAGGTAATCTACACATTTAATGTAATCCTTACCAAAATACTATCAGAAGGGGCACCTGGGTGGCTCAGTTAAGCGTCCGACTTCAGCTCAGGTCGTGATCTCACACTTCCGTGAGTTCAAGCCCCACATCGGGCTCTGTGCTGACAGCTCAGAGCCTGGAGCCTGCTTCAGATTCTGTGTCTCCCCCTCTCTTCCCCTCCCTTGCTCACGCTCTGTGTCTTTCTCTCAATAATAAATAAACGTTAAAAAAATTTAAAAAATACAATCAGCATTCCTCACAGAACTAGAACAAACCTAAAATTTGTATGGAACCACAAAAGATCCTCAATAGCCAAAGCAATCTTGAAAAAGAAAAGCAAAGCTGGAGGTATCACAATTCCAGACTTCAAATTATATTACAAAGCTGTAAAAATTTAAACAGTGTAGTACTGGCACAAAAATAGACACCTAGATCTATGGAACAGAATGAAGAGCCCAGGAATACACCTACCATTATATGCTCAATCAATCTTTGACAAAGCAGGCAAAAATATGCTCTTTTCAACAAATGGTACTGGGAAAACTGGACAGTCACATGTAAAAGAACAAACTTAGACCACTTTCTTACACTATACACAAAAATAAACTCAACATGGATTAAGGACCTAAATGTGAGACCTGAAACCATTAAAATTTTAAATTTTAGAAGA
>NW_027530516.1:17955-21087 GCF_008692635.1 Crocuta crocuta | reverse complement strand
TAGAGAAGATATTTATATATATCTGGAAATATATAAAAATATATATAATTTAGTCATAAAAAAGAATGAAATCTTCCTTTTGTAACAACATGGATGGTCCTGGGAAGTATAATGCTAAGCTTAGTAAGTCAGAGAAAGACATACCATAAGACTTTGCTCATATGCAGAATTTAAGAAGCACAACAAATGAACAAAGGGAAAGAAAGGCAAAGCCATGTTTACAATCAATGTCTATTCCTGTGAGAACATAACAATGCTTTTTTATCATGGAAGTGGTGCAATGTAATCAAGGTAAAATCAGGGAGCTTGTTAGTCCCTGTGAGGAATCATGCCATGTTTGAATATCAGTGTTTGTATATGCTGTAACCATAGCAATATCGATTTTAGTAAGTGAGGTCCATTTTTTTTGAGGTCCATGTTTCTGACCCATACATAAATCTTTATCCCAGTTGGCATGGCAACTTTATTTATGATCTCATCTAGCAATAACTGGGAGAAGCAGTTAACTGCCATCCATAGGATGCATCATCTAATGCACCTGATTATTAAACTTCTACTCTGCTGATGTTGCTTTTTGGTGAACAATCACATGAGACACAAATATTCATTCCTCATTACTGTTTGCAGAGAGTTACATTCATGTCTTTTTCAGACCTCCTTAACACTTATTTTTGAATCATGTGCTTTTTATGTTCCCAAACATCCAGGCAAACCATTAATCAATATTCATGAATTAGGGTAGATGCAAATATCTGTTCATATTTCTTTCCAGGGAAAATAAGAAAGCTGGTGCATTGTTGGAAGTCCTGCCCATTGAGAAGATTTTTCTTCATCATTACCTTTTTGAGAGCAGCTTCTTGTTTGAACCTGAATTCTAGAACAAACCATATACTTGACCATGGACCACCAAACACTAATGTGACTGAAACTGCCCATGATGAACTGAATGTTGCCTAGACCATTAAACCATAAAGCTGGTGGGACACCTGGGTGGCTCAGTTGGTTAAGTGTCCGACTTCAGCTCAGGTCATGATCTCACAGTTCATGGGTTCGAGCCCTGCGTTGGGCTCTGTGCTGACAGCCAGCTCAGAGCCTGGAGCCTGTTTCAGATTCTGTGTCTCCCTCTCTCTCTGACTCTCCCCTACTCTCTCTCTCTCAGAAATAAATTTTAAAAAACATTTAAAAAATCCCATAAAGTTGGAGGTAAACAATAGCATTTCATCAATGAATGATAGCAAACTAGCTGAGAAGTGGAATACTTGGCTTGAGCAAGTTCTGAAGGGACAAGGAAGTTGCACAAGTGTAGTATAATGGGAAATATATAATTAGTCTTTGTTTCCAATTCCTGTCACAGAGAACCTTATACCCTTGGAATTTCCTGAGTGATAGGTGTGATAGAAACTTCTTTTGTTTTTTGTAAGAAGCTCCTTTCAGCTATACCTGAATTNTTAGCTTCAGAATTGGGACTGTTCACTAAAAAGACAAAGCCATGGTTAGAGGGTTAGAACTTTTAGCCCACACACTAATTTCTAAGGCAGGGAGAGAGATTGGGGATTGACCTCAATCACCATTGGCCAATGACTGATCAACCATGCGTATGCAACTAAATCTCCATTAAAAACCTTTAAACAACAGAATGTGGGGAATCTTCTAAGTTGGTGAATACTGTGCTGGGAAGGTGGCATGCCTGCAGACGGCATGGAAGCTTCATGCAACTATCCCATACCTCAGCTTATACATTTCTTCTACTTCACTATTCCTAAATTGTATCTTTTATAATAAATCAGTACATGATTAATGGCTATTTTTATTTCTCATATGTTTGGGTATTTAGAAAAGAGTAAGAGGATATGGAAGGTCTTTGTAGTACTGACAAAAGTGTCCGTACTATAAATGAAGGGTACACAATTGAAGGAAGGGGGAAGAGAGATGGATCAAACATATGGTAAAAATGACAAGTGATTATTTGGGGAAATTGCTATGTTGATATCCCAGACTACTCATCTGAGATATGTAGTCCAAACTAGGATATCCTGTTCTTGCATCAGCCTATCCTTTAATTGTACTTCAAATTGCCCAATCACTTTTGTGGCTTGGGAGTGATATAAAGCATGGAGATTTATATCATGCACCCTATGATTGGATGCACTGATGAGTAGTTCAGCTCCTGAATCTGGAGCCATTATTAGACACAACGTGTTCAGGAAAACAAATGTGGTTTCGCAGGTCCTGGATAATATGGCCCAAGTAAATAGAGTGCACAGGAATGGTGAGGCCAAAAATCTCAGAGAAAGTGTCAATACCAGTCAAAGTCTATTAAAACCCTCTAAATAGGACCAAAGATTCAATATGGTTAATCTGTTAAGAATTTCCTGGCACATAAGTGTGGAAAATTTGTCCCTGGGCATTGGTTCTAGCTTTGGCCAGCATTTGGCAGGTGTGACAACTTTTCCATGTTGCGTCAACATTTTCTGATGTGAAATTCCATTGTGATGTGGCATTCCATGTGCGTAGACCAAGTCTAGGATTGTGTTTGAGTTTCTATTGACCATCTTCTTGTGGATTAAGAAGCAGTCTGTCACACATCTACCTGCTCTAAAACAGAGGACACTTTGGTCTCAGTATTTAACTGATAAGCATAATCTGCTCATTGATTATGTTTTCTGTCATTAATATTAGGTGCCTTTTTCGTGAGTGTCCCCATGGGTAATAAAAAGCTTTATGGAGAACTGATTTTTATTTAANATAATGTCTAGGCCACTAGCTATATCCCATGAGTTGCTTAAGTTTATGGTCTTCCACATGTCTCACTAAAATGACACTAACTGTAGCAATTCCCATCAGAGATTGAGGGCAAGACTTGCAGGGGTGTACGTAGATAATATATCAATAACATTCATCAGTGGGGGTCATTAAAATAGAGATTTTTTTGGAAGCCCTAAAAGACCCAGCTATAGGCCAGCTTGGACAAGGGTCTTTATGGTTATGGCTTCAGATTCCAAACCAGAGCGTATTACCAACTTTTCTCTCATCTTGGTGCCGTGGGTTGTGGGGACGACAATCATCTATGAAATAATACCTAGAAGGCCAAGGAGTTTAATTTGTTTACATATTAAACTTTAACTTTGGTAT
>NW_027530516.1:15568-17421 GCF_008692635.1 Crocuta crocuta | reverse complement strand
TTAATTTTCTTCTTCCTACAGACACACTACATGAGTCTACAGCTACACGTGAAAGAATTTCCTCTGAAAACAACTGAATGGGTGGCTGAGCAATAACTATACATTGGGCAAATGAGAAGAAAACTACATTGAAATGGTAAGATGAGGCTGGAACACAATTTCACCATAAATCCCACTCCCAGCATGGCAACCTACAAATTGGGAGGTAACTTAAAACTCAGAGCATCTCTCTGAGAAATGAAGGATTTTAACCCCACATCAAGCACCCTAATTTTTAAGACTTGAACCTGAGAGAAAAGTTCCTAAAATATCTGGCTTTGAAAACCAATGGAGCTAGCATTCACAAGACCCGCAAGACTATAGTGAACTGAGAAACACTTCTTAAAAGGCTGGTGTGCTTGGGCCTACCTATCCCAGGGTCAAGCGCAGAGGCAGTTGCACTGAGACCTTAAATGAAAGAGGCTCATATGTATACAGTAAAGTGTAGAGGGCTAGGCATCTAAGTTAGCACACATATCTGAGTCTGCAGAACACTCTCTGGGGACAGAGACTGATGGATATCATCTTAGCACTCTCCCACTGCCTTGCTCTAGGGAGAGTGTCATCCTTCTCCCCCACTGTTGTTTTTTTTTTTTCAGTGGGTACCATCTTTATGTTCCCTCTCTGCCTCATTGCAGCCAGTTAGTGCCATCTTCCCACTCTCCCTCTCCTATACTCTAGAGCACCAGTATCACACAGAAGGGAGCTTTTACATGCATCTGGTGCCCTAATTTTTGCAGGTACCACCCAAGGAAAGCCCGTTGATGGTCTGGCCCTAGAGGCCAAGGTAGTTTGCATTCCTGGGTCCTATGGGACTGAAACAACCCCAAGGTTATTTCTTGGCAGTCTACTACCCTGAGGGCATTGCATGGACAGAGTACCAGTAACCATCACAGGAGAACTCTTACACAAATCTAGTGCCCTGGTTTATATGTTTGGTAACATATTTTTTAAGTTCAGTTATTTATTTTGAGAGAGAGAAAGAAAGAGGGAGAATTTGAGAGAGAGAATCCCAAGCAGGTTCCACACTGGCAGCACCAAGCCCGATGTGGGGACTGTACTCACAAACCATGAGATCATGACCTAAGCCAAAACCAAGAGTTGGATGCTTAACCTACTGAGCCACCCAGGCACCCCTGGAAACCTATGTTTTATGGCTGCGGCCCAGGGATGCCTCTTGATCAACTAGCTCTGGTGGCCTGGGAGGCTTGTATTTTTGGGTCCCATGGGACAATAACAATCAGAGAGATGATTCTTAGCAGGCTACCACCCAGAGGGGACTGCACAAACAACAGACTGAAACACATTCCTAGTCTTTTTGTGAAAGAGGCCTATTTGTCTTGGAGCTTTGGGTGTAGGGGACAGGATTCAGGTTTGGCTCACACCTGGAGGTCTATAGAGCTGCTCTCAAGGAACATAGGCCAATGATGCCATCTGTGTTCTCTCTCTCTGCCTTGCTACAACTCATTGGTATCTTCCAGAAAAGAGTTTACACACTTGTCTGGAGCCCCAATTTTTGCAACTGCCACCCACGGGGCACCTTCAGATTTCCTGACTCTAGTGGCCAGTGGGGCTTATGTTTCTGTTCCTACACAATTGTATATATTTGCAGACTTTAAAAGCTTATGCCTATGGGTCTGTCTGCTAATAAGCCTGAATTTAGATTCTGACTTTGGGTCACTAAGAGGTCTTGGTACACCCCTGACTACTGTAAACTGTTAAAATTATAATAGACTGCTTGGTTAATCATAAAGGTTTGAGAGACAAAAAATTGCTAAGGCAATCTTGAATGACAATCTTCATCTCCTACGCAA
>NW_027530516.1:6047-15377 GCF_008692635.1 Crocuta crocuta | reverse complement strand
CTCCTACGCAAAAAAACTATTTCAAGATTGGGAGAGGTAGTTGTTTATTGAATGCATAGAAGCTAACATAGAGGGTCAAGCAAAATGAAGAAACATAGGAATATGTTCCAAATGAAGTAACAAGATAGATCATCAAGAAAAAAAAAACCTTAATGAAATGGAGATAATTAATTTACTTGAAAAGGAGTTCAAAGTAATCATCTTAAAGATGCTCACTGAACTCAGGAGAAAAATGAACACACTGAGAACTTCACTAAAAAGATGGAAAATATGAGAAATTAGAAAATAAAAAAAATCAAAGAAGCAGTAAAAAAATACCATGGAACAAATGCAAATGGCAAGAACACATACCAACATTTTTGAGATGCAGCACAAATAGTTCTAAGAGGGAAGTTCATAGAAATAAATGTTACCTCAAGACACAAGAGAAACCTAAAACCACCTAAATTTACACCACAAGAAATAGAAAAAGAAGAAAAAAAATGAAGTTCAAAGAAGAAGAAATTAGCAAAGATCAGGACAGAAATAAACAAAATAGAAAGTAAAAAGACAAAAGAATGATGAAACTAAGATCTGGTTCTTTGGAAAGATAAATAAAATTGATAAAACTTTAGCTAGATTCACCACGAGAAAAAGAGAGAGGACTCAAATAAGTAAAATCATAAATGAAAGAGGAGATGTTACAATTGTTACCACAAAGGATCATAGAGGACTATCATGAAAAATTATACATAACCAAGTTTGACAATGTAGAAAAATATAGACAAATTCCTAGAAACATACCACCTACCAAGACTAAACAATAAAAAAATAATATGTGAATAGACAGATTGCAAGTAAAGAGATTGAATCAGTAAACTAAAACGTCCCCCAAAACAAAAGTCCAGAACCAGAATTTGGTAAATTCTACCAAACATTCAAAGAAGAATTAATAAAAATGATTCTCACACTTTTCCAAAAATAGAAGAAGAAATGCTTTCAAACATATTTTAAGGGGCCAGTACTACCCAAATGCCATAACCAAACAAGGACACCACAAGAAAAGAAAATTATAGGCCAATATCCTTGATGAATGTGAGTGCAAAAAACCTCAACAAAACATTAGCAAACAGAATTGAACAATAGAGTTTAAAAGATTATGAACATGAACAAGTGGGATTCATTCCAGGAATTCAAGGATAGTTCAACATGCACAAATCTATCAATGTGATACACCACACTAATAAAATGAAGCATAAAAATCATATGAACATCTCAGTATGTGCAGAAAATGCATGTAACAAAATTCAACATCCATTTTTGATAAAAACTCTCAACAAAGTGGGTTCAGCTGGAGTATACTTTAAGATAATAGAGGTTATATATGAAAAGCCTACAGCAAACATCAAATTTAATGGTGAAAGGCAGAAAGCTTCTCCTCTAAGTTCAAGAATAAGAAAAATACACCGACCCTGGCCACTATTATTTATCATAGTAGTTGAAGCTCTTGCAAGAGAAATTGGGCAGAGAAAGGAAATAAAAGGCATCCAAATAGATATGAAGAAGTAAAACTGCCACTCTTTGCAAATGNTGAATGCTGAGAACAAACTGAGGGCTGATGGGGGTGGGGGAGAAGGGAAAGGGGGGTGATGGGCGTGGAGGAAGGCACTTGTTGAGATGAGCACTGGGTGCTATATGGAAACCAACTTGACAATAAAATATTTAAAAATTTATTAGTAATAATAAGAGAACTCAATAAACTTGTAGGATAAAAAATCAATATACAAAAATCTGCTGCATTTCTATACACTAAATAATGAACTATCAGAAATAGAAATTAAGAAAATAATTTCATTTATACTTGCACCAAAAATAATGAACAACCTGGAATTAAATTTATCCAAGGAGATGAAAGACCTATACACTATTAGACATTGATAAAAGAAATGGAAGAAGATACAAATAAATGAAAAGATATTCCATGCTCATGGATTCCAAGAATGAACATTGTTAAAATATTCATACTACCTAAAGGTATTTATACAAGTTTAATGAAATTCTTATCAAATTACAATGATAAGAGAAGAGAGAGAGGGTAACACAGAATTGAAAGCAGGCTCCAGGCTTTGAGCTGTCAGCACAGAGCACAATGCACGCCTCAAACCCAGGAACCATGAGATCGTGACCTGAGTCGAAGTCAGATGCTTAACTGACTGAGTCACCCAGGTACCTCAGTAGTCATTTTTCCAAAGAAGATATAGAGCTTGCCAACAGGAACATGAAAGGTCCCCAATATCACTAATAATCAGGGAAATGCTAAATCAAACCACAATGACATATCAACTCACACCAATCAGAATGGCTATTATCAAAAAGACAACAAATAGCAAGTGTTGGCAATGATGTAGAGCAAAGGGAACTTTTGTTCACTATTGATGGGAATGTAAATTGGTGAAGCCATTATGGAAGAAAGAATGCACATTCCTCAAAAAACTAAAGAGAAGTACCATATGATCCAGGAATTACACTTAAGGGCATTCATCTGAAGAAACTGAAAACACTAACTCAAAAAGATATATTCACTCCCATGTTCATTACAGCATTATTTACAATAGCTAAGATATGGAAATAACCTGAGTAATCATTAAGGAAGAGAAGAATAAGGAATATGTGGTGTATATATACACAATGGAATATTATTCAGCCATAAAAAGGGAAATCTTGCCATTTGTGACATCATGAATAGACCTCAAGGGCATTATGCTAAGCGAAATAAATCAGACAAAGACAGTATGATTCAATTATATGTGGAATACAAAAACAACACAGAAGTAAAACAAAGAAACAAAAAAGTTCATGGATACACGGTACAGATTGCTGGTTGCCAGTGGCAGAGTGTAGGGGTAAAAGAAATGGTTGAAAGGGGACAAAAGGTACAAAATTCCAGGCAAAAATAAGGCATGGAGATGTAATGCATATCATGGTGTCTATAGATAATAATATCATATTGCATATCTTAAAGTTGCTAAAAATAAATCCTAAAAGTTTTCATCACAGGAAAACCTATACGGCCTTTGCCAATTCCCTATGGTCAGGTCTCAATAATTTCTTGTGGTCATTTCACAATGTATACAAATATTTTTTTTTAATTTTTCAATGATTTATTTATTTCTTAGAGAGAGAGACACAGCGTGAGCAGGGGAAGGTCAGAGAGAGAGGGAGACACAGAATCCGAAGCAGGCTCCAAGCTCTGAGCTAGCTGTCAGCACAGAGCCTGATGCGGGGCTTGAATCCATGAACCGCAAGATCATGACCTGAGCCGAAGTTGGACACTCAACCACCCAGGCGCCCCAACAATGTATGCAAATATTGATCATTATGTTGCACATGTGAAACTAACTTAATGTCATATGTTAAATGGACCTCAACTTTAAAAATGGTAAGAAAAGAAGAAGAAATAAGAGAGTTAAGACTAGACAAAATGTGCTAGGCCTTTCAATCTGTCTGGAAGCTCACAAGGTGAAGGGAACAGGACCAAAATTAGTCACAGGCCCTAGCAGGGCAACCTCACTGCATTTGGCCTAAAGTTTTCTGGAGAGGGAGAGGGAAAAGTAGCAGAGGGTGGGTGAAGCAACTGGCTTGGATGGGCAGGAATTTCCTAGCTGAGATTCATGGGGACATGCCGAGTAGGTCTGTTTAAGCAGAGCTTAGGCTTTTCTGAAGGGGGGCAACAACAGAAGCCTGCAGCTGTTTTTGCTGCTGCTTTTTGCATTATTATCCTGGCAACGGCTGCTATACAGACACTGTGAAGCAGGGGGTTTGAACTGACACACTCCACTTATGCCTCTCTCCCTGTATTAACTTTAGTCAGATTACATCTGTAGGAATATAAGTAAGTTTCTAAGGTCTCTTCAGGGCTGCTGGACAAAGCAATCTTTAAGGGTACTACACTGTTCTCTATCTTGAAGTTTTAACAACTTCAACATAGAGTTGCTCAGCTGTGTGAGAGTCCCCCACCCCCTCTCTAGTGCGATCATTGGAAAGCCTTAAACAGTGGCTTATCACGTATCTGACAGCCAGGCAAGATAGGCTGGAAATTCAGAGACTAAAGAGGTCTCCTGCAGAACTGAAAAGTTTATATTAAAAATCTGCTAACACCTTCTACTAATGCTGCATGACTTCCTCTAGCACTCCTCAAGACCCATAGGCATGGCTGACAAAGTGCCCCATGGGACATTCAGACTCTGGAAATTATCTACTATCACCCTTCTGATACGTCCTGCAGATTCTGTGAATATTTTCCAAAGGCACCTCATGGGATCTGCGGGCTTATTTCTTCTCTAGAATGGCGCTGTGGTTAATTGCCTGGTTCACTACATGAATTTGTCAGGAGCTCAGTTGACCTGAAGAGAAAGCTGATCTGCCAAGTGTCAGAGTAGATGCTTTATACAACAAGCCAAAATGAAAGGAAGCCTTAAATCACTTACTGCCATTAAAAAAATAAACAAAAACAAAAAACAAAAAACAAAAAACTAAACTGGAGAGAGTGCAGACTCCTCTCTGTTCCATTCTTGCCCGTGGATCAGCACCAGTATTGGGTCAGATTGATGAACACAGAAGTGAGGATTGTGTCACTGTGGAGGGACCCCAGAAAAAAATGCTCCTGCAGTTTTGTGGATACAAAATCTCAGGAATAGTGGAAGGGAAAGGGCTGAGTGTAATGAGTACTGATAATAGAAAGAAGAAGAAGTCTTCATGCTTCCTTCCCTCTCCATAACCACTAAGGAGATTTCAGAAGAGGTACCTGAGGAAAGTCTGCCAAAGCAAATGGAGGCACCTGGGCTAGGAATGAAGCTCTGAGTAAGAGCAGAGATGTGTAAGAGCATTGACAGCAACTCCCTTTAGAGACTTCAGTTCAGGGGCGCCTGGGTGGCTTAGTCGGTTAAGCGTCCGACTTTCGCTTAGGTCACGATCTCGCGCTTCGTGGGTTCGAGCCCAACGTCGGGCTCTGTGCCAACTGCCAGCTCAGAGCCTGGAGCCTGTTTCGGAGTCTGTGACTCCCTCTCTCTCTGACCCTCTCCTGCTCACGCTGTATCTCTCTCTCTCTCCTAGAAATAAATAAAACATTTTAAAAAATTAGAGACTTCAGTTCAATTGTACAGGTATGGTTTGGGGAGAGATTTCTCTTCTGAGGTCTGCCTATAAAGCCTTTGTAATCACCTATGGTCAGGCCTCAAAGAACACACATACCTTTGATTTAAATTCCAGTATAGTTAACATACAGTGTTAAATTAATTTCCGGTGCATAAATATAGTGATTGAACAATTCTATATATTACTACATGCTCATCAAGATAAGTGCACTCCTGGTGCTCATGGGTGGCTCAGTCAGTTA
This sequence comes from Crocuta crocuta, assembly GCF_008692635.1. NCBI lineage: Eukaryota > Metazoa > Chordata > Mammalia > Carnivora > Hyaenidae > Crocuta > Crocuta crocuta. Next base: position 10,003 of record NW_027530516.1, on the reverse strand, counting down.
AGTGTCTGGCTTCTGCTCACGTATTGAATTCATGATTCATGAGTTAGAGTCCCGCGTCAGATTTTGTGTCTCCCTCTCTCTCTGCCCCTCTCCCACTCACACTGTGTCTATCTCTCTCTTTCTCAAAATAAAAAAACATTTTAAAAAATTTAAAAAGGTAAGTTCACTCCTTAATCCCCTTTCCCTATTGCACTCATCCTCCCTCCCACCTCTCCCCTGGTAATCACCAATTTTTTCTCTATAGTAAAAGGTCTGTTTTTTGGTTTATCTCTTTTATTTCCTTTGTTCTTTTCTTTTGTTTCTTAAATAGCACAGATGAGTGCAATCATATCATATTTGTCTTTGCCTGACTGACTTATTTCTTTAGCATTATGTCTCTAGATCAAACTATGTTGGTGCAAATAAAAGGTATTATTTATTATGGTTGAATATTATTTCATTGCAAATATATACCACAACTTATTTATTTTTCTTTCATAGCTATTGTCAAGATGGTTTCCATATAACACTGAGTCTTCATCCCAACAAGTGCCATCCTGCATGCCCATCAACTCCCTTCCTCTCTACCCCACACCCATCGACTCTCAGATTGTTCTCAGTATTCGAGAGTCTCTCATGGTTTCCCTCCCTCCCTCTCTCCAACTATTTTTTCCTCTCCTCCTCCCCCATGGCCCTCTGTTAAGTTTCTCCTACTCCACTTATAAGTGAAAACATATGGTATCTGTCTTTCTCTGCTTGACTTATTTTGCTCTGCATAACACCCTTGAGGTTCATCTATGTGGCTAAAAATGGCCAGATTTCCTTCTTTCTCAGTGCCATGTAGTATTCCATTGTAGAGATAAACCACATCTTCTTGATCCATTTCTCAGTTGATGGCCATTTAGGCTCTTTCCATGATTTGGCTATTGTTGAGAGTGCTGCTGTGAACATTGGGGTACATGTGCCCCTATGCATCAGCACTCCTGTATCCCTTGAGTAAATTCCTAGCAGTGCTACTGCTGGGTTATAGGGGAGTTCTATTAATTTTTTGAAGAATCTCCACACTGTTTTCCAGAGGGGCTGCACCAGTTTCCATTTCCACCAACAGTGTAGGAGGGTGCCCATTTCTCCACATCCTCACCAGCATCTAGAGTCCTCTGATTTGCTCATTTTAGCGACTCTGACTGGCGTGAGGTGGTATATCTGTATGGTTTTGATCTGTATTTCCCTAATGGTAAGTGATGCTGAGCATCGTTTCATGTGTCTGTTGGCCATTTAGATGTCCTCTTTGGAGAAGTATCTGTTCATGTCTTTTGCCCATTTCTTCAATGGATTATTTGTTTTTCTTGTGTGGAGTTTGGTGAGTACCTTATAGATTTTGGATACTAGCCCTCTATCCGATATGTCATTTGCAACTATCTTTTCCCATTCCACCAGTTGCCTACTAGTTTTGTGGATTGTTTCCTTTACCGTGCAAAAGCTTTTAATCTTGATGAGGTCCCAATAGTTCATTTTTGCTCTTGATTCCCTTACCTTTGAGGATGTGTCGAGTAAGAAATTGCTGCGATTGAGGTCAAGAAGATTGTTTCCTGCATTATCCTCTAGGGTTTAGATGGTTTCCTGTCTCACATTCAGGTCCTTCATCCATTTTGAGTTTATTTTGGTGTATGGTGTAAGAAAGTGATCTAGTTTCATTCTTCTGCACGTTGCTGTCCAGTTCTCCCAGCACCATCTGTTAAAGAGGCTGTCTTTTTTCCATTGGATACTCTTTCCTGCTTTGTCAAAGATTAGTTGGCTGTACACTTTTGGGTCCAAATCTGAGTTCTCTATTCTATTCCATTGGTCTATGTGTCTGTTTTTGTGCCAATACCATACTGTCTTGAGGAGTACAGCTTTGTAGTAGAGGCTAAAGTCTGGGATGGTGATGCCTCCCGTTTTGGTTTGCTTCTTCAATATTACTTTGGCTATTCGGGGTCTTTTGTGGTTCCATACAAATTTTAGAATAGTTTGTTCTACCTTTGAGAAGAATGCTGGTACAATTTTGATTGGGATTGCATTGAATGTGTAGATTGCTTTGGGTACTAATGACATTTTAACTATATTTATTCTTCCTATCCATGAGCATGGAATGTTTTTCCATTTCTTTGTGTCTTCTTCCATTTCCTTCATAAGTTTTCTATAGTTTTCATCATACAGATCTCTTATATCCTTGGTTAGGTTTTTTCCTAGGTATTTTATGGTTTTTTGTACAATTGTGAATGGGGTCATCTTCTTGATTTCTCTTTCTGTTGCTTCATTAATGGAGTATAAGAATGCAACCGATTTCTGTACGTTGATTTTGTACCCTGCAACTTTGCTGATTTCTTGGATCAGTTCTAGTAGGCTTCTGATGGAGTCTGTCAGGTTTCCTAGGTAGAGTATCATGTCGTCTGCAAAAAGTGAAAGTTTGACTTCTTCTTTGCCAATTCTGATGCCTTTTAGTTCCTTTTGTTGTCTGATGGCTGATGCTAGGACTTCCAGTACTATGTTAAACAACAGTGATGAGATTTGACATCCCTGTCATGTTCCTGATCTCAGAGGGAAAGCTCTCAGTTTTTCCCTGTTGAGGATGATGTAGGCTTCTCATAGATGGCTTTGATGATGTTTAGATAGGTTCCTTCCATCCCGACTTTCTCTAGAGTCTTTATTAAGAAGGGATGCTGTATTTTGTCAAATGCTTTTTCTGCATCTATTGACAGGATCATATGGTTTTTATCTTTTGTTGATGGGATGTATCACATTGATTGATTTCTGAATATTCAACCAGCCCTGTAACCCAGGAATGAATCCCACTTGATCTTGGTGGATGATTCTTTTTATGTGCCGTTGGATTCGATTTACAAGTATCTTGTTGAGGATTTTTGCATCTGTATTCATCAAGGATATTGACCTGTAGTTCTCTTTCTTTGCTGGGTCTCTGTCTGGCTTGGGAATCTAAGTGATGATGGCTTCCTAAAATGAGTCTGGAAGTTTTCCTTCGATTCCTATTTTTTTGAATGGCTTGAGAAGAATGGGTGTTAATTCTGTTTTAAATGTCTGGTAGAGTTCCCCAGGAAGCCATCTGGCCCAGGGCTCTTCTTTGTTGGGAGATTTTTTGATAACTGATTAGATTTCATCACTAGTTATGGTTCTGTTCAGTTTTTCTATCTCTTCCCATGTGAATTTTGGTAGTGAGTGTGTGTTTAGGAATTTGTCCATTTCTTCTAAGTTGTCCAATTTGTTGGCATANTCCAGTTTTGTTGGGATATAGTTTTTCATAGTATTCCCTGATTAACGCTCGTATTTCTGAGAAGTTGGTTGTAATTAGCTCATCTTCATTTATGATTTTGTCTATTTGAGTGCTCTCTCTTTTCTTTTTGAGAAGCCTGGCTAGAGGTTTGTCAATTTTGTTTATTTTTTCAAAAATCCAACTCTTGGTTTCATTGATCTGTTCAACTGTTTCTTTGCTTTCTATGTTGTTTATTTCTCCTCTGATTTTTACTATTTCTCTTCTTCTACTGGATTGGGGTGCTCTTGTTGCTGTCCCTCTAGTTCCTTTAGGTGAGCTATTTGATTGTGCACTTGCACTTTTTCTATTTTGTGAAATAGGCCTGGAGTGCAGTGTACTTTCCTCTTAGGACTGCCTTTGCTGCATCCCATACAGTTTGGATTGTTGTATTTTCGTTTTCATTAGTTTCCATATATTTTGTAATTTCTTCTCTAATTGCCTGATTGGCCCATTCGTTCTTTAGTGGGTGTTCTTTAACCTCCATGTTTTTGGAGGTTTACCAGACTTCTTCTTGTGATTGATTTCAAGTTTCATAGCATTGTGATCTGAAAGTGTGCATGGTATGATCTCAATTATTTTATATTTATTGAGGGCTGCTTTATGTCCCAGTATGTGGTCTATTTTGGAGAATGTGCTATGCGCACTTGAGAAGAAAGTGAATTCCATGGCC
>NW_027530516.1:0-1924 GCF_008692635.1 Crocuta crocuta | reverse complement strand
TTTGAGTGCTCTCTCTTTTCTTTTTGAGAAGCCTGGCTAGAGGTTTGTCAATTTTGTTTATTTTTTCAAAAATCCAACTCTTGGTTTCATTGATCTGTTCAACTGTTTCTTTGCTTTCTATGTTGTTTATTTCTCCTCTGATTTTTACTATTTCTCTTCTTCTACTGGATTGGGGTGCTCTTGTTGCTGTCCCTCTAGTTCCTTTAGGTGAGCTATTTGATTGTGCACTTGCACTTTTTCTATTTTGTGAAATAGGCCTGGAGTGCAGTGTACTTTCCTCTTAGGACTGCCTTTGCTGCATCCCATACAGTTTGGATTGTTGTATTTTCGTTTTCATTAGTTTCCATATATTTTGTAATTTCTTCTCTAATTGCCTGATTGGCCCATTCGTTCTTTAGTGGGTGTTCTTTAACCTCCATGTTTTTGGAGGTTTACCAGACTTCTTCTTGTGATTGATTTCAAGTTTCATAGCATTGTGATCTGAAAGTGTGCATGGTATGATCTCAATTATTTTATATTTATTGAGGGCTGCTTTATGTCCCAGTATGTGGTCTATTTTGGAGAATGTGCTATGCGCACTTGAGAAGAAAGTGAATTCCATGGCCACAGGGTGTAGAGTTCTAAGTATACCTGTCCAATGTGTTATTCAAGTCCATTGTTTGTTTAGTGATTTTCTGTCTAGTTCATCTATACATTTCTATAAGTGGAGTATTAACGTCCCTGCTATTAGCACATTCTTATCCATAAGATTGTTTCTGTTTGTGATTAATTGTTTTAAATATTTAGGTGCTTCCATATTCGGTGCGTAGACATTTATAATTATTATGTCTTCATGATGGATAGACCCTGTAATTATTATATAATGNTCTGTTCAGTTTTTCTATTTCTTCCCATGTGAATTTTGGTAGTGAGTGTGTGTTTAGGAATTTGTCCATTTCTTCTAAGTTGTCCAATTTGTTGGCATATAATTTTTCATAATATTCCCTGATATTTGCTTTTTATTTCTGAGGGGTTGATTGTAATAAGTCCATCTTCATTTATGATTTTGTCTATTTGAGTGCTCTCTCTTTTCTTTTTGAGAAGCCTGGCTAGAGGTTTGTCAATTTTGTTTATTTTTTCAAAAATCCAACTCTTGGTTTCATTGATCTGTTCAACTGTTTCTTTGCTTTCTATGTTGTTTATTTCTCCTCTGATTTTTACTATTTCTCTTCTTCTACTGGATTGGGGTGCTCTTGTTGCTGTCCCTCTAGTTCCTTTAGGTGAGCTATTTGATTGTGCACTTGCACTTTTTCTATTTTGTGAAATAGGCCTGGAGTGCAGTGTACTTTCCTCTTAGGACTGCCTTTGCTGCATCCCATACAGTTTGGATTGTTGTATTTTCGTTTTCATTAGTTTCCATATATTTTGTAATTTCTTCTCTAATTGCCTGATTGGCCCATTCGTTCTTTAGTGGGTGTTCTTTAACCTCCATGTTTTTGGAGGTTTACCAGACTTCTTCTTGTGATTGATTTCAAGTTTCATAGCATTGTGATCTGAAAGTGTGCATGGTATGATCTCAATTATTTTATATTTATTGAGGGCTGCTTTATGTCCCAGTATGTGGTCTATTTTGGAGAATGTGCTATGCGCACTTGAGAAGAAAGTGAATTCCATGGCCACAGGGTGTAGAGTTCTAAGTATACCTGTCCAATGTGTTATTCAAGTCCATTGTTTGTTTAGTGATTTTCTGTCTAGTTCATCTATACATTTCTATAAGTGGAGTATTAACGTCCCTGCTATTAGCACATTCTTATCCATAAGATTGTTTCTGTTTGTGATTAATTGTTTTAAATATTTAGGTGCTTCCATATTCGGTGCGTAGACATTTATAATTATTATGTCTTCATGATGGATAGACCCTGTAATTATTATATAATGCCCTTCT
>NW_027530515.1:97425-101811 GCF_008692635.1 Crocuta crocuta | reverse complement strand
AATCGGGGAACCCTTTTGCACTGTTGGTGGGAATGCAAACTGATGTGTGTATAAGTATTCTCTCTGAGCGTAATTGTATATCATATGCATGAACATGTTTCCTCTACGTTACTATGTGTGATTTTTTAAATGTTTATTTATTTTTGAGGCAGAGACAGAGCATGAGCAGGAGAGGCGTAGAGAGGGAGACACAGAACCTGAAGTAGGCTTCAGGCTCTGAGCTATCAGCACGTAACCCGATGTGGGGCTCGAATCTACAAACTATGAGGTCATGACCTGAGCCGCAGTCTGATGCTGAACCTACTGAGCCACCCAGGTGCCCCACGTGTGTGTGATCTTTTAATGGTTTTGTTTTCTCAATGAGTGTTTCCATCACCTGAGTTTCTGTAGTTGACGGTGAACATGTATGTTACTTTCAAGCTTGAATTTCCATCTGTAGGCATCATATAATTGGGTGTATGTGATGTGTGTAACATCTGGATGATTAAAAGAATTACTCTTTATGATATTTGACGAACACACAAATTTCTTGTTGAGAGAGATATCAAAATTATAATATCTTTTCATGTTTCTGTCATGTCTGGGAGTATATTTTAAAATATCTTTATGTATTTATTATAATTAAATAGCTATAGTAATATCTGAAATATATTTTGCATGATGTGTTAGTGTGTACATAACATCCATTTTTGTTTTTTGAAAGCTGTCCATATCTCAAGCCTGTTTCTAGCTACTGAGGAAACAAAGGAAACTAAAACAGAATCACTGGTTAGTAGTCCCGTCTTGTCCATAAGAGGAGAGATACCTAGACACACAGGAGAACAGATGTGCAGAAGTTAGGTCAAGGACGCCTTTCAAGGCCAATGGGGCAATGGGAATCCCTTGCTTTAACCAATCAATAAATTAATCAATTATATTATTCATTAATTAATAAATGATATTTAGTCAGAGTAGTGATGTGGTCAGATTTGTGAATCATAAAGACCATTTGTAGGGTGAATGATGTATTAGAAAGATATTGGTGAGAATGCTGGTCTAGTGATCCAGGGGTACTGAACTAACTCAGTGGCCATTAGGTTCCTAAGGAGGCAACGGACTACAGACACACAGTGGAGGTTGGCCAGAAACGTCTTGATCACAGAATATGTAGGGGATCCAAGGATGACTCCAGACTGCTTTCTGGCTTGGGTGACTGGGAAGTGCTGGTGCCTCTCAGTAAACTGGAAAGTAAGAGAGCAGGAAGCTTGAGAGAGAAGGAGTTCATGTTGGACCCTGATTGTGTGGAAGGGAAGGGTTGATGGGTGTTTTATATCTAACTAAATGTGTGTGCGTGTGTCCACCATATGAGCAATGGTGACACTAGAATAGATAAGTACATCATCTAAAACTGTAAGAAATATTCATTATCAGATTTCACATTTTCTCATTATATTGTCTCAAAATTTCATTTAGACACTAGCCAAACACAAATGGCTCACATATTTATTCAGATGTTAAAATAACAATCTATCTATTATACCCAAGTTTTGATTTAAAACTGACTTATTCATTGATTTCTGCTTTCAGTTAAAATATGCAGAAAGTTGGAAAGAATATTTTTACCATCATTATTGGCAAGTAAAAGGCTGAACAGACTGCAAATTAACAAATTTTCTTAAACTCCTCAGAAAACAGAACAAGGAGCCAACTCAAAATTTGGAGAGAGAATGGAACCATCAGATATAAGGAGTATTTTGTTATCTGTTTACTTGGAACATATGCCACCAGACACCATATAAGGTAATAGGAAGATTAAATTAGAAAGTAAGTAATGAATTGCTAAAGGCATAGCATGGACAAGCCTATGAATGTGAAACTCCCGGGGACCACAGGCATAAGGACTTCCCACACTCTTGGCAGGTTTTTCCTCAAGATAACCCACCAATTTTTCACAGAGAGAATTGGCAAGTAATCAGAGAACAGTGTCTCCTTGCTGCTGTCTGGGGGAAGAAAACAACAACCACAACCAAATCCACCCAGACCCAACTCCCTTGTCTGTATTACAGAATAAAAAAGTTAATCTTTAGAAGAAAATTAACCAAAACTTGTATCCTTAGTGCACTGATGGAATTCTATTGCAGCTGGGACACTGTACAGAGATCACCACCAAACTCCCCAGACTCATCTCCCCTATCTCTCCCAAATAAGAAAAGCCTCAATATAAAAGAGGAGGGAGGCATCACAACAATCATTTGAGGACATGGTGGAAACCCACTGCAGATAGGGTAAGGGAATAGGTGAAGGGGAAAGGCTCTTCCCCTGGAGGAAGGAAAGGAATACTTGTTAAGCCCTCATTACATCTGGAGGAAGGGCAGGAAATTTTGTGAAGTTCACATCTTTAAGACATAGTTATCCAGTGCCTGCCTAACACTGAGGCTAAATCAAAAGATCAATACATTCGTCATGCTTATTCCTCACACAAGCTTAACAAGTATAAAGTAAATATAACAGTGGAATACAAATGGTAGAGCTGCAAGAAACAGATTCACTCTGCAAGTGGTGAGAGACAGAAAATAAATTACTAGAAGAATATTAAGCCTTAGCAACAATAACATAAAAAATCCTCTTTAAATTTGGTAACCAAAGCAACAGTAATCTTCAGTTCTGGTAGCCATAGCAACAGCAAATTAGAGCTGCTGTACAGTTCTTGACTACATTAAAACACACCTCCATGGTAAAGGCCTAGAAGAGGGAAATTTGGCTCATATCCAAGCATAAAAATATTTATCACAGCATCTAATATCCCGTACAACATGTCCTGCTTGTAATAAAAACTACAAGGCATAAAGAGGGGCAAGAAAAATACAATCTAAAAAGACAAAGCAATCATAAATCTAGACTCAGATATGACACAGGTGTTGGAAATATTAGGCAGAGAATTTAAAACAACTATAACTAATGTTAAAAACTCTGACAGAAGAGATAGAGTACATGCAAGATTATACAGGTAATTTGGAGCACCTGGGTGGATCAGTCGTTTAAGCATCTAACNTCTCTCTCTCTCTCTCTCTCTCTCTCTCTCTCTCTCTCTCTCTCCTCCTCTCTCTCTCTTAAAACAAACATTTTAAAAATATTAGAGAGCTAATTTAAGAAGAGAGATAAAAGCTATAAGAAAGAATTAAATAAAATGCTAGAAGGAAAAGAAACACTAACATAAAATAATGCCTTCAACAGGCTCATCAATACTCTCAAAACAGCAATGAAAGACTCAGTTAACTTGAAGATAGGTCAATAAACATTATCCAAATTCAAATAGAAAGAGAAAAATACAGTTAAAAAAAAAGAACATCCAAAAGCTGTGGAACAATACCAAACAGTTTAACATATGTGCAACTGGAATTCCATAATGAAAAGAAACAGCAGGCCAGAATTAATACTTCTAAAAACAGTGGACACACACACACACACACACACACACACATGCATTTATATTTTCGTTCATAGTTTATTGTCAAGTTGGTTTCCATATAACACCCAGTGCTCATCCCACAATGGCCCTCCTCCATGCCCATCACCCCCCTTCTTCTCGCCCCCCATCAGCACTCAGCTTGTTCTCAGTATTCAAGAGTCTCTCATGGTTTGCCTCCCTCCCTCTTCCCCACTATTTTTCTCCTTCTCCTCCCCCATGGTCCTCCATTAAGTTTCTCCTAATCTACCTGTAAGTGAAAACATATGGTATCTGTCCTTCTCTGACTGACTTATTTCACTCAGCATAACACCCTCGAGTTCCATCCACATTGCTACAAATGGCCATATTTTGTTCTTTCTCATTGCCATGTAGTATTCCATTGTAGAGATAAATCATATCTTCTTGATCCATTCTTCAGCTGATGGACACTGAGAGTCTTTCCATGATTTGGCTATTGTTGACNGAAGCTTTTAATATTGATGAAGTCCCAATAGTTCATTTTTATTCTACGTTCCCTTGCCTTTGGGGATGTGTCAAGTAAGAAATTGCTGCGGTTGAGGTCAAGGAGGTTGTTTCCTGCTTTTTCCTCTAGGGTTTGGATATGTTTCTTTCCCACATTCAGGTCTTTCATTCATTTTAAGTTTATTTTTGTGTATGGTGTGAGAAAATGATTTGGTTTTATTTTGCTGCATGTTGCTGTCCAGTTCTCTCAGTACACTCTGTTGAAGAGGCTCTTTTTTCCATTGGATACTCTTTCCTGCTTTGTCAAAGATTAGTTGGCCATATGTTTTGTAGGTCCAATTCCGAGTTCTCTATTCTATTCCATTGGTCTATGTGTCTGTTTTCTGTGCCAATACCATACTGTCTTGATGATGACAGCTTTGTAGTAAAGGCTAAAGTCTGGGATTGTGATGTCTCCCGTTTTGATTTTCTTCTTC
>NW_027530515.1:68754-97402 GCF_008692635.1 Crocuta crocuta | reverse complement strand
CTGATTGGCCCATTCACTCTTTAGTAGAGTGTTCTTTAACCTCCATGTTTTTGGAGGTTTTCCAGACTTCTTCCTGTGGTTTATTTCAAGTTTCATAGCATTGTGATCTGTAAGTGTGCATGGTATGATCTCAATTCTTTGTATTTATGGAGGGCTGCTTTATTTCCCAGTATGTGATCTATCTTGGAAAATATGCCATGCACACTTGAAAAGAAATTGAATTCCACGGCCTCAGGATGTAGAGTTCTAAATATGTCTATCAAATCCATCTGGTCAAATTTGTCATTCAAGTCCATTGTTTATTTAGTGATTTTCTGTCTACTTGATGTATCCTTTGCTGTAAGTGGAATATTAAAGTCCCCTGCTATTAGCACATTCTTATCCATAAGATTGTTTCTGTTGGTGATTAATTTTTTCATGTATTTGGGTGCTTCCGTAGCTGGTGCAGACATTTATAGTTGTTAACTCTTCCTGTTGGATAGACCCTGTAATTATTATATAATGCCCTTCTTCATACCTTCATGCCTTTATTTTAAAGTACAGCTTGTCTGGTATAAGATAGCTACTCCAGCTTTCTTTTGGCTTCCTGTAGCATGATAGATATTACTGCATCCCCTTACTTTCAATATGAAGGTGTCCTCAGGTCTAAAATGAGTCTCTTGCAGATAGCAAATAGATGGATTTTGTTTTTTTATTTTTTCTGCTAACCCAAGTCTTTTGCCTGGAGCATTTAGTCCATTTACATTCCGTGTTATTATTGAAAAATACGGGTTTAGAGTCATTGTGTTCTTTATAGGATTCATGCTTGTGGTGGTGTCTCTGGTACCTTGCATTCCTTGCAACATTTCCCACAGAAAGTCCCCCTTAGGATTTCTTGTAGGGCTGTTTTAGTGGTGATGAATTCTTTGAATTTTTGTTTATTTGGGGGAAGACTTTTTTCTCTCCTTCTAATCTGAATGACAGACCTGCTGGATAGAGGATTCTTGGCTCATATATTTTTGTTCATCACATTGATGTTTTCCTGCCATTACTTTCTGGCCTGTCAAGTTTCAGTAGATATGTCAATAACTACTCTGATAGGTCTCCCTTTGTATGTTGCGGCACTTTTATCCCTAGCTGCTTTTAGAATTCTCTCTTTGTCCTTATATTTTGCCAGTTTCACTATGATATGTCGTGCAGAAGATCGATTCAAGTTATGTCTGAGGGGAGTTCTCTTTGCCTCTTGGATTTCAATGTCTGTTTCATTCCCCACATTGGGGAGGTTCTCTGCTATAATATGTTCAAGATCTCCTTCAGCGGCTTTCTTTCTCTCTTCCTCTTCTGGAATTCCTATGATAAGGATATTGTTCCCTTTGATTGTATCACTCAGTTTTCAAACTCTCCTTTCATGTTCCTGGATCAGTTTATCTCTCTTTTTCTTGGCTTACTCTTTTTCTGTATTTGTGTCTTCTAATTCACCTTTTCTTCTCTCTGCTTCTTCAATCTGTGAATTGGACGCCTCCATTTTATTATGTACCTCATTTATAGCATTTTTAAATTCATCACAACTATTTTAAGCTCCATAGTCCTTGTAGCAATATTTTCTCTGATGTCTTCCATGTCTTTTTCAAGTCCAGTGATTAATCTTGTGACTATTGTTCTAAATTCTTGTTCTGTTATATTGCTTATGTCCGTTTTGAGCAGTTTTTTAGCTGTCATTTCTTCCTGGCATTTCTTTAGATGAGAGTTCTTCCATTTCATCATTTTGGCTAGCTTTCTGTCTCTTATTAGTTTTAAAAGCTTGTTATGTGTTCTATACCTGCGAGTACTGCTGTATTAAAGAAGGTTCATTGACTGTCCAGGGCCTGTCTGTTCAGGAATTGTTTTTTGAATGGTGTCTCTTGGTGTCTCTTGTTGAGACTTTGGTTATTTTATTTGCCTACTCATAGTGGCATTTTGGACTCTCCACCATGTGTACTTTGGCTTGCTTCTTGAACTATCCCTGGAAAGGAAAACAAACAGAAAAACACACAGGGAACAAAGGCATACAAACTTACAGAGAAGTCCAATGAACAAGGAAACCAAAAGAGAAAAAGGCAAAGAAAATAAAAGAAAGGAAAAGAAAAAAGAAAAAAATCCCAAAAGACAAAGGACAGTCTAAAAGCATAAAACCAGAATTCCCAGCTACAAATAAAGAGCAGGGTGTATGCACAGCTGATGGAAGAGCATATACAAAGAGCGAAATGATAGGGTGGAGAGAAGGCAAAATTGGACAATGACCAGGCAGAGAAACTAAGAGGCTTAATTCAGAGAGAGAAAGAGGGGAATGTGGTAGGAGGTGAGGAGAAAGAAATGAAAATAATGTTACTCAGAGAAAGTATATAATCTGATTACTCCAGAGAGAGAGAGAAATAGAAAGGTAGCAGTTTAGGTGTAGAATATACATCTAGGGAATGGATTAAATGTAACTGTTTAAGCAAACCAATGACCAGCAGAGTGTCCAGTCCAGCAAAGGGGAGATNGCATAAAACCAGAATTCCCAGCTACAAATAAAGAGCAGGGTGTATGCACAGCTGATGGAAGAGCATATACAAAGAGCGAAATGATAGGGTGGAGAGAAGGCAAAATTGGACAATGACCAGGCAGAGAAACTAAGAGGCTTAATTCAGAGAGAGAAAGAGGGGAATGTGGTAGGAGGTGAGGAGAAAGAAATGAAAATAATGTTACTCAGAGAAAGTATATAATCTGATTACTCCAGAGAGAGAGAGAAATAGAAAGGTAGCAGTTTAGGTGTAGAATATACATCTAGGGAATGGATTAAATGTAACTGTTTAAGCAAACCAATGACCAGCAGAGTGTCCAGTCCAGCAAAGGGGAGATATATGAATGAGACAAGGGAAAATATACCTGAATAGAAAGAATTGATATAGAATTAATCACAGCAGTGCATCCATGTTGGTATTTTTCTGGGCTCTGGCAAAAAAAGAAGAAGAAGAAGAAGAAGAAGAAAGAAAGAAAGAAAGAAAGAAAGAAAGAAAGAAAGAAAGAAAGAAAGAAAGAAAGAAAGAAAGAAAGAAAGAAAGAAAGAAAGAAAGAAAGAAAGAAAGAAAGAAAGAAAGAAAAGAGAAAAAAAAAGAGCTCTCTAGTGAGGATGAGCATGGTTTGGTGTAGGCAGATCTTAGTCTCCACTGCTATCCTGTGGGCCATTCCCTAAGTCCCGCCTTGGTAGCTGTGGGGAGAAAAATGGCGGTGCCTCAATCCCTTCTTGAACCAAGTATTGCAAATCACTCTTTTGGGTCCCATCTCCCTGTGCCACGGGCTAGCCAAGGTGAGCCGTGTTCTATGTCACAAGGCCCGCCTACAGGTCTTAGTCCACGAGCCTTATTGATACCCTGTGAAATATAATCCTGCAGGCCCTGCTGCTTCCCAGCCAGGGACTGAGCCAGGAGAGCAGTGGAACAGTTTCTCCTGGTGCTGCCTGGGACCAGGGCATCCAGCCTAAAGTCAGCATCACAGCTAGAAATAGGGTCACTCTGTCCCAAGGTTTTTCTATTCTCCAGGGATAGTTCTATGAGCAGTTTCATCCGCTCTTTCTCTTCCCCTCAACTCTCTACATCTCCCTGGGAAGGGGGTTCCCTCCCCTCCCTCCATGTCTCCGGGTCTCGGCACATTTTTATCTTCCCCAGTTCACACTCACACACCTATGAGGTTGTCTTCTTAGCGGACTCTGTCTTTTTCCTCCCAAACTCCTGTGGTTAAGTGTCCATGGCTTCAGGCCTTCTCCATGGGGAACTTATTAGCCTCCTGCAGCTGTTTGCTTTTCTGTCTCTCTCCACCTCTGTCCACATTACCTGGTCCACTTATCCTACCTCTCAGACCCTGTACACATGGGAGAACCCTGTGGAGGACACCTAGTTCCCACACACACACATTTAAACTTCTGAAAACCAAAGATAAACAGAAAATCTTGAAAGCAGCCATATATATAAGGCACATTGCCAAAAAGAATAAGGTAAATTTTATAGCAGAATTCNGGCTCCCAGTTTCAGATCAAATATGGAAAGACACAGAAAAACATCTGAATAAACAATATATTAGTGACTTTATCTAATTCCTACATAGAGATATATTCACAGAACTAACAGCCATGCTGAAATTTAGAGAAAGACAGACAGATACTTACATTTGGATACAATAACCTAAGGATGTGATTTCCCCACCCTTTTGCAAGCTTTTGGAGGAACTCCACCAAGCTGTGAAAACCTAGAGAAATTACCTCCCACCCTTATAGTTTTGATTAGGACAAGGGAAGAGCAAAGAGCAAGTCAGTTGGAAATCTCTTGACATTCTTTCACCTTACAGAACAAAATTTTTAATTAAAAGAGGACAGAATATCATGCAGAGACACTAGTGTTATATTGATTCAGCTGGAGAAAATGGGACTGTGCCAAGATCCAGGTCAACAATCTCACTAGTTAAAAAATAAAAGAAAATCCTTAATCTGTAGGAGAAAGTCCTCAACCGATAGACAGAGAATATTAGTAAATAGCTGGTTTAGCTGGGGGAAGGAAATCAAGATGGTGAAAGCTGTAGCCTTCCATGAGTGACAGAAAAGTCAGTAAGGACACATCACTGTAAGACAGACTCACTGTGTTTCCCAAAGGCTCAGTCATAAGAAGAACATTGCAAAATGCACCCCAATCTGATTCCCCATACTCTATCACCAGAGGAAAAGCATTCAGTAACAATAGCAAATTATATCTTAGAAAGCTAAAAGAGATATTATTTCTTTGGAGCCAGAGAAAGAGAACACCAAAAGCCAATATGGGACACAAAACAATACCACTAGAAGAATCTCAAGCCTCTACTATCGATAGCAACAGCAAATTTCAACACTGGTAATAAAGTAATGGAAAAACCTTGAAATATTGTAAAATTCCTGGCTTTATTAACAAAACTTGCCACACTAGATACCTATTTCCCGATTATCTACTACCCTAAATAATATGTCATGCTTTAAAAAAAATTTTACAAAGGATGCCAAAAGTTAAAATAAAACAATGGGTGATAGGATTCAAAGGGTTAAAAAATCACAGTCTGAATAAAAAAAAAACAATAATCAAAACCAGACTCAGATGTGACATATTGATGAAACTATCAGACGAGGAGATTAAAATAACTATGAATAATATGTTATGGTTCTAACACAAAAATGAGAGGGTTATCCTTTCTCTACATCTTAGCCAACACCTATAGTTTCTTCTCTTGTTAATTTTAGTCACTCTAACAGAACTGAAGGGATATCTCATTGTAGTTTTGATTTGTATTTCCCTGTGGTAAGTGATGTTGAGCATTTTTTCATGACTCTGTTAGCCATCTATATGTTTTCTTTAGAAAATTGTCTATGCATGTCTTCTGCCCAGTTTTTAACTGGATTATTTGCTTTTTGGTTGTTGATATGCATATGTTTTTAAAGATTTTGGGGTTTTTTATTTTTTATTTTTTAATTTNCTATATTTATTCTTCCTATCCATGAGCATGGAATGTTTTTCCATTTCTTTGTGTCTCGCTCACGCAGCCGCTGCTTCACCAGGCGCCGGCGTCACTTCACTGGGTCACAGCCGCTGCAGCTTTAGTGGGCCGATGTCTTATGTCGCGCGCCACTGCCGCTTCACCCCGCGCCGGGACCGCCTCCGCAGGCGTTGCTGCCGGTTCACGGGGCCGCCGCCGCCATTGATGGTGCCGGGCGCATGGCAGTTCAGTGTTTCCTGGCGCCTTCTGGGACCAGGGCACCTAGTTTAAAGTCAGCACCCCAGCCAGAGCTAAAAAACACTGTCCTTCCAAGCCGAGGTTTTTCTCTTCTCCAGGGACGGTTCTATGAGCAATCTCAGCTTTTCTTTCCTTTCCCCTGGACTCGGGGCAGCTCGCCACCACTCACCGGTGACTCACTCACAGCAGCTGCATGCAAGCCGGGTTCCCTCCCCTCCCTCCGTATCTCTGGGTCCAGTCCCGCCTTTATCTTCCTCAGTTCGCATTCAAGCACTTATGAGGTTTCCTTCCCAGTGTAATCTGTCTCTTTCTCTTCCCAAACTCCTGTGTCCTACGAATTCTGGCCTTCTCTGTTTGAGAGATGAGTGCAGGCGAAACGTATGGAGCTCCCTACTTCTCCGCCATCTTGTCTCCTCTCTTTATTGAGGTTTNTCATGCTGTTTTCAAAGATTGAATTTGGAAGTCTTCCTTCATTTTTTTTTTTTTTGGTATAGTTTGAGAAAAATAGGTATTAAGTTTTGTTTAAATGTTTGGTAGAATTCACCTGTGAAGCCATCTGACCCTGAACTTCTGTTTGTTGGGAATTTTTTTTTATTACTGATTAAATTTCTTTGCTGGTTATTGATCTGTTCAAATTTTCCATTTCTTCCTGTTTCAGTTTTGTTAGTTTATATGTGTGTAGGAATTAGTCCATTTCTTCAGGGTTGTCCAATTCATTGGCATATATTTTTTCATAATATTCTGTTACAATTGTATGTCAGTGGCATTGGTTGTTATTTCTTTTCTCTCGTTTGTGATTTCATTTATTTGAGTCCTTTCTTTTTTTCTTTTTGATAAGTCTGGCTGTGGGAGTTATCAATTTCATTAAATTTTTCATATAACCAGCTTCTGGTTTCATTCATCTATTTTATTGTGGTTTTTAATTTTTTGTGTTTTTGTATTTTTTTTTTTTAGTTCTATTTCCTGTGTTTCTGCTTGAATCTTTATTATTACTTTCCTTTGGCTGGATTTAGGCTTCATTTGTTGTTNATACTTCCCTCTTAGGACCACTTTTGCTGCATCCCAAAGGTTTTGGACTATTGTGTTTTCATTTTCATTTATCTTCACATATTTTTTAAAATTTCTTCTTTGATTTCCTAGTTGACCCACTCATTGTTTAGTAGTATGTTATTTAACCTTCATGTATCTGTGATCTTTTCAGAGTTTTTCTTATGGTTGACTCAAGTTTCATAGTATTGTGATCAGAAAAGATACATGGTTTGACTTCAGTCTTTCTGCATTTGCTGAGGTGGGTTTTGCGACACAATATATGATCTTTTATGGAGAATCCCCACGTGTACTTGAAAAGAATGTGTATTCTGCTGTTTTAGGATGGAATGTTCTGAATATATCTGTTAAGTCCATCTGGTCCAGTGGGTCATTCAAAGCCATTGTTTCCTTGTTGATTTTCTGTTTAGATGATCTGTTCATTGCTGTAAGTGGGGTGTGAAATTCCTGTACTATTATTGTATTATTATCAATGAGTTACTTTATGTTCTTTGGTAATTACTTTATATATTTGGGTGCTTCCGGTAGGGTGCATGAATATTTACAATTGTTATATCTTCTTGTTGGATTGTCCCCTTTATGATTATATAGTTCCCTTCATTGTCTCTTGTTACAGTCTTTGTTTACATGTCTAGTTTGTTCAATACAAATATTGCTATTCCAGCTTTCTTTTGATATCCACTTGCATGATATATGTTNAAGTGCAGCTATCTTTGGTCTGAAATCACTCTCTTGTAGACACGATATAAATGGATCTTTTTTTTAAAAATCCATTCTGACATCCTATGCCATTTGATTGGAGCACTTAGTCCATTTACATTCAAAGTAATTATTGATAGGTATGTATCTATTGCTGTTTTATTACTTGTTTTGTCTTTGTTTCTGTAGATTTTCTCTGGTCCTTTCTTGTCTTTTGTCATTTTTTATCTATTTTTTGCACTCAAGGAGTTCCTTTTAATATTTCTTGCAGGGCTGGGTCAGTGGTCACGAACTCCTTTAGTTTTTGTTTGTCTGGGAAACTCTTTATCTCTTCTGCTCTTCTCAACCATAGCCTTGCTGGATACAGTATTCTTGACTGTGGATTTTTCCCATTCAGCACTTTGAATATATCATGACACTCCCTTCTGGCTTGCCAAGGTTTTGCTGATAAATCTCCAGATAGCCTTACAGGTTTACCCTTGTAAGTTAAGGACTTATTTTGTCTTGATGCTTCAAAGATGATTTTCTTTACCTCTGTATTTTGCAAATTTAATTGCAATGTGTTTTGGTGTTCACCTGGTTTTGTTGATTTTGATGGAAGTTGTCGGTGCCTCCTGAATCTGGATGTCTGTTTCCTTCCCCAGATTAGGAAACTTTTCAGCTATTATTCTTGAAGTAAATTTTCTGCCCCCTTTTCTCTCTTCTTCTTCTGGGACTCCTATAATATGAATGTTAATTACATTTGATGGAGTCTCTGAGTTCCCAAGTCTATTCTTGTGCTGCATAATTGTTCTTTCTTTTCTTTTTATTGAGCTCACTGCTTTCTATTACTTTGTATTCTAGGTTTTTGTCTTCCTCTGCTTCTGCCAGTCTGTTATTCATTGCAACAAGCCTGTTTTCAATCTTGTTTATTGCATTCTTCATCTCTGATCAATTCTTTTTAAACTCTTATCTCTGTGGTAATGGTCTCACTGATGTCTTCTATTCTTTGCTCAAGCCCAGTGAGTATCCTAATGACTGTTGCTTTAATTCTCCATTAGGCCTGTTATTTATTCTACTTCACCTAGATCTCTGGCCATAGCCTTATCTTGTTCTTTCATTTGGAAGAAATTCCTCTTTTCTTGCATTTTGTCTAAGTCTCTGCTTTCTTCTCTGTGTTAGAAAAGACAGTTATGAGGCATCTGGGTGGCTCAGTTGGTTAAGTGTCTGACTTCAGCTCAGGTGATGATCTCACAGCTCATGAGTTCGAGCCCTGCATGAGGCTCTGTGCTGACAGTTCAGAGCCTGGAGCCTGCTTCAGATTCTGTGTCTCCATCCCTCTCTGCCCCTAACCCACTCATGTTCTGTATCTCTCTCAAAAATAACCATTTTAAAAAATTTAAAACAATTTTTTAAAAAATAAAAGAAAAGCCAGTTATGCTTCCTGCTCCTGAAAGTAATGGCTTTATGATGAAGAGGTCATATAGTGCCCAGGGCCTGTTGCTTTGGGTAGTGTCTCCTATGTGTGCTGTATGTGCTNGTTGAGAACAAATTGAGGACTGATGAGTTTGGGGGGGAGGGGAAGGGGGGGTGATGGTCATGGAGGAGGGCACTTGTGGGGATGAGCATTGGGTGTTATATGGAAATCAACTTGACAATAAACTATTTAAAAATAAATAAATAAATAAAATAAAAACACACACACAAAAATTGAAAGTAATAATTTTGCAAAAAAATTTGACAAGGTGATCCTAAAATTTTATGGAAATGCAAGGGAACCAAAAAGTCCAAATTAATCTCAAAAAAGAACAAATTTGGAAGACTCATATTTCCCAANGCACAAAAATGACACACATTAATAGAATAGAGTTGAGATGCTAAAATTAATCCTTGAATTTATTGTCAATTGAATTTCTACGTGGATGGCAAGACAATTAAATTGTGAAAGATTAGTCCTTTCAACAAATTGTACACAGACAACTGTATATCCACATGCAAAACATTAAGTNGGTAAGACCATATGTTTTTAAATGTGATGCCAAAACAAAAGTGATAGAAAGTGAACTACATCAAAATTTAAAACTGTGCTGCAAATACCATCAGGAACATCTCTTGCATAATGGAAACTAATGGAAGAGAACACTTGCAAATCATACATCTTTTAAGAGACTTGTATTCATAATATATAAACAACTCTTACAACTCAACAATAAGAAAATAAATAATCCAATTTAAAAAGTGGGTAAACTATTTGAATAGACATTTTTCCAAATATGACATATAAGTGGTAAATAGGCACATATAAAGATTCTCCTTGTCAGTAGCCATTAGGTAAATGCAAACTAAAACACAATAGAGATTAAGAGGTAGAACCTTCCAGTTACAAAATAAATAGGTCACAGAGATGAAAAGAACAGCAGAGGGAATATAGTCAATAGTGTTGTAATAATGTTGTATAATGACACATGATAACTACATTTAATGTGCTGAGCATTGTGTGATATATATAATTGTCAAATCATTATATTGTACACCTGAAACTAATATAATATTGTTTTTAAATAAATTTATTTAAATTCCAGTTAGTTAAGTTACAGTGCAGTATTGATTTGGGAGTAGAACCTAGTGACTCATCACTTACATATAATCCCAGTGCTCATCCCAACAAATGCCCTCCTTAATGCCCATCACCCATTTAGCCCATTCCCCCACCTACCTTCCCTTCATCAGTGCTGTTTATTCTTGATATTTAAGACTCTCTTGTGGTTTGCTTCTCTCTCTGTTCTTTGTCTAATTTCTCCTTCCTTTCCCCTATGTCCATTGATTTTGTTTCTTAAATTACACATATGAGGAAAATCATATGATATTTGTTTTTCTCTCAATGACTTTTTCCACGTAGCTAAATACAATCTACTTCCATCCACGTTGCTGCAAATGGCAACATTTCATTCTTTTTGATCACGGAGTATCATGATCATATATATGTCACATTTTCTTTACCCTCAGTAAATGGACATTTCAGCTCTTTCCATACTTTCACTATTGTTTATATCACGGCTATAAACATTGGGTGCATGTGCCCCTTTAAGTCAGCATTTTTGTATCCTTTGGATAAACACCTAGTAGTGCGATTGATGGGTCATATGATAGCTCTATTTTTAAGTTTTCCACGGACCTCCATACTGTTTCCCAGAGTGGCTTCATCAGTTTGCATTCCCACCAACAGTGCAAAAGGGTTCCCCGATTCACAGCATCCTCGCCAACATCTGTTGTTTCCCAAGATGTTCATTTTAGGCATCCTGACAGGTATGAGGTGGTATCTCATTGCGGTTTTGATTCGTATTTCCCTGATGATGAGTGATGTTGAGCACCTTTTCATGTGTCTGTTCGCCATCTGGATGTCTTCTTTGGAAAAGTGTCTATTCATGTCTTCTGCTCATTTCTTCACTGGACTATTTGTTTTTCGGTTGTTGACGTTGATACGTTCTTTATAGATTTTTGGATACTAACCCTTTGTCCGATATGTCATTTGCAAATATCTTCTCCCATTCCGTTGGTTGCCTTTCAGTTTTTCTGATTGTTTCCTTCACTGTGCAGAAAGCTTCTATCCCGATGAAGTCCCAATAGCTCATTTTTGCTTTTGATTCCCTTGCCTCCTGAGGCATGTCCGGTAAGAAGTTGCTGCAGCCAAGGTCAAAGAGGTTATTGCCTGTTTTTTCCTCTAGGATTTTGATGGTTTCTTGGCTCACATTGAGGCCTTTCATCCATTTTGAATTTATTTCTGTGTATGGTGTAAGAAAGTAGTGTACGGTCTGGTACACTATTTCCTGAAGAGAATGGATACTCCTTCCTGCTGTGTCGAAGATTAGTTGGCCATACATTTGTGGGTCCACTTCTGGGTTCTCTATTCTGTTCCATTGATCCGTGTGTCTGTTTTTGTGCCAGCACCATACTGTCTTGATGAGTACAGCTTTGTAGTACAGCTTGAAGTCAGGAATAGTGATGCCTCCAGCTTTGGTTTTCTTTTTCAAGATTACTTTGGCTATTCAGGGTCTTCTGTGGTTCCATACAAATTTTAGGATTGTTCAAGCTCTGTGAAGAATGCTGTGTTATTTTGATACACTTGATTCATTTGATTGAATGTGTAGATTACTTTGAGTAGTATAGGCATTTTAACAATACCTGTTCATCCATGAGCATGGAATGATTTTCCATTTCTTTGCGTCTTCTCCAATTTCTTTCATAAGTTTTCTATAGTTTTCAGTGTATAGATCTTTTACCTCTTTGGTTAGGTTTATTCCTAGGTATCGTATGGGTTTTGGTGCAACTGCAAAGGGGATCGATTCCTTGATTTCTCTTTCTGTTGCTTCATCACTGGTGTATAGAAATGCAACCGAATTCCGTACATTGATTTTATATTCTGTGACATTGCTGAATTCACGTATCAGTTCTAGAAGTTTTTTTGGTGGAGTCTTTCGGGATTTCCACGTAGAGTATCATGTCATCTGCGAGGCGTGAAAGTTCCACTTCTTCTTTGCCAGTTTGGGTGCCTTTTATTTCTTTTTGTTATCTTATCGCTGAGGTTAGGATTTCCAGTACTATGTTGAACAACAGTGGTGAGAGTGGACATCCCTGTCATGTTCCTGACCTTAGGGGGAAAGCTCTCAGTTTTTCCTCCTTGGGGATGATATTAGCTGTGGCCCTTTTGTATGTGGCTTCTATGATGATGAGGTATATTCCTTCTATCCCTACTTTCTTGAGGGTTTTTTGTGAAGAAAGGACGCTGTATTTTGTCAAATGCTTTTTGTGCATCTACTGAAAGGGTCACACGGTTCTTATCCTTCTTTTTTTAATGTGGTGTGTCACGTTGATTGCTTTATGAATGTTGAACTAGCCCTGCAGCCCAGGAATAAATCCCACTTGATCATGGTGGATAATTCGTTTAATGTACTGTTGCATTCGATTTGCTAGTATCTTGTTGAGAATTTTTGCATCCATGTTCATCAAGGATATTGGCCTGTAATTCTTCTTCTTAGTGGGGTCTTTGTCTGGTTTTGGAATCAAGGTAATGCTGGCTTCACAGAATGAGTTTGGAAGCGTTCCTTCCGTTTCTAGTTTTTGGAACAGTTTGAGAAGAATAGGTATTAACTCTTCTTTAAATGTCTGGTAGAATTCCCCTGGGAAGCCATCCGGCCCTGGATTCTTGTTTGTTGGGAGATTTTTGATTACTGATTCAATTTTTGTACTGGTTATGGGTCTGTTCATATATTCTATTCTTTCTTGCTTTAGTTTTGGTAGTGTGTGAGTTTCTAGGAATTTGTCCACTTCTTCCAGATTTCCTAGTTTTTTGGCATATAATTTTTCATAGTATTCTTGCTAATTGTTTGTATTTCTGTGGTGTTGGTTGTGATCTCTCCTCTTTTTCATTCGTGGTTTTATCTATTTGGGTCCCTCTCTCTCTTTCTTTGGGGGGGAGTCTGGCTAGGGGTTAATCAATTTTGTTTATTCTTTCAAAAAAACATCTTTTCGTTTCATTGATCTGTTCTACTGGTTTTTCTGTTTCTGTATCATTTATTTCTGCTCTATTCCATATTATTTCCCTTCTTCTGCTGGCTTTAGGCTTTATTTGCTGCTCCTTTTTAACTCCGTTAGGTGTATGGGTAGGTTGTGTACTTCGGACCTTTCTTGCTTCCCGAAATAAGCCTGAATTGCAATGTACTTTCCTCCTAGGACTGCCTTTGCCATATCCCGGTTTTGGACTGTCATGTTTTCATTTTCATTGGCTTCCATGTATTTTTTACTTTTTTTCTTTAATTTCCTGATTAACCCATTCATTCTTTGGTAGGATGTTCTTGAACCTCCATGTATTTGAGGGCTTTCCACATTTCTTCTTGTAGTTGATTTCAAGTTTCACAGCATTGTGGTCTGAAAATATGCCTGGTATGATCTCAATCTTTCTGTACCATTTGAGGGCTAATTTGTGACCCAGTATGTGATCTCTTCTGGAGAATGTTCCATGTGCTCTCGAGAAGAAGGTGTATTCTGCTGCATTAAGAACATTAAGATGAAATGTTCTGAATATATCTGTTAAGTCCGTCTGGTCCAGTGTGTCATTCAAAGCCATGGTTTCCTTGTTGATTTTCTGCTTAGGTGATCTGTCCATTGCTGTAAGTGGGGTATTGAAGTCTCCTACTATTATGGTATTTTTATCAATGAGCTTCTTTATGTTTGTGATTGATTGATATAAATATGTGGGTGTTTCAAGTTTCGGGCTAAATATCTACAATTGTTAGGTCTTCTTGATAGATAAACCCCTTCATTATAATATAATGTCCTTCTTCACTTCTTGTTATAGTCTTTGTCTTAAAATCTAGTTTGTCTGATATAAGTATGGCTACTCTGGCTCTCTTTTGACCTCCATTAGCATGAATGATGTTTCTCCATCCCCTCACTTGCTTTTTTTTTTTTTTAATTTCTAAGTCTTTATCTTTGAGAGAGAGAGACAGAGAGAGAGAGACACAGAGAGAGAGTCACAGAGAGAGACAGAGAGAGAGAGTGCGCGCGCGAGAGAGAGCATGAGCAGGGGAGGGGCAGAGAGAGAGGGAGACACAGAATCTCTTCAGGGCTCCAGGCGCTGAGCTGTCAGCACAGAGCCCGACACAGAGCTCAAACTCGTGAACCACGAGATCATGACCTGAGTCAAAGCTGGACGCTTAACTGACTGAGCCACCCAGGGGCCCCTCCATCCCCTCGCTTTTAATCTGCAGATGCCTTTAGGTCTAAAATTAGTCTCTTGTGGGTAGCGAATAGATGGATCTTGATTTTTAATTTTTAAAATATATTTTTTTCTTTTTTATTGATGTAAAATGGACATAAAACATTGTATTAGTTTCAGGTGCACAATATAATGAGTCAGGATAAAAAGAGAGAGAGGCAAACCATAAGAGACTCTTAAATGCAGAGAACAAACTGAGGGCTGCTGGAGAGGAGGTGAGTGGGGTGATGGATTAAACAGGTGATGGGCATTAAGGAGGGCACTTTTGGGGATGAGCACTGGGTGTCATATGTAAGAGATGAATCACTGGGTTCTACTTCTGAAGCCAAGACTACACTGTATGCTAACTAACTTGAATTTAAATTTTTAAAAAATAATAAAAATGGGCAGAGGATCTGATAGATATTTTTCCAAAATAGACATACAGATGGCCAACAGGTACATGAAAAGACACTTATTATCACTCACCACCAGGGAAACGCAAATCAGAAAATCAAAACCACAATGAGATATCCCCTAACACCTGTTAGAATGGATCTTGATTTTTTAATATATTCTGACACCCCATGTCTTTTTTTTTAATTTAATTTAATTTTATTTTATTTTATTTATTTATTTTTTTTTTACAAATAGTTTATTGTCAAATTAGTTACCACATAACACCCAGTGCTCATCCTCACAAGTGCCCTCCTCCATGCCCATCCCTCCTCCCCCCCACATCCATCAGTCCTCAGTTTTTGTCAGCATTCAAGAGTCTCTCATGGCTTTTTAAATTCCATATTTGTATATATTGCAAAATGTTCACGACAATAAGTCTAGTTAACATCCATCATCACGCATATTACAATTTTTTTCTTGTGATGAGAACTTTTAAAATTTACTCTCATAGCAACTTGCAAATATACCCCATGTCTTTAGGATGGAGCATTCAGCCCATTTACATTCAGAGTGGTTATTGGAAGTTATGAATTTAGTGCCATTGTGTTACCTGTAGAGTTTCTGGTGATGTTCTCTGGTCCTTTGTAGTCTTTATTGCTTTGGTCGTCGTCTTCTTCTTCTTCTTCTTCTTCTTCTTCTTCTTCTTCTTCTTCTTCTTCTTCTTCTTTTTCCTCCATGCAGACAGTCCTCCTTAAAATTTCTTGCAGGGTTGGTTTAGTGGTTACAAACTCCTTTAGTTTTAGTTTGTCTGGGAAACTCTTTGTCTCTCCTTCTATTCTGAATGACAACCTTGCTGGATAAAGAATTCCTGGCTGCATATTTTTCCCATCGAGTGTGTTGATTATTTCCTGCCACTCCCTTCTGGTCTGCCAAGTTTCAGTGGACGGGTCTGCCACTAACCTTATGTGTCTACCCTTGTAGTTTAAGAACCTTTTTTCCCTAGCTGCTTTCAGAATTCTCTCTTTATCTTTGTATTTTGCAAGTTGCACTATGATATGTCATGGTGGTGTTGTCCTGTTTTTGTTGATTTTGAGGGGAGTTCTCTGTGCCTCTTGGACTCAGATACCTATTTCCTTCCCCCAGATTAGGGAAGTTCTCAGCTATAATTTGTTCAAATAAACCGTCTGTCCCTTTTTCCTCATTCTTTTTCTTCTGAGACTCTTACGATATGGATATTGTTTCATTTCGCAGAATCACTTAGCTCTCTAAGTCTCCCCTTATGATCTAGTAATTTCCTTTGCCTCTTTTTTTAAGCTTAATTATTTTCCATAATTTTATCTACTCTCCCCTCTACTTCTGCAATCCTCATTGTCACTGTATCCAGTTTGTTTTGCATCTCAGTTATAGCCTTTTAAAATTCATCCTGACTAGCTCTTAGGTCTTTAATCTCTGCAGCAAGGGTTTCTCTTGGGTCTTCTATGCTTTTCTCAAGCCCAGCTGGTAGTCTTACGACTGTTGCTCTAAATTACTGTTCAGATATATTGCTTATATCTGTTTTGAGGAAGTCCCTGGCCGTGATTTCTTCTTGAGCTTTCTACTGGGGAGAATTCCTCCGTCTTGTCATTTTGGCTAAGTTTCTGTCTTTTATGTGCTTCCAAAGCTTGTTACGCTTCCTGCAGCTGAGAGTGCTGCTATATTAAAAAGAGGTCATACACTGTCCAGGGCCTGGCACTTCAGGAAGTGTTTCTGGCGTATGCTGTATGCACTCCGCTGTTGCATTGTGGGTGCTCTTTCCCACTGGTCAGTCCTCTGCAGAGTTCCCCCCTGCTTACAGTGGTGGAGTGTTTGTACCTTTAACTAGGTATGCTTTGATTTGTTTGTTGAAGTAACCCTGGGAAAAGGGACAGGGAACCTGATGCCAAAAACAGAAAAGAAGGGGAGCCAAAAAAAAACCCAAAACAAATAGAGAATCAAAAAGCTATGAGGCTAATTCCAAAGAAAAAGAAAGGAAAAAAGAAGAAAAGAAAAAGGAAGGAAAAAGAAAAAATAGAAAAGCCTGATTCAAAAGAGAGGAGACGGGGAGAGAGAGAGAGAGAGAGAGAGAGAAAGGATATGAAAAGCACAAACAAGAATCTATGAGCCTGATTCTAAAAGAAAAAAAAGATGAAAGAATAAGAAAAGAAACAAGAACTGCCCATGTCACTTTTAGGCACAATTTTCAGTGCACTTGGTGCATGGGGGTGCTGGCTGTGCTGGTCTGGAGGAGAGGTCCCCTGTGTGGACTCAGAGTCAGTCTTGCCCCAGTAAATAAATAAGCAGTTGCCAGGCACAGGGGTCAGAGCTCAGTGTAAGTGGGTCCCGCCTTCACGTGGGGCCACTGTGTTGCTCTGTGAGGTTCCACTGTTTTGGTGTTGGGGACTTGGTGGCACCACCGCAATCTCTCATCCCTGGACTGGGGATCTCACAACCCCCACTGTTCAGGCAGCTCTCACAGAATAGCGAGGGCAGTCACCTCACCCTGTGCCACAACTCTCCTGCACTTTTTCTTTGGCGCACCGCTGGGATTCAAAACAAAGTCTTAAAGAACCTGGCACTACATGGGTCTGCTCCCCTCCTCCAGAGTAGAGCCTCTCTACCCTGCTGATGAAAGGCCTGTGGCTGGCACCTGCAGGGTCTTTTGTCCTTGGGGAGGCCCCTCTTCCAGAAGCACTCCAGGAAGGGGACTGTTCTCTCCCAGTGCACCCGGGAGATCTCTACACCATACTATGTACTCCAGGGCCAGCTCCCTCCTCCCCAGGAGTGTGCGCCACAGCTCTGCTCCAGAGAAAGTCCTGCACTTCCGAAGCCTCAGAGTTTGAGTTCCAAATGCTGCTTGCAAAAAGGAACTGGGACACTCAGTATTTCTTGCTCCCCAGTCTGTGGTCCAGAGAGGTTTTCCTCTGTACCGACTTGATGCCATACTTTCTCAACCCATCTCCCTTTCTCTGCCTTTTGCCTCTCCATGGAAATAGTTCCCTCCCCTCCAAGGCACCACCGTTTTTTCTCTCCCCCAATTCACTTCTACATACCTCACACCTGCCAAGCCGGCGGCCCCCTCCGACTGTGGAGACCCTTCTGCCAGTCCACAGACCGATTTCCTCAGTGTTCCAAGTGATCTGACCTCGATACAGGTGTGTGTGAACGACGAGGAAAGCCCAGGGTCCTCCTACTTCTCTGCCATCTTAACTCCTACTGAAACTAATATAATACTGTATGTCAACTACACTTCAGTAATAAAAATGTAAACACACACACACACACACACACACACACACACACACCATGGAATACCTCATCACACACACTAGGAAGACTATAACCTAAAACAGAATATAACAAATGTTGGTAATTGTGTGGGGAAATTGGAATTCTCATACATTGCACATGAGAATGTAAAATGATGCAGCCATTTTGAAAACAAGTTTGAGAGTTTCTCAAATGTTACACGTAGAATCCCATACAACACAGTGATTCCACTTTTAGGAATGTACCCAAAAGAAGTGAAAAAAATATATATATATACAAAAGTTTGTATACAAATGTTCATAGCAATATTATTCATAATAGCCCAAAGTGAAAATCACCCAAATGTTTATCAACTGATGCAAGAATAAACAAAATGTAGTAAATCCATACAATAGTATATTTATTCTACAATAGAAGAATGACATAAAGATACATGAAAAAATATAGATTAGCCTCAATTACACTATGCTGAGTGAAACAAGCTATATAAAGATCACATATTATAGGATTCCATTTTTATGAAATGTACAGAGTAAGCAAAATTTTAAATATAAAAAGTACATTACTGGTTGCCTAATGCTAGGTAGGAATATGGGAACGGGTACTAATGGGTATGGGGTTTCTTTTGGGGGTAAATAAAATGTTTTAAAGTAAGGGTATAGTGATGGTTGTACCACACTGTGAGTATGCCAAAAAGCATTCATTGTAGGGGTGCCTGGGTGGCTCAGTCGGTTAAGCCTCCGACTTCGGCTCAGGTCATGATCTCGCGGTTCGTGGGTTCAAGCCCTGCGTCGGGCTCTGTGCTGACAGCTAGCTCAGAAACTGGAGCCTGTTTCAGATTCTGTGTCCCCGCCTCTCTCTCTGACCCTCCCCTGCTCACGCTCTCTCTCTCTCTCTCAGAAATAAATAAAACATTTAAAATTTTTTGAAAAACCATTCATTGTACACTTTAAAACATTGGATTTTTGGTATGTGAATTACATATAAATAAAGTTGTTTAAAAAATGAAATCGATGAAGTTGTAAACAGAAACACAATGGAGAAAAATCAATGAAACCAAAAGCTGGTTATTTGAAATATCAGCAATATTAATAAAACTCTAGCCACATAACCAAGATAGGAGAGAGAGAGAGAGAGAGAGAGAGAGAGAATCCTATCAATTTCAGGAATGAAAAAGAAGACATCTCTACTGATACTATGGACTTTAAAATGCTAATAATGGGATACTATAAAGAACTCTGTGCCCATAAATTTGATAACATAAATTGAAATATATTATTTCCTTCAAAGGCACAAGCTAACAAAATTAATTCAATAAGAAATAGATAGCTTGATTTTTCCTACATGGATTAAAGAACTTGAATTTGTAATTTAAAATCTTCCACAAATAGAACTTCAGTCCTACACAATTTCACTGGTAAATTTTATCAAACATTTAAGGAAATAATATCACCAATTCTACAAGACCATTCGAAAAAGGAGACTAAGAGAAAACATTTACTATCTCATTTTATGAGACCAGCATCACCACAATACCAAAATCACATGAAAATATCACAAGAAAAGAACCCTACCAAAAAAAAAAAAAACATTTCTCATGAACACAAACAAAATATTTGTCATAGATACAATATATTAAATAACCAAATTCAGCAAGGTAAAAAAGAAAGGTAAGATAGCATGACTAGATATGTTCTACTCAGACATGCATGGTTACATTAACATTTGAAAACTTTTAAATGTAATTCACTGTATTAAAAGTCTCAAGGAGAAAAAACATTTGAGCATCTCAATAGAAGGAGAAATATTATCCGACAGAATTCTACATCCACTCATTATAAAGCTCTCAGAAACTTAGAAACAAAAGGGGATTTCCTTAACATAATAAAGGAGGTAATAATGAAAAAGTTTACAGCTAATGTCATACTCAATGACAAAAGGCTAAATGATAATGTTAAAAAGTAATAGTAGATAATAGAGATAATAGATCATAGAGGTAAGAGAGACCCCAAGATCAGAAGCAAGGCGAATATGTTTCTCACACTACTTGTAGTCAACATCATACTAGAAATCCAAAACAGTTTGATAAAGAAGAAAGAAGAAATAAAAAGGAGATACAGACACAAAGAAATGGAAAAACATTCCATGCTCATGGACTGGAAGAACAAATATTGTTAAAATGTCTATATTACCCAAAGCAAGGTCTATACACTTAATGCAATCCTTATCAAAATACCAACAGCAGTTTTCACAGAGCTAGAACAAACAATCCCAAAATTTGTATGGAACCACAAAAGACCCCGAATAGCCAAAGCAATCTTGAGAAAGAAAAGCAAAGTGGGAGGCACCACAATTATGGACTTCAAGTTATATTACAAAGCTGTTGCCACCAAGACAGTATGATGCTGGCACAAAGACAGACACGTAGATCAACAGAACAGAATAGAAAACCACAGAAATGAACCCACAACTAAACGGTCAACTAATCTTTGACAAAGCAGGAAAGAATATCCAGTGGGGAAAAGACAGTCTGTTCAACAAATGGTCTGGGAAAAACTGGACAGTTATGCACAAAAGAATGAAACTAGACCACTTTCGACACCATACACAAAAAAATGTATTCAAAATGGATCTAACTTTTTTAATGTTTATTTCAGAGACAGAGCGTGAGCCGGGGAGGGGCAGAGAGACAGACAGACACATTATCCGAAGCAGGCTCCAGGCTCTGAGCTGTCTGCACAGAGCCAGACGCGGGGCTCGAACCCAAGAAATATAAGATCAACACTTAACCGACTGAGCCACCCAGGCACCCCGGAGGGGCGGTTAAGCGTCCGACTTTGGCTCAGGTCATGATCTCACAGTCCATGGGTTCGAGCCCCACGTGGGGCTCTGTGCTGACAGCTCAGAGCCTGGAGCCTGCTTCGGATTCTGTGTCTCCCTCTCTCTCTCTGCCCCTCCACCACTCACTCTCTGTCTCTGTCTCTCAAAATAAAGACATTATTTTTTTTTTTTAAAGAGCCAGCTTTAAAAAAAAATAAAGAAAGATCTAAATGTGAGACAGGAAGCCATCAAAATCCTAGAGTCAGTAACTTCTTTGACATCAGTCAGAGCAACATCTTTCTTTGACATCAGTCAGAGCAACATCTTTCTATGTGTCTCCTGAGGCGAGGGAAACAAAAGCAAAAATAAACTATTGGAGGGCACCTGGGTGGCTCAGTCAGTTGAGCGTCCAACTTTGGCTCAGGTCACGATCTCGTGGTTCGTGAGTTTGAGCGCCACATCGGGCTTGCTGCTATTAGCGCAGAGCCTGCTTCAGATCCTCTGTCCCCCTCTCTCTACCCCTCCCCCGCTTGTGCAGTCTCTCTCTCTCTCTCTCAAAATAAATAAACTAAAAAAATGTTCATTCATTTTTGAGAGAGACAGAGAGAGAGAGAGAGACAGAGAGAGAGAATGAGTGAGAGAATCCCAAGCAGGCTCTGCATGTTAGCACAGAGCCCAATGCGGGGCTCCATCTCAAAACTGTGAAATCATGACCTGAGCCGAATTCAAGAGTCAGACACTTAACTGACTGAGCCACCCAAGCGCCCCAAAAACACATAAACGTTTTTTAAAAATTAAAAAAAAAAAGAAACTATGGGGACTACCTCAAAATAAAACACTTCTGCACAGAGAAAGAAGCAATCAACACAGCTAAAAGGCAACCTATGGCTTCGGAAGAGATATTTGCAAATGACATATCTGATAAAGGTTAGTATCTAAAATCTATAAAGAACTTATACAAATCAACACCCAAAAAACCAAATAATCCAGTGAAGAAATGAATAAACACTTTTCCAAAGAAGACATCCAGATGGCTACCAGACACATGAGAAGATGCTCAACATCACTCATCATCAGGGAAATGCAAATTGAAACTACAATGAGATATCACCTCATACCCGTCAGGATGGCTAAAATCAACAACACAAGCAACAACAGGTGTTGGCGAGGATGCAGAAAAAGAGGAACCCCCTTAAACTGTTGCTGCGATGGCAAACTGGTGCAGCCACTCTGGAAAACAGTATGGAGCTTCCTCTAAAAGTTCAAAATAGAACCACGCCACGATCCAGCAATTGTACCACTAGGTATTTACCCAAAGGGTACAAAAATACAGATTCAAAGGGGTACACGCACCCTGATGTTATAGCAGCATTATCAACAATAGCTAAATTATGAAAAGAGCCCAAACCCTCATCTAAAGAAGATGTGAGATATATAGATCTATATATCTATCTCTCCCCATATATATAATGGAATATTACTCAGCCATAAAAAAAGAATGGAATTGTGCCATTTGCAACAACGTGGATGGAACTAGAGAGTATTATGCTAAGCAAAATGAATTAGAGAAAAACAAATACCATATGACTTCACTTATATGTGGAATTTAATAAAGAAAACAAATGAACATGGGGGAAAAGAAGAGGCAAGCCAAGAAACGGACTCTTAACTGTAGAGAACAAACTGATGGCTACTGGAGGGGATGTGGGTAGGGGGGTGGGTTAAATAGGTGATGGGGATTAAGGAGTGCCCTTGTTCTGGGTGGTTCAGTCGGTTAAGCCTCCGACCTCGGCTCGGGTCATGATCTCACGGTTCGTGGGTTCGAGCCCCGCGTTGGGCTCTCTGCTGACAGCTATCTCAGAGCCTGGAGCCTGTTTCAGATTCTGTGTCTCCCTCTCTCTCTGACTCTCCCCTGTTCACACTGTCTCTCTCTCTCAGAAAAAATTAAAAAAAAAAAAAAAAGGAGTGCCCTTGTTGTGATGAGCACCAGGTGTTGTACGTAAGTGATGAATCACTAAATTCTACACCTGAAACTAATATTGCACTGTATGTTAACAACCTGGAATTCAAATAAACACTTGGAGGGGGAAAATCCAATTGGTAAGAAATATATAAACTTAATTTTATTTGCTGATGATATGATTGTCTGTGCAGAAAGTCCATTTTTTTAAAAATAGCATCTAGAAACTGCAAGTTAGAAAAAAAATTCATTAAATTCTACACCTGAAACTAATATTACACCGTATGTTGGCTGACTGGAATTTGGATAAAAGCTTGAAAAAATTTCAATTAAATTCCTATATGCTGGTACAGGAAAATCTAAATTAGAAATAAAACATACTATTTGCGCAAAAGATACAATTGCACAAAAAAAATGAAGGTGTGAATTTAACAACACGTGCAGGACTTGCTGAAAACTACAAAATCTGTGAAAGAAATTAAAAAATATCTAAACAAATGAAGAGAAATTCTGCGTTTATGGATTGAAATACCCAATACTGTTAAGATGTCAATTCTCCCCAATTTGATTTGTAACTTCAATACAATCTCAATTATTAACCCAGTAAGTGTTATTTTTAGATATCAACGAACTGACTCTAGCATTTATAAGGTAAAAAAAAAAAAAAAAACTGATGTAAGGAAAATTCCTACAAAAATAAAGTTGGAGAACTCACACTACCCAATTCAAGACTTACTCTAAAGCTACAGAAATTATTCGAGATAAAAGTATACACACATAGATTTGTGGAACAGAATAGAGAGCCCAGAAATTTTTCCAGACAGATGTTGTCAGTCGAGTTTGGACAATGTGCAAAGATCATCAATGGAGAAAGGATAGTCTTTATAACAGGTAGTGCTGGAAAAATTGGGCACCTGCATAGAAAACAACAACAACAACAACCCAGCTTTGATCCATAGCTAGCGCCACATACGAGAATACAGTAAAAATTAGTGACAGCATTATTTGCAGTAGCCAAGTAATGGAAGTAGCCCAAGTGTCCATGGACTGATGAATGGATAAAGAAGATGTAGCATATAATGAAATCTTGCCATTTACAATGATGTAGATGGAGCTAGAGAGTATAATGCTAAGTGAAATAAGTCAGAGAAAGCAAATGCTATATGATTTCACTCATATGTGGAATTTAGGAAACAAAACAAATGAATAAGGGAAGAAGGGAGAGGGGGGAGAAGCAGACTCTTAACTATAGAACACAAACTAATAGTTCCCAGTGGGGAGGTTGGGGTGGGGGTAAAATAGGGAAGGGGATCAAAGAGGGCACTTGTCATGATGAGCACTGGGTGATGTATGGAATTGTTGAGTCGCTATATGGCACACTTGAAATTAATATTACTGCATGTTAACTATATTGGAATTAAATTTTAAAAATAAATAGGGGTGCCTGGGTGGCTCAGTTGGTTCAGCGTCTGATTCTTGCTTTCGGCTCAGATCATGATCTCATGGTTTGTGAGATCGAACCCCGTGTTGGGCTCTGCACTGACAGCGTGGAGCCTGCTTAGGGTTCTCTCTCTCTCTCTCTCTCTCTCTCTCTCTCTCTCTCTGCCTCTTCCACTTACACTCTCTCTGTCTCTCAAAATAAATAAACTCTAAAAAATAATGAAATATAAATAAATAAATTAAAATCCAGAAAAAAAGAAAGAAGAGTTCATTACAGACCAAAATGTATAACCTAAAACTACTAAACTTCCAAAGTGAAGCACAGAAGAATACCTTTGTGGCCATGGGCTAGGCAATGGTTTCTCAGATACAACATAAAGAGCAGAAAAATATTAATAAATTGAACTTCATTAAATTATGAACCTTTGCCCTTCTAAAGACCCCTTTAAATAAATGAAAAACAAGCCACAGATCTGAAAATCCTAGATCTAACAGTGTACTTGTGTCTAGAAAATACAAAGAACATTTAGAATTTACCAAATAAATAAAAAATCTAATTTAAAAAATGGAGAATAGATTTGAATAGACATCTCATCGAAGAAGATACATGAATGGCAAGTAAACATTTCCAAAGATGGCCGACATTGTTTTCCATCAGGGAAATGAAAATTAAAACTACCAAATGCCACCACACATGTATTAGAATGGCTAAAACAAAACAAACAGGAACCCAATAATTATAGATAAACACTGTGTTCTGTTAACTTAACACGGAGAGATATAGGTTAGCAATTCTGAAACTGTATTATACATATCCATGTCTCTCAATGTCTAAGAAAGAAGTTTCAAATAAGCAAGGGTGGAAGGCTAGAATAAAGCCTTTGGAGTTAGAGTTAGAAACATTAGTGTTAAACTCACGTTTGTTGCACATATATCCATAGATCTTCATCTATATTTATTTATAGATACGTGTGTATACATGGATTCGTATACATGCCTTTATTACATAGCCCTTTCCACTGAGAGGGCATAGAAGCAGTGACACTATAGTGCACACCCGCTGCCCAGACCTTGGATGTTTACGTGAACTCATTTTCTTGTCTCTCTTGCTTACTGCTCAGCATTTGTTAAATGCTCAGCATTTAACCTCAGCATTTGAACGCTGCTTGACGCACAGTAGGAATGCAACACATATTTTGAAGGAATTTAAATACATATTTGTCATACATTCAGTTACAACATACATTAGCTGTTACATCCACTTATTCTTTTGTTACACTCGTTTGGAACCCATTCAATGATCCAGATATCAAGCACAGGCTGAGATATTTCCCTTATCCTTTGTAGATGTGGCACACAATCCTGCACATATCATACATAGTATCTTATCTATCATAGGTACATACTTGCTACTTACATTCTTTTACATATTGCTCACACATTCAGATGACATACACCTTCATTCAGACGTGCAACACTAAAGTTCAGATGATTATCTCACTTACTCAGGTGGCATGTACATGCATTCAATATTTATAGACTAACTAAGACAGGAGAAAACTATTCAGATGCTATCCACACAGATGTTACCCTCATTTAGTACACAGTCATCATGATACCATATACACTCAACAAAAGGCAACACACACTCTCTCAGATGCCAAATACTCATTGAGAAGTTATAATGCTTTCAGGCACTGTATTCATTCAGTTGCTAACCCCTCATTGAGCAGTCTTATTACATTCATTCAGATGATCCAAACATTTGTTTGTATCTATACATTCATATGTCACTCACATTTGAAAGGTCACATTCAGGGGCGCCTGGGTGGCTCAGTCGGTTAAGCGACCAACTTCGGCTCAGGTCATGATCTCACAGTTTGTGGGTTCGAGCCCCGCGTCAGGCTCTGTGCTGACAGCTAGCTCAGAGCCTGGAGCCTGTTTCAGATTTTGTGTCTCCCTCTCTCTCTCTCTGACCCTCCCCTGCTCGCTCGCTCTCTCTCTCTCTCTCTCTCTCTCTCTCTTTCTCTCGCTCTCAGAACTAAATAAAACATTAAAAAAGAAAGAAAGGTCACATTCAGATGATACATCTGCATACTATTTGAAGTGTTGCTCACACTCAGTAAAATGGAATATACCTTTTCTAAGGTTAAACCCTTGCTTAGAAGTCACAACCTCTTCTCAGATTAAAATACATTTATTAAAACAAACTACATTACATACCCTACACTGTAAAGATGTTATACATGTTCACTCTGTACTTTGTACAGATTGAATCACATGCAAAATACCTACAATGGGATACTCAAAACACTCCTTTTTATCTCACATTTGTTCAAATGACAGACGCATTCATTCAGACACTATCCTCACACTCAGGTCAAGTATTTTACTTGCATGTTCTCAAGTCACTGCTGGATTCCCATCACTCATGTGATTTTTGAGTCTCGGGTTTCTTGCTCATGGACTTCTGCATGTGGGAGATTTTCATCTAGAGAGCTAAGTACTCTTAGATAGGATGGGAAACTTGTGTAAAAAAGAGCAAATGGAAGAAAAGGATGATAAATCTGTTATTAATCTCTCCTGCTCTCTCTTTCTCTCAACTCTTTTGAAACTAATTAAATGCCATAGTGAAATAGATACATACATTATGTTCTATTCATATAATATAATACTATATGAAAATGAATGACCTACAGCTACACACATCAATCAAGATGAATCACACAAATATATTAAATTAAATTTAAAGAACTTAGGCATCAAATAATACCACCTGTCTAATTCCATTTATATAAATTATTAAAAACAGACAAAACTAATCTATGGTGTTCAGAAATCAATATATTAGCTATCCTTGAAGAAGGACTAGGGAACAGAACTCCAAGAAAGTAGCATTACCCAAGAGAAAAAAATCAACTATTCTCTGTAAGCACTTCATAATGCAGAAGAATTTATCCATAATACACATTCAATTAAACAGGAGCTCAGAGACAGGAAATTAGAACGACAGAACGTGATGAAAGGAAAAATTTCTGAGCTTAGGAAAGGAACCAAGAACTAAAAAGGAAACAAACAAACAAACAACCCCCCCCAAAAAAACCCCACCATTATAAGGCTAACACATAATATTAGAAAGAAATAAGAAGGAAAGCAACAAAGAAAAAGTAGGAATAACATCAACTACTTCATACCCAGGCCTTGATTTCTTTCTTTCTTTTTTTAAGTTCTTATTCAAATTCCAGTCAGTTAACGTAGTGTAGTATTGGTTTCAGGTGTACAATATAGTGATTTCAACACTTCCATATGACACCCAGTGCTCATCACAACAAGTGCACTCCTTAATCCTCATCACCTATTTAACCCATCCTCCCTTCTGGTAGCCATCAGTTTGTTCTCTAGAGACCTTGATTTCTAATATCATTCTTTGTTAAAAGAAATAAGGGCTCCTTGAAGAAATGACTAATTCTAGGACTGAGGCAGGGACTATACAACATGGGTAGGGAGCATCTTGCAGGACCAGAAAGTGAAGAAGTACTGAAAATACTGAAGTACTGAAGAAAAAAATCAACGATGGGGTTAAGTCGAAGAGACACAGGAGCCAGCTGAAAGACATTCTAATGGCCAAAGCTGGAACAATTGGGGGAGCAACATAAATAAAGTAGTATCGGATTATAATCCAAAATATAAATCATGTACTCACAAATCCACACTAACATAAATAAGTGACTGAAGAAAATAAATGGACGTGAATAGACAAATTTCCCATAGTCAAAAGTTCCAAATAATTTTATATAGAAACCCCACAATGAAGGAGGTTGAACAGAGCCTCCACTCCTTAAGTGTGGGCTACTCATAGTGACTTCATTCCAAAGAATAAGGAATGGAAAAGTGGAAAAAAGAGTAACTTTATAGTGAAGAAACCCGAGTTAACCTTAACAGTGATAAATCATGTTGATAGAATGTACCCTTAATATAATGTGATGAGAATGACACCTAACCTCTGTGATCTTCCTCCTCCAAACCCCAAACCCCAGTCTAATCATGAAACAAACATCAGACAAAACCCAAGTTAGGGACATTCTGCAAAACATCCAACCAATACTCCTCAACACTGTCAAGGTCATCAAAAAGCAAAGAAAGACTAAGAAACTGTCACAGGCAGGAGGAGACTAAGGAGACATGATGACTAAATGTGGTATCCTGGATGGGATCTTCTAACAGAAAAAGAGTAGGTAAAGCCAAGGAAGTGTGAGTTATAGTTAACAAATACAAATATTGGGGCGCCTGGGTGGCTCGGTCGGTTAAGCATCCGACTCTTGACTTTGGCTCGGGTCATGATCTCACGGTTCCTGAGTTCGAGCCCCACATAGGGCTCCACACTGACAGTGCGGGACCTGCTTGGGATTCTCTCCCTCCTCTCTCCGCCTCTCTCCCTCTCTCTGTCTCTCTCTCAAAATAAATAAATAAA
This sequence comes from Crocuta crocuta, assembly GCF_008692635.1. Classification (NCBI taxonomy): domain Eukaryota; kingdom Metazoa; phylum Chordata; class Mammalia; order Carnivora; family Hyaenidae; genus Crocuta; species Crocuta crocuta. The sequence continues at coordinate 68,800 of NW_027530515.1, read as the reverse complement.
CTTAAAAAATAATAAGTTTTAATATTGGTTCACTAATTGTGGCAAA
>NW_027530515.1:65476-68718 GCF_008692635.1 Crocuta crocuta | reverse complement strand
TGTGATCATTAAACTGAGTGCAAAATAAATAAAAATAAATAAATAATAAAAAACAGGAAAATTATAGCAATTAGGAAAATCATAAAAATAGAGAACAAATTAGTTTAATTGGATCCCTAAAAGTATACAAAATCTAATAAAATTTCAACAGTGTAGGAAATTTCCCTTGAAGTAAAAAACATGCTAAAGCTCTGGCTCAAAAAAAGCACACCACATATTGGGGGGAAAATGTGTAGAAAAATATTGGCAAAGATGAATCCAGGCTAAGTTATTTAAATATTTAAATGGAAGTATAAAAACATAATTATTCATATAGTCAAGTAGAGAAGACAAATCACCTACAAGGAGGAAAAATCAGTTTGGGTTCAGATTTTGCGGCACCAGCATTTCAAGCCAGAAGGCAATGGTGAGCAACATGCACAAAACTGTGAGCAGACTATCACTCAAAAGTATCATACACAACGAAGATAACAGTTGAATATAAAGGTTATTTGTGTACATTTTCAAACATGAAAGAATGTATGGAATGACCCTATGAAAAGAATACTTACAATGCTTAATGATGAAGTTTATTTAACTCATGGATGAACAGTAATACATAAACCAGGAATAGAAAAGTGTGAGTATAATGAATGGTGCTGAACAATGAACCCATTTATAACTAGAACGAAGATTAAACAATTAGGGGGTTATGAGCAGAGAACAGAATGTAAAAGTTATGAAAATGGACAAAGCGAAAAATAATACAAGTATCAAAAATAAGAATTAGGAAGCGGATTAGCTAGTCCAGTCTCCTATTCTAACTTTATGCCAGAGAGCAAAATAATTCCTCTCTGGAGGCCAAAACCTTAAGTGATCTCTAGATGTTTTATATACAAAGTATAGTAAACAATCAACAAAAAATAGCAGGCACGAACAAGATAGGACTAAACGAAAGGAACCCCAAGTTTAAAAAAAGAAAAAGAACACACTCGTAAATGACCCAGAGTTTGGAATTCAAGAAAATAGATGACAAGAAGAATTTAACCAGATAACTCAAATATATAAAAATAACACAATAAAAATTTTAGAAATGAAAATAAAATAAATGAAATTAAAGACATAATAGGCTGATCTAGAACCAGGTAAGACAAGAAGAAAGGAATTAGGAACTAGAAAATATATCAGATTAAAATATCCAGAATGAAGAATAGAAAGCAAAAAGGATAGAGGACAAAGAAGTAAGTGTAAGATATATGAGAAATGGAGAATAAGTATAAGATATTGAATTTGAGTCAGACAGAGAGAAAGGAGAGAGAATGGGGCAGAATGGACATCCTTCAGTTAGAGTAAAATGATTACCAATGGAAACATGGAGATACAAAAAGAATACATGGAAACTGAAGGGAAAAACACGCGGGTTATTCTAAATGATTATTGGTGTATGGGAAAATAGTATCATATGGACCTTAAAATATATGCTTAAAATAACACAGAAGATGAGGGACATGAAGGGAACTGAGGTGTTTTAATATCCTTGCACTTTTTCTGGGAAGTAGTAAAAGTATCCATAAAAATTAGACTCTAATTAGCAACATCCATAGTGTGCTCTTTTTTTTTTAAGTTTATTTATTTTGAGATAGAGAGAGAGAGCTTGTGAGAGTGGAGGAGGAACTGAGAGTGAGAGAGAAAAGAATCCAAGCAGGCTCTGTGCTGTTAGTGTGGAGCCCCACACGGGGGCTCCCTCGATTCCACAAACCATGAGATCGACTCCTGAGCCCAAATCAAGAGTCAGGCACTTAACTGACTGAGCCACCCAGGCGCCCCCATAGTGTGTTCTCGAGAACAATCACTGAAAGAAAAAGAATTACAAATCTAACAAGCTTCTGAAGAGGAAATATAAAATGATGATAAATACTTGGTTAAGCAGAAGATGATAAAACAAACAAAAAAATGACATCAAACACATGGGAGACACCGAGGCAGATAGTAAGATGGTAGATTTAAACAAAAATATACCTGTAATTACATTAAAGCTTAATGAATTAAAAAAAATTTAAAATGAAGGCATCAATTAAACAGAAAAGCAGACATAAAATAGAGAAAGTAAAGCTAAAATTTATTTGTAAAGATTATGTAAAGATTAGGCCATGACCATGCTAAACCAATAGCATGACTGATCAAGAAAAAAAAAAAAAGGAGAAATAGAGAAAGCATAAATGACCATATCAAGAATGAATGAGATCACAACATTGAGGACCTGGATATTGAAAAGGTAACTGGTGTAAAAATTGCTACGGGCAACGTTACCCTAAAAATTTTGAGGATTTAAATAAAATGAAAAATTCCTTGAAAGAAACGACTTACCAAATCTGACAGAAGAAATATAAAATATGATTGATCTTAAGGTTATTGTTTAAACTGTATGTTTTTAAACACCTTCCCACAAAGAATATTTCAGGCATAGATAGTTCAACCAATGAATGCTTCCAAACACTTGGGAAAGAAATGACACCAATTTTATGGCTGCATCATACTCCATTGTATATGTATACATATGTATATGTATATTGTATATGTATGTATGTGTGTACCATTGTATATGTATTGCTATGTACACCTTCCTTATCCATTTGTCTATTGAGGGACACTTAGTTTGCTTCCACATCTTGACTATTGTAAACAACGTTGCAATAAACATAGGGGTGCAGACATATTTTGAATTAGCCGTTTTTTTCCTTTGGGTAATATTCAGTACTACTCAGAACTATTGGATTGTATGGCATTTCCATTATATATTTTTTGAGGAGCCTTGAGACTGTTTTCCACAGTGGCTGTACCAATTTCCATTCCCACCAACAATCCATTAGGGTTTCTTTTCTTCCACATCCTCGCCAGCATTTGTAGTTTCTTGTGATTTTTTAAATTTTAGCCGTTCTGACAGGTGTGAGGTGATTACCTCATTGTGGTTTTGATCAGTGATGTTGAGCATCACTATGCTGTACAGTATATTCAACACTATCTTGACACTAAGGTAGCATTGTGTGTCAACCAGACTAAGAAGCGAAACGGCAAGAAATGGCACCACCAACTACAAATAAAGTCTTTGAAAGAGTAGAAAAAGTGCTCCTTCCAACGATTTTAACTCTCTAGCAAAAATCTGAACCCAAGACCAGACACAGACATTACAAAAAGAAGAATTACAAAATACTAACAAATAGAATCAGAAATATATATATATATATATATATATATATATATAT
>NW_027530515.1:40196-65166 GCF_008692635.1 Crocuta crocuta | reverse complement strand
CCATGGTGAATAAGACATGATTAAGCAAGGAAAGGGTGATTTAATGTTGGAAAATCTATCGGTGTAATTCCACACCTTAATGAAAGGGAGTTAAGTTATATGACAATCTCAATGGCTATAGAAAGAATAATTCTGCAAAATTAATTATTCTTTGAAAACTTCTTTGAAAATCAGTGAATAGAACTGGCAAATACTGAACCTAGTAAACACTATCCATAAAACAGGTAGCAAACATCAATAGTGGTGAATTATTTAAAGCATCCTACCTGAAATTGAAAATGGAACAGATAGACAGGGAAAGAATATGGAATTGGAATGGAAGGAATAGAAATGTTATTATTCACACATGGCATTATTAAACACATAGAAAAATCCAGAAGAATTTACAAACTAACTGATAGGTGAATTAATAAGTGAACCTAGCAAGGTTGCAGGAGGCAAGAGGGCATATAACTATTGATTATTTTTCTGTAAATAAAAATGAACAAACAAAAGGAAAGAAAATAGTAAAGGCAATGATATCTACAATAACAAAACAAATAAAATAAAATACCTGGAATCAAGCTAAGGAAAGAAATTCAAGACACAGCACATTATTTAGAACAATTAAAGGAAATCTAAATAAGTGCCGTGCCCCTGGATGGAAGTCTCAATAATGTAAGATGTAAATACTGCCCAAATTGCTCTATAGAGACAGTGTAATAAACATTTTTAAGCACAGCAGGTTTTTCAGGGAAAAACTGAGAGCTTTCCCCCTAAGTTCAGGAACAAGACAAGGATGTCCACTCTCACCAGTTATTCAACATAGTACTGGAAGTCCTAGCTGGCCACAGCAGTTAGACCACAAAAAGAAATAAAAGGCATCCAAATTGGTAAGGAAGCAGTAAAACTTTCACTATTTGCAGATGACATGATATTCTATAGTATGACTATGCCAGAAAGAAAGAAAGAAAGAAAGAAAGAAAGAAAGAAAGAAAGAAAGAAAGAAAGAAAGAAAGAAAGAAAAACAAAGAAAAGAAAAGAAAATCGATTAGAAATGAAAAATTAATTTGGTAAAGTCACAGGATGCAAAATCAATGTGCCGAAATCTGTTGTATTTCTATACACCAATAATGAAGCAGCAGAAAGAGAAATTAAGGAATCAATCCCCATTTACAATTGCACCAAAAACAATAAGATACCTAGAAATAACCCTAACCGATGAGGTGAAAGACCTGTACTCTGAAAACTATAAAACACTGATGAAAGGACACAAAGAAAACACTGATTGAAGAGGACACAAAGAGATGGAAAGACATTCCGTGCTCATGGACTGGAAGAACAAATATTCTTTAAATGTCTACACTACCCAAAGCAATCTACACCTTTAATGCAATCCCTATCAAAATAACCAACAGCAGTTTTCACAGAACTAGAACAAAGCAAAAATCCTAAAATGTATATGGAACCACAAAAGACCCTGAATAGCCAAAGCAATTTTAAAAAAGAAAAGCAGAGCTGGAGGCATCACAATTTCAGACTTCAAGTCATATTACAAAGCTGTAGTAATTGAAATAGCATGGTATGGCACAAAAATAGATCAATGGAACAGAATAGAAAACCCAGAAGAGAACCCACAACTACATGGGCAGTTGATCTTCAACAAAGCAGGAAAGAATATCCAATGGGAAAAAAAGAGAGTCTCTTCAACAAATGCTGTCGGGAAAAACGGACAGCAACATGCAAAAGAATGAAACTGGATTGCTTTCTTACACCACACACAAATGTGAGTCCTGAAAACATAAAAATCCTTGAAGAGAGCACAGGCAGTAAGGTCTCTGACTTTGGCCACAGCAACATTTTTCTAGCTATGTCTCCTGAGGCAAGGGAAATAAAAGTAAAAATAAGTGATTGGGACTACATCAAACTAAAAAGCTTCTGCACGGTGAAGGAAACAATCAACCAAACTAAAAGGCATCTGATGGGATGGGAGAAGATATTTGCAAGTGACATATCCGATCAAAGGTTAATATCCAAAAATATAAAGAACTGATACGAATCAACACCCAAAAGAACAAGTAATCCAATGTAAAAAAAAAAAAAAGGGGGGGGAGACAGAAGAAATGAACAGACACATCTCCAGTGAAGACATCCAGATGGCCAACAGACACATGAAAAGATGCTCAACATCTCTCATCATCAGGAAAATGCAAATCAATACTACAATGAGCTATCACTTCACATGTGTCAGAATGGCTAAAATCAACAACACCAACACGTGTTGGCAAGGATGTGGAGATAAAGGAACCCTCTTGCACTGTTGGTGGGAATGCAAACTTGTGCAGTCACTGTGGAAGTCAGTATGGAGGGGGTTCCTCAGAAAGTTAAAAATACAGCTACTCACCCTAGAATCCAGCAATCACACTACTGGGTATTTACTCAAATAATACTAAAACGTTAATTCAAAGGGATACATGCCCTTCTGTGTTTGTAACCGCATTATTTACAATAGCCACATTATGTAAGCAGCCCAAGTGTCCATCAGTAGGTGAATGGGTAAAGAAGATGTGCTATCTATACACAATGGAATATTATTCAGCCATAAAAAAGAAATATTGCCATTTTCAATGGTGTGGATGGAGCTGGAGAGTATAATGCTAAGTGAAATAAGTCAGTCAGAGAAAGACAAACACTACCTGATTTCACTCATATGTGGAACTTAAGAAACAACAGCAAGAGAAAAAGAGTAAAGGAAGAAAGAGACAGACAGAGAGAGAGAGAGAGAGAGAGAGAGAGAGAGAAGCCATGAAATAGACTCTTAACTATAGAGAACAAACTTTATAGGTGGGTGGGTGGGGTGAAATAGGTGATGGAGATTAAGCAGTGCACTTGACATGATGAGCACTGGGTGATGAATCAGTATATTGTACACCTGAAACTTATATAACAGTACATGTTAACTACACTGGTATTTAAACCAAATTAAATTAATTAAAGTTTAAAAACAGCAGGATTTTTGGAAATTGTCTAAAATGTATATGGAAATGTAAATGGAGAGAAAGAGCCAAAGTAATCTTGAAGAAGAAAGCATAGCTGAAGGACTCTATAAGAAGAGTTAATAGAAAGTTATAATGAAGACACTATATTATCGCTGCAAAGACAAACAGACAGATGGAATGCACTAAAGAATCCGGAAGCATGCATGCACACACGCTATGCTCACTGATGATGTGAATGCCATTGCAGTGAGGTGGGGGAAAAGATGGTCATTTTAATAAGTGGTGCAGTATCAGCTGTATATCTCTATGGGGAAAAAAGAATATTCCCCCATCTTCACAAAGTGTGAAATAATACACTTGAGATGTATTTCACATCTAGAAAGAAATGTAAAATAATAAAGCTTTTAGAAGAAACTACAGGCAGGCAGCTGGTGTGGCTTGCTGGAGCCAGTGTGGGCAATAAGGACCTTGCTCCCTAAATGTTGAGGTTCTGTGTTCTGACTGTTGAGCACAGTTTTTTATGGCTGATGTGCTGGCAGCTTCTTAAAATGTTAAACACAGAACTCCCATATGACCTAGCAATTCCACTCAAAGGTATATATCCAGAAACATTGACAACACAGACTTGAACAGAAATTTGTATACCCATGTTCATAGCAGCATTATTGACGATAGCCATGAGGTGTAAACAGCCATGTGTCCATCAACAGATGAACCGGTAAACAAAATGTGGTATATACATACCATGGAATATTATTCAGACATAAAAAATGAAATTTTGACATATGCCTCAACATGGGTGGACCTTGAAAACGTTATGCTACCTAAAACAAGCCAGACACAGTAAAACAAATACTATATTTGTATTTGCATCGTATAATGTATCCCACCTACATGAGTTACCTCGAATAGGCAAATTCATACAGGCAAAAAGTAGAATAAGAAATTGCTGGGGGCTGGTGGGAGTAAGAAATTTTTTAATAGGTACAGAGTTTTTGTTGGGAATGATGACAAAATTTTAAGTATAGGTAGTGGTGACGGTGATGGTGACAGATACACTGTGAATGTTAGTTAATACCACGGAATTCTACACTTATGAATGGTTGAAATGATAACTATTATGTTATATATGTTTTACCACAGAGCATTTTTTTAAGTGGTATGATCATTTTGGAAATTTCTTTGGTACTGTTTAATAAGGCTGAGTGTAGGCAATGTCCTATGACCTAGCTGTTCAGCTTGTAGGTAACTCTACAAATGCACATATGTAAGTACAATTATCACTAAAATATGTACAGTATTGTTCATATCACAAAATACGTTCTATCCCAGACCCCCCCCAAAAAAACCACTACCCAAATATTTGTAACAAGTAAAATTAATGAATAAATCATACATATTCCCTTGATAGAATACAATGTAACAATTAAATGATTGGATAACTACCATACCCGAGAGCATGGATAAAACACAGGGAAATGATGTTGAGTGAAAAGAAGCTATACACAGAAGATTCCATACCATATGATTTCATTTACATAAATTTAAAATCAGACAAATGTAGACCTTGCTGCTGGAGGTGAGGGCTCTGGTTACTTTGCAGATGAAGGATGGGGGTAACTGGGAGGGGGCACAAGAGGTAGGGAGCTACATGATGGTCTACATTTCAGATTGAGTAGTGATTGCATAGGTGTGGTGTGTTCACTTTATGAAATTTCATAGAGCAACACTGTTATGATTTGTATAGTATTTTGTAAATTATACTTTAATAAATAGGTGTATTTGAAAAGAAAAAGGGAGATGGGGCGGAGTTGTGGTAGGAAGTGCAAGGGAACTATTCTCCTTGTACATTATCTTCTAAGGCAACAGTGTTCCTGAACCCAACAAAATTTAAATGAGGCATGAAAATAATAAAGGTCCCAAATATGTAATGTTACGGAGAATCTATTTTCGTAACTTTGGAGGAATCTTCCAGAATCATATATCCCAAAACCAAAATTCATCTCTTTCTTGTTCCCTTTCTCTTTATTTTAGTACGCTGATAAAATGTAATATATATTTTTGAATAGTGTATATTGGTGTAAGCCAATTTTTGTGATATTCATTTCTTTCAAGTTATCCCTCTTTCTGGCTTTCCACCTGCTAAACTTTCCTTTTATTTCATAGATGAATAATAAGGTATCTGGAGTGACTTTGATCCAGTGTTAGAACTAGATAATTCTGGATGTTAAAATTACTATAATTAGTGGTTCTGCATTTATTTTTTTCTCATAGTCCTAGATTATTTTTAACAATCAATATGTTACAACAAATTTGTAAAACCACACTCTTACGTTTTTAAATTTATGTATACCTCACCCTCTCACATTTTGTAAAGGAAGCTACGTGTGTTCGATTTATACCCACCATAAAAAGCTTTAAAATCCTCAGCATCTATATGCTAGATTTCATTGCTTTTTTTTTTCTTTTTTTCCCCTTTTTTGGGTTTTTATTTAAATTCCAGTTAGTTAACATAGAGTGTAATATTAGTTTCAGGGATAATTTTTTTGTGTGAATTCACATTTATTTTTGTCAATAGATACACATTATATCAGTTTCCAGAACTCTACTTCCTTAACCTTGGAGTACTCTTCCAGGAACTACTATCTCTTCAGATAAAGAAATCATTAACCAAAGATTTGCCTCTTTCTTGTTTTCTGGCCTTTCTTTTATCACCATCTAGTAAGATAAAATCTAATACTTTTTATTTGAATAGCATGTATTGTAAAAGCTGGTCTTTGTAAAAATCATTTCCGTAAAGCCATCTCCCTTTCTTGCTATCCACTTTCCAGTCTATCACTTTATCTCACAAGTGAAAAAAAAATAAATGTTTGTATGCAATGATTTTGAACCAGGGTTAGAACTAGCTAATTCTGAACACTGCAATTTGATATACTTACTTTACTGCATCCACCTTCATATTTTCTTGTACTGCTTGCTTTTCGAAAGTAATCAACATGTTATAATAAATGTATAAAAGAAATATCCTTTGTTTTTTAATTTATATAAACCTTACCCTGTTATATTTTATAAATATAGCTGTATGTTGTCAATCAAAGCATGTGATTGATTTCCAACATAATCAAAATTTTATTNTTCGTTTCGTCATTTTAGTTAGCTTTCTGGCTCTTGTTGGTTTTAAAGACCTGTTATGCTCTCTAACATGATCAAAATTTTAAAAGCATCAGTGATTATATGCCAGATTTTATTGCGTCTTCATTTTCTAATGAAAATACACGTTTGTGAAATCACATTTGTTTTTCTCAACAGGTCCACATTTTACCAGTTTCCAGAACTGGCACATTTGAGATTTTAACAGCAAAACTCATTTGAGATTTTACACGTGGCCTCCTTTTTCTATGATCAAATCAGTTCCTATCCGTGGCTCTAACTCACAGGGAATCTAGAGTCAGGCTACTCTTTCCACTCCTTAGGCAAAGGAAAGCCACCCCCCTCCCCCGCCCCAAGCCCTTTCCTCACTTCTCCCTTACACGGGCGCCACGCGCTGTGAGGTGGCACCCATGCATGTAGGCCACGTGCATGCTCGCTCTCTCTCTTGCAATACTAAGTGGCAAACTGAGCCAGTGCTGACCCGTGAAGGCTGGGGTGCTGCCACATCACTGTCCCTTCCTTTCTTCTCACTGGAGATTTGGGGCTGAGTCATCATCCTTGCACATTAGGGATCAGTGTTGGTAAGATGCAGACATGGTCAAAGAGATTCTGCGTCATCCTTGAGCCCAAGCCTGTGCTTCAACACAACTGGACCAGAAGGCTCTAAATTGAGGGGTACTGGGAACTAGCCCAGTGAACAATGTTCCAGGTCCTTGTGTCTGTGCCTCATTTAGAGAAAGCCCTGGGGAGAGGGCAGAATGGCAGTGTAGGGTAGGGGGAAGACGTTGCTTTGTCCTCTGGACAAACACTAGTCCCATACTGTCAGATTCTTGCCATCAACGCCACACACTCACATGCCTCTCACTCTACTCCATGTTAGAGGTTTGATACAGTGAATTCCCAATACCAACAGCAGGGCGACTTCCATCTGGAATTCCTTGTTTTGTCCCTGAGAGGATTCAATTCCTTTCCAGTGCCCCACAATGGGGAATTCTCCATGGCATATTACATGAAAGACTTGAAAAAATATTTCCTTTTTTTCCCCTTTCTACAAATACGATGCAGACATCAGTCTGTGTGCTTCCTGCATATAGCCACCCGAATGCAGCTTGCTTCAGAATGAGGAGTGTGCTCTTCCTGTTTCTTGCCTGTAGCCTCATCACTGGTGAGATCTCAGCTACCAGCTTTTCACCAAGAGCAATGAGTGAGGTGGGACCTTTGTTGTCTTGATTTTTACAAGCAGCTCTAAGTTTTCATGGCCAACGTTAAGAGATGATAGTGAAATAAAGCAAAGGGGGAAGTTGTGGAATTCATTAATTTGAGCACCACCCAGTAGGGTGTGCCACTGGGGAGAGGCGCTCCGTAACTTTCTTCCTGCCCCAGGCTTTCTACTTGTCACCTTGCAGTCCTACTTCCTGTCCCTCTCCCCCCACCTCTCCCTCGTCTCCCCTGAGTCCTCCCTCCCTCTTTGCCTCCGCTTCTCTCTCCCCTCCTTCCTAGATCATTTCAGTCCTCCAACTGGTGTTTCTGCTGAGTTTCTCTTTCTGCCTTCCATCCTGTTCCACATATTCCATATCTGGGTATCTTTCATCCCTTTGCTCTCCCTCACATATCCCTGTCCATGTCCCTAGTCAGGGCCACAGGGAGCCACATATGTGGGAGACCCTGAATATATTATACATTCATATACCAGTCCCTCTACTGATTCCTCCATCCTTTCCATTCAGTTTTTCAGTTCATTCATTTATTCAATTATTCCTCCCACAAGCATCCTGGAGAGTCTATTGTGTAACGGGCATCAGGACCCGTTACAGACTCTCAGGATATACAGTGGAGAACAAAACAGACAACGGCAACTTTCACCATGGGGCCGGGGCTGGAACGGGGAGACAGCTGTTTCAGCAAGGTTCTCTCTAATGAATATATACCGTTATGACGACTACTGAAATGGAGAAAGTTTCCAGGGTGCTAAGAGAAAGTAAAAGAGGACAAGTAATTTAAATTGGGGATAAAGCGGTTTGCGGCCAGAAAAGGCCTTCATGAAAAAGTGATATTTAAGTCGAGGCCTCAAAAATAAGCATGAGGTAGACAGTTGAGCAGGAGAGGAAAATGGGTTACCAGTTCAGGGACCCCAGGAGCAGCACTATAGAGTCCCTGAAACAGTCACAAGTATGACCCTCACAGGGCTAAGAGAAAGTCAGGATAGTTTAAGCAAAGGGAGAGTGGGGATATTTAGGGTCAGAGATTGACAAAATCTTATTTCCAGCTCATATGATTATTCTCATGATTCTTTCAGGCCAGATCCCCCACTTGTCATTCATTTATTTGATCCTTCTTTGTTGGCATTTTCCTCTCCCACTCTATGCCTCTCACAGAGACAACAAATTCTATTGCGTTTAATATATATCATTCTTTCGGTGAAACTGAAAAATGCATACCGTGAGGCATGTGTTCTTGGTTTACATAATATTTGATATTTATATTTTATAAATTTATAAAGCTTGCAATGTATCTCTCCCCATCCTCTGTATTTTTTAAAAAAGTTTATTTATTTATTTTGAGAGAGAGACACAGAGAGGACACGTGTGCAGGAGAGTGGGGGTGGGGCAGAGAGAAAGGGAGAGAGAGAATCCCAAGCAGACTCCACGCTGTCAACGCAGAGCCCTGCAAGGGGCTCAGTCTCAGGAGCCATGACATCATGACCTGAGCCGAAAATCAAGAGTCAGACGCTTAACTGACTGAGCCAACCAGGTGCCACTCCCTCTATTTTTTTTTTTCTTTTACAATGTATTGAGTTAAAATTGACACACTGTAGACTGAACAGATTTAAAGTGCACAGTCTGATGACACTTGACATATGTACCTGTGAAACAGTCATCATAGTCAAGATAATGAGTATACACACACACACACACACACACACAAACACACACACACACCCCAATGAAAAATAACCTGTGTGCCTTTGAAATCCATCCTGCCCTCCTCATGCCCTCACCACCGGGCAAACATTGCGCTGATTTCTATTACTATAAGTTAGTGTTCATTTTCCAGTGTTAATAAATGTAATTATACCATCTGTGTTCTTTTTTTCGGGGTGGGGGATTCTTCTGGCTTCTTTCAAGTGTTATGTTTTCAGATTTACTCTTGTTGCCGTATGTAGCAATAACTCATTCCTTTTTAATGGTTTATGACATTGTATGGATATACACCATGTCCCTGTTGATGGGCATTTGGTTTGTCTCCATGGTTTCATCTATTACAAATAAAATTGCAAGGAACATTCATAAACACATTTTTTTTAGAATTACATTTTCCTTTATTTCTGTGTTCACCTTGGAGTGGAATGGCTGGGTTGTATGCGAGATGTACATCTAACTAGATAACTACCAAACTATTTTTCAACGTGTTTGTATTATTTTACTTTTCCACCACCAGTGTATGAGTATTCTAGTTGCTCCATAGCATTGTTACCATTTGTTAGGGTCAGTTATTTTATTTTAGTCATGCGAGGGTGTCCACACTGTTTTCTTTTCTTTCTTTTTTTTTTTACTGTGGTTTTAATCTGCTTTTCCTTAATAATAAATGATGGTGAGCGTGTTTTCACGTGTTTATTTGCCATCTGTATTACTTCTTTGTTGAGGTAGTTTGTTGAAATAGTCTGTCCGTGTTTTTAGTTTTTTAGTTGAGTATTTGTCTTCTTATGATTGAGCTGTAAGAGTTCTTTATATAGTTGGAACGTGTCCTGGGTTGGATATATATATTTTCTAAATACTTTATCCCAGTCTGTGGCTTTCCCTTTCATTTTCAAAACGGTGACATTTGAAGACCAAGACATCTTTAATTTTGAAGTCAAACTTACTAATTTTTGTCATACAATACAAAATTTGTGCCTTAGATGTCGTATTTTGAAAAACTGTACCCAACCCAAAGACACTATGATGGTCATAACTTCCTGTTTCCTTGCAGAAATTTTATAAGTTTACCTCACATTTAGGTTTTCTATCCACTTTAAGTTTGTTTTGGTTTATGGTGTCAACTAAGGATAAAGGTCTTAGGTTTTCTTTCTTTCTTTCTTTCTTTCTTTCTTGCTTTCGTTCATTCTTTTTTTTTTTTTTTTTTTTGCATATGGTTATTTCATTTTTTTCCAGCACTGTGTTTTGAAAAGATTACTTTTACCCCGTTCAATTTCCTTGGCATCTTTTTGAACAAGCAAATTGACTATAGAGTTGCATGTATTTGTATCTGGAATTCCTATCACGCTAAATTGTTACATTTGTCTAACTTTATGGCAACTGCAACCTCTCTTGATTATTGTAGGTTCATAATAACCGTTGATTTCTTTTCTATCTTTTTAAGTTTCTTTTTAAATTTCAGTTAGTTAATAGACAGTGTAATAGTAGTTTCAGATGTACAGTGGATCCAGTCAACACTTCCGAACGACATCTGGTGCCGATCACAACAAGTGCACTTCTTAATTCTCAGCACCTAAATAAATAACTAAATATGAAAAAAAAAATAAAAAACAGTGTTGAATTCTGATAGTATAAATCTTTTAAATTGGTTTTCCTTTCCCAGAATTGTTTTAGCTACTCTAGGTGTTTTTTATTTCTTTATAAATTTTAGAATCAGTTTGTCAACTCCTACAAAAAAAAAAAAAAAAAACAACCTGATGGGATTATTATGGAGATTGTGCTGAGTCTTGATAAATTTGTGGAGAATTAACTCTTTAACAATATTTGGTCTTTGAGATACTGAACATAGTGTATCTCTGCATTTATTTAGGTCTTTTTAAATCGTTTTTAGGAAAATTTTAATTGTTTCAAGTAAAATGTTGCACATTTTTTTTACCACATCTATACGGAAACAATTCATATTTTTAGGCTATTGTAAATGGTATTTTTGCTGTTGCAAATGGTATTTTAAGTTTCATTTCCTTGAATATTTTTGTTACAGAAACTTCTATTGATTACAATAAAGTTATTGATAATAATCATTTATAATATTTCAATGTAAGATCATTAATGACAACAGTTCTCTCATTCCTGATATTGGTAACTTGTGTCCTCTCTCTCTCTCTCTCTCTCTTTTCTAATATTTCCTTTTTAAAATTTCTTTTAATTTATTTTGAGAGTGGGGAGAGAGAGAGAGAGAGAGGAGAGCACATGAGTGGGGGAGGGACAGAGAGAGAGGGAGAGAGAGAGAATCCCACGCAGGCTCCACACCGCCAGCTCAGAGCCAGATGTGGGTCTCAAACCCACAAACCATGATATCTTGACCTGAGCCAAAGTCAAGAGCTGGATGCTTAACCCACTGAGCCACCCAGGCGCCCTGTGTCTTCTCTCTTTTATTCCCTTAATCATTCTAGATAAAGGGTTCTCAATTGTATTGATATTCTCTCTTTTTTTTTTAAATTTTGTTAATGTTTATTTATTTGAGAGAGAGACAGAGACAGAGAGAGACAGAGAGACAGAGAGCAAGCAGGGGAGGGGCAGAGAGAGAGGGAGACACAGAATCTGAAGCAGGCTCCAGGCTCTGAGCTGTCAGCACAGAGCCTCACGTGGGGCTCGAACTCACGAACCAGGAGATCATGACTGAGCTGAAGTCAGACGCTTTATCTGACTGAGCCACTCAGGCACCCCAATTGTATTCATATTCTTTTTTTTTTTTTTTTACAAATAGTTTATTGTCAAATTAGTTTCCACATAACACTCAGTGTTCATCCCCACAAGTGTCCTCCTCCATGCCCATCCCTCCCTCCCCCCCACATCCATCAGTCCTCAGTTTTTGTCAGCATTCAAGAGTCTCTCATGGTTTGCTTCTCTCCCTTTCCCCCACCATTTCCGCCCTTCTTCTCCCCCTTGTTCCTCCGTCAAGTTCCTCCTAATCCTCCTATACGTGCAAACATATGATATTTGTCCTTCTCTGCCTGACTTATTTCGCTCAGCATAACACCCTCAAGGTCCATCCATGTATTCATATTCTTAAAATCAGATTTAACGTCTTTCATTTTTTCTCTATCATCTGCTTCAGTGATTTCTGCACTTTCCCTTATTTCCTCTCTTCGGCTATTTTGGTCTTCATTGTGTCTGTATTTTTGTTTCTAAGTACTGAAGTTTGGGTCATTGATTTGAATTCTTATTTTTATATTTAGGCATTTGAGCTCTATAAATTTGTTTCTAAGGACTGCTTTAGAAGCATCCTACAAATTTTAATAAGTTACACTTTCTTTTCATTCAGTTCAAATTACTTTCTAAACTTCTTTTTTATTTCCTCTTTCACCCATATGTTACTGAAGAGTGTATTATATACTTTCCAAATATTTTTTAAACATTACAGATACGATTCTGTCATCTACTTCTAATTTAATCCCACCGTCTTTTAGGAAAATCCTTTCGATGATGCTAATCTTGTCAATTTTAGTAAGACTTTTTTATGGCCCAGAATATTGTCTATCATGGTAAATTTTCATGTATATATGAAAATAGTGTGTGTTCTTTGTTGTTGGGGAAAGTGTGCTAAAACGTTAATTAGAGTAATTTGGGTGATACTGTTTCTCAGTCTATACACTTACTGGGTTTGTTTTTTTGTTTTTGTTTTTGGTTTTGGTTTTTTTTTTTTGGTCAACATGTTCAACTCTTGAGACAAAAGACTTAAAATCTCTGACCCTGATTGTGAAAGTTTCTTTCATGTATTTCCAAACTCTGTTTAGAATTTTTATGTCCACTTGATGAATGGCCATTTTAGCCAACTTTAAATACGAATACAAATAGAACTATAAACCAATTACTATCTCCGCTAATATATTTTGTTCAGAAATCTGTTTTCTCTGGTATATTTTTTTAATTTTTTTATTGTTTTTTAATTTATTTCTGAGAGAGAGAGAGAGAGAGAGACAGAGAGAGAGAGAGACAGAGAGAGAGAGTATGAGCACAAGAGGATCAGAGAGAGAGGGAGACACAGAATCTGAAACAGGCTCCAGGCTCTGAGCTGTCAGCACAGAGCCCGACATGGGGCTTGTCTCAGATCATGACCTGAGACCAAGTCAGACGCTTAACCGACTGAGCCACCCAGGCACCCCTGCTTTGTCTGGTATTAATATATCCATTACAGCTTGGTTTTGATTACTGCTAGTATGCTATATCTTTTCCCAACCTTTTACTTTTAACCTCTATGTACCTTTATATTGAAAGTGGGATTCATGTACACATCATATAGCTGAATCTTATTTTTTAAATCCATTTGTCATGCTCCACGCCATATGTCATCAGGGAAAAGCAAATTACAACAATGAGATGCCACTACACATCTATTAAAATGGCCCAAATCCAGATCAGTGGCAATACCAAATGCTGGTGGGAATGTGGAGAAACAGGGACTCTCCTTCATTGCTGGTGGGAATGCAAAATCATACAACCACTTTGGAAGACAGTTGCACAGTTTCGTACAAAACTAAATCTACTCTGACCATACAACCCAGCAAGCATGCTCCTGGGTATTTACCCAAATGAGCTGAAAATTTAGGTCCGCACACAAATTTCACATGTATGTTCATAGCAGCTTCATTCATAATTGCTAAAACTTGGAAACAACCAAGACGTCCTTCAGTAGGTGAATGAATAAATAAACTATGGCACATCCAAAGAATGGAATAGGATTCAGCATTAAAAAGAAATGAGCTGTCAAGCCATGAAAAGACATAGAGGAACCTTACTTAAATACATATTACTCACGAAGAGAAGCCAATCTAAAAAGGTCACTTACTGTATGATTCCAAGTACATGACATTCCAGAAAAGGCAAAACTATGGAAACTGTAAAGAAAATAAAATACAAAAACAAAACAAAGCAAACAAACAAACAAAATCTCAGTGGTTGCCTGTGGTTAGGAGAGAGAGAGGTGTTTGTATGTGGAGCATAGAGGATTTGGAGGGCAGTGAAACAATTCTGTATGGAACTGTAATGGTGGATACATGTCATTATATATTTGCCCAAACCCGTGGGATGTACAAAATCAACAGTGAACACCGATGTGAACCGTGGACTTTGCATGGTGATGATGTGTCGGTAGAAATTCATTGATTGTAAGAGGTATTCCAGTCTGGTCCAGGATGTTGGTAGTGGGGGAGGCTGTCTGTTTTGGGCAAGCGTTTTTGGGATGGCTCTGTACTTTCTGCTCAGTTTTGCTCTGGACTTAAAAGTGCTCTAAAAAATAAAGTCTGTTTAAGAAAAAGGAATCCAGGGGCAGCCAGGTGGCTCAATTGGTTAAGCGTCCGACTTGGGCTCGGGTGGTGATCTCATGGTTTGAGTTTGAGCCCCGCGTCCGGCTCTGTGCTGACAGCTTGGAGCCTGGAACCTGTTACAGATTTTGTGTTTCCATCTCTCTCTGCCCCCGCCGCCACCACCACCACCATCAACCCCTTCCCCTGCCGCTCATGCTCTGTCTCTCTCTGTCTAAAAATAATGAAACATTAAAAAACTTTTTTAAAGGAAAAAAAAGAAAAAGGAATCCAGTTTGTCAATCTCTACATTTTAATTGGTGAATTCAATTTGCATTCAATACCATTATCGATACGGTTGGATTTAAATCTATCATGCTATTTGTGTTCCACTTGCTCATCTGTTGTCTTATTTTGTCTTCCCTTTTAGGACTCATTTTAAATGAAGTGAGCATTTGATGATAATGCCATTTATCTCCCGTATAGGCTTATTAGCTATAATTCTTTGGATAGGTTTTACATTTGATGCTTTTTTTTTGTAACTTACCACAGTCTACCTTCAACTAACATTGTACTACTTCACATGTAGAATTAGAACCTAATAGTATACTTATATTCTGCCTAGGACCTGTGCTATTACTGTCCAGGAAATTAATTCCACATAACTTATACTCCACAATGCATTGCTATGAATGTCTGTTTATGCTCTCAATTAATTTATAAAGAACGTCACAAAAAATAAAAAATAATTACTTTATCACTATCATCACATTTAGCATTTCCAGTATTGTTTATTCATTTGTGTAGAATATATTTATATTTACTGTCATTTTTCTCGTGCCTGAAAGACATCCTTTAATATTTCTTGTGGTGCATATCCAATGATGATGAACGATTTCAACACTGGTATGTATGAAAAGAACTTTTAATTAAACTTCATTTTAAAACGACATCCATTGAATATAAATAGTCTGAGTTGACAGTTATTATTTCACTATTATAATGATGGTACGCCACTTTCTTATAACTTGCATTGTTTCTGATGAGGAGTTCCTTGTAATTCTTACCTTTGGTGCTGAGTATTTTTTCCAGCGTGTATATTTTTTCCAGTTTTCCACTTCCTTAGGAGGCAGGGTAAAGCCCTGGGGGAGCAGATTGGAAAGAAAAATGTCATGAATACACACCATGCAATATCTGTGTATAGGCGCTTCAGTAGATATAAGATGCATGTGTAGCAAGGAAATGTATCCTAAAACCCTACGGCTCAGTGGGAAAAGTTCAAATTTAAGAAAAAAATCAAATTTAAGAAAAGCATCATGGAGGCACGATGGCTTAACAGGAACCCGGTGTACTCTCTCACCTAAATAGCTGCAAACCAAAAATATTCTAAAGCTTTTATGTCATGGCACCGCAGGCAACAGCAGACAGCGATCCCTGAGAAAAAGGAAACTAACAGGGTGAGCCCTCAGATTGCCCAACTCCCCCAATTCCTTGCCTGGATAGAGTTTACAGGCTGCAGCACAGGGAGACCGAACACAGGAACACAAACAGAGCCCAGTGGAGAGCCTGAGTGAAGGAGACAGAGTTGTGAATTCTGAGAGGCCAACGTGACTAGAATTTGCTGGAAGTAAGGGAGGGGAGAGCCTCACAGAGAGATAGTTCTGGAGAGCTGCAGAGTCTTCCCATCAGGGTGCAGTGTAGGAGCAAAGGGGAGTGGTGGTAGCTAGCTTCCATTTTCTGGAGTGAGTAGTTGTGTGGATAAGGGTGCGATTTACTGAGATGGTGAAGATGGGAGTTTTAGAAACAAGAGGGATGGGGAATGTGAGTGTTTGGGAGGGGTAGGTATACCAAGTGACCAGTTCTAGACAGACTCACTGTGAGGAGCCCTCGAGATGTCACGTAGGGGAATGAATATATGGATTTGGATCTCAAAGGTGAAGTTCAAACTGGAGCTGTAGATTTTGGAGTTATTAGCATATTAGTATAAATAGTTATATAGCATAGAGAGAGAGAGGCTGAATGTAAAAACGAATGTAACAAAAGCTCACATCATAAGAAAAAGGTTGCAGCTACGTATGGGGATGGACATTAAGTAGACTTCTCGTGGTGATCATTTCACAAAACATAAAAATATTGAATCGCTACGTTGCACACCTGAAACTAACATAAGGTCATATGCCAATTATATCTCAATTTCGAAAAGGAGAAAGAAAGCAAAAACAAGCAAACAAAACGAATATGAGAGCCCACTATGGCTTTTGTAAAAAGCACAGGTTCAGTTTGAGATGGGAACACAGTATTTTCTATTAGCACTGAGCAGCTTGCCAAGGCNCACACAAATGTGTCATACAGGAAAGGCTGAAGAGACACAGGCTGCTGACAGTGGAGGTTGCTATGCAACAGCTGAGGAAAGCCAGCCAGCCAGTCAGAATTGATATTGGCCACCGGAGAGTCAAAGCTGTGGTCCTAGCAATAGCTTCCATTTACACCCAGGAGTCCCGGAGAGGCTGACATAAAAACGAATCTAAAAGTCCGCTATGGTTTTTATAAAAAGCACAGGTTCGATTTGAGTTGGAAACATAGCATTGTCTGCCTCCAAAGCAGTTTTTCCAGTCATTCTGGAAGCAGAGCAGCGTGCACTGGGTTGGGTAGAACCCCAGGACGTGCTTCCTGTGCTCCCCATGTTGCATATTGAGAAACCGGGCTCAGAGATGTCCAGGGACCTGAGCAGACTCACACAGCTAGCAACAGACTGGCCCGGCACCCCATCCCTGGAATTCTGAAGACCAGCCCAGTTTCTTTTCACAAGACCACAGCTGCCCCAGGCCCCTGCCCTGGAAGGAACCCCAGGCAAACATTTACTCTGAAGCAGGGCTTGCCATGCCTCAGACACACAAGTGACTGATTGTCTTGGCTGCTCCAGTGGGCACCAGGAAGGCCTCAGGGGCAGCGTGTTTGTGCCACTCACAGCGAAGAGGCCTGAGGTCGGGGCGGGGAAGTGGACCCCAAGGAGCAATTCCCACACCTGGATGGACCCACGCGTGGAGGCGTGGAGCAGGCAAGGGCTGGCCACTGGGGTGTCTCTACCTGTGTCCTGGCTACAGAGCATGAGCTTGGGTCTCAGAGAGCACAAACTTTGCTTGTTTGGGACAGGTGTCGGCAGGGCAGGAGAGCTGAGGGGTGGACCTGTGCTCCAACTGGAGAGGGGGGCGTGGTTCAGTCCCCAAGCCAGCCCTACTGGGACATGGGGTGTGAAGTCAGGAAGACCCAGGCCCACAGATTGCATTTTCTGTTTACTGGCTCTGTGGCTTTGTCTAGTTCATGCAGTGTGTCTGCGCTTCAGCTTTCTGATCTGTAAAATGGGGATGCTGACAGCCACCTCCCAGGGCTGCTGTGAGATGAAGACAAGCCCCAGCACAGACAGCTTGTGATGCACACACNAGGGCGGCATAGAGATGCGCAGTGCTGGGGAACACAAAGGCAACTGGCATCCTCTGGCCATTTCCACTCCCCTTGTTACAGTTAGAGACACAGCTAGAGACCTTTGTGTTTGTGACCTAGGGGTCATGCTGGAGAAGCCAGGCATAGTGTATTCCAGACCACACCGGAGGAGCTTAGCGGGAACGGGGAGGGCAAGGACGAGAAGCATTGTGCAGAAGTGCGGGCACCGAGGGGGTAGATGACTGGGTGGTCGAACTGCACCCAGAGGGGTGAGTGCGCGAGCCTGAGGTCAGGGGNCCCCGCCCACCCACTCGCGGAGTCGCATGCGCACTGGGGACCTGGTGGAGAGGGCTTTTGTTGGGAAAGCGGGCGGGCTGTAGGGGTCCGCGCATGCGCAGGCTGCCCAGCCGCGGGGGGTGCGCGGAGAAAAGGGGCGGGGTGGTCGGAGCTGCTGTGCTGNTCAGCACCGACCTCTTCCACCGGGAGACCCAGGCTTTCTGATCCGAGCCCCACTTACCCCGGAGCGCATGATCTGAACCCCTTTAGCAGACCCGTGTGCTCCCTGCTGATCTGTCTTAGAGCAGAGAGGCCCTACCTCCACCCCAGCCACTCCTAGATCACTCCAACAGAGCTGACCCCGTAGCCCCCTTCCTGGAGTTGCGATCTTGGGGTTTGAGACCTCCAGCGCTCTAATTCATGCCTCACCTAGTCCAGGCCCCCACCCCCACCCTTCCCACCCCTGGCGCTCCTGTATGAGCCCAACCCGGACCTGAATCATCAGCTGAACGCCCCTGCCTGGACCTAGCCAGAGGGTCTCTGGATTCAGTTTCCCATAGCTTTCCGGGGTCCCCGTAGTCTCAGCCCTCTCGTGTCATCTGCCCCCACCCCCTTCGTCTTGAAATCCAAGCCCTTTGTTTCTCTCTCTCTCAATGCATCCCCCTTTGGGACTCTTCAGACCCAAGCCCACCAGTCCACCCCCTATTCAAATCTAGCCGCTGGGATGGGGAGCGTGCCCCTCCTGAACTCCCCTTTAAGTGCAGGGAGACCATCGCTATCCCTCTCCTAGGGCTGCGTCTCTGACAGAACCTAACCCAACAGATTCCCCCTCCCTCCCTTCTCCCCCCTCCCCCCCTGCCNCCTTGAAGAGGCCTCACCCTCCCTCCCAGGCTGAGCTCTCTTCTTGGGGACCCCCTCCCCTAGCATGGCTGAGGGAAGCTACCGCATGGAATCAGAAACCTACAACGTTGAAGACATGGATGAGGGTAGCGATGAAGTCGGGGAGGAAGAGATGGTTGAAGGAAATGACTATGAAGAATTTGGTGCTTTTGGAGGCTATGGCACCCTCACCAGCTTTGACATCCGTATCCTCCGAGCCTTTGGGAGCTTGGGTCCAGGCCTTCGCATCTTATCGGTGAGGCTCCTTGTTGGCCACCTGCTGGCCCTGGGCCTTCTCCCCTGTGAAGGTGCTGGGGACCGGGGCGGGGAGGGGGGTGGGTGAATGGGAGGGTTGAATGGGGAAGGACTGCCCAGCTTCACCAGCGTTCCCTCTCTTGCTCAGAGAAAGGGGGTTTGGGAAGTCTGTGGGAGAGTTGGGGGGGGGGGATGGGAGCTGGCCGCCAGGAGGAGGCTGGCCAGCACAGGGAAGCATGATGTGAGCATGTAGAGCTGTCTGCCTTCCCCTACCCTTCTGTCTGGCCTTGCAGAATGAGCCCTGGGAATTGGAAAACCCTATGCTGGCTAGGACTCTGATGGAGGCATTTCAGCTGGATCCAGAAACACTTGCCAATGAGGCTGCTGCCCATGCTGCCAACGTAGCCCGCGCGGCCGCCTCCAACCGTGCTGCCAGGGCCGCTGCTGCCGCTGCCCGTGCCACCTACAATCAGGTGGTCACCAACCGCCCTGTGGCCACAGACCAGGCTTCAGGAGAAGATACCCAGCCCATGACCTATGCGGCCCAGGATCAGGGAGCCACCCCTGAGACCACCCTAGCTGCTCCGCACATCTCTCAGATGCTAGTCGCCAGTGAGATGGCTGCCCCGGGGGCTCCAGCAGCGTCCACACAGCCCCAGACAGGCTCCCAGGCCCAGGAGGCTGCTACTGAGGGCCCTAGTACTGCCTGTGCTTTCTCTCAGGCTCCGTGTGCCAGTGAGATGGATGCCACCAGGCCCAAGACAGCCTTCCTGGGTCAGAATGATGTGTTTGATTTCACCCAGCCGGCAGGTGTCAGTGGCATGGCCTTCCCCCGCCCCAAGAGGCCCGCCCCGGCCCAAGAGGCTGCCACAGAGGGCCCCAGTGCCGCCTCCGGGGTGCCCCAGGCAGCACCTGCCAGGGAGGGGGCAGCCACCCGGCCCAAGACGACCAAGTCTGGAAAGGCTCTTGCCAAGACCCGGTGGGTGGAGCCTCAGAATGCTGTGACAGCAGCTGCTGCCAAGACCAAGATGGCCACTAGCATCCCTGAGCCTGAGGGTGCAGCTGCCCCTGCCCAGCACAGTGCTGAGCCCTGGGTCAGGATGGGAGGCAAGAGGACCAAGAAGGTGAGACCTCTCTGCTGGCTGCACCACCCCCTTGCTCCTCTCCTTTCTCTGCTCCGTCCTCCTCTCCTCCCCTCCCCTCCTCTCTTCTCTTCTGTTAGCTTGTGCATGTTGGTCCAACACAGGTTTGCTAGCATGCTTTGACCCCACGAAGTCTCTACCCTCAGGCCTGGCGGGAGAAGAGGTCGGCTCCGTGCCAGGCACGTAGTAAGCACTCAGCACACGTCATGCGCTGTTTGTACTACTCTTATTTCCAAGTACCTCCTCTGGTTAAGACGTGTGCTGCGCACTTTTGCACGGTGAGTCTGGTAGCCCTGGGTCTCTCCTCTCTTTAACGCTACAGTCCAAGCACCTGGATGATGAATATGAGAGCAGTGAGGAGGAGAGAGAGCCTCCTGCGGTCCCACCGACCTGGAGAGCATCGCACCCTCCGATGACCGTGCGGGCTCGTATGGTTCCTCGGCCCCCGATGGTCTTGAGGTCCCAGGTACCCTCAAGACACGTCTTGTGCTTGCCACCCCGCAACGTGACCCTTCTGCAAGAGAGGGTAAGAAATCTGCCTTTCCCCCGTCTTCTTCCTCTCCTCCCCTGTGGGCCATTTCTTGGAGGTCAGCCATGCCTTGATCTCCCCCTGTGCTCCTCTTCCTCCAGGCAAATAAGCTGGTGAAATATCTGATGATTAAGGACTACAAGAAGATCCCCATCAAGCGCTCAGGTGGGCAACCTGAGCCCCCGCCCTGAGCTCTGCCCTTCCCCCGTCCCCATCCCTACCCTGCAGGCTTCGCATCACATGTGCCCACCCAGCGTGCGCAGCTCATCGCTCCCATTTGCACAGTTCGGGGATCCGGGAGTCTGACTGTACTCCCCTCAGTGAGGCTGGCCGAGGGGCTGCAGCTCTTTGGCCCCTGCTCATCCCTGGTGCTCTCTCCACCTCTCGCCTCCTGTAGACATGATGAAGGATGTCATCCGAGAATACGACGAACATTTCCCTGAGATCATTGAACGAGCAACATACACTCTGGAAAAGGTGGGCAAGGGAACAGGGGCAGCTCCCTGTGGCACAGGGAAGCCGTGCACCCTGCAGCCCCCTGAGGCCCACTTCCAGCACTGCCTGCTCTGGAAGCCCTCTCTAGCTTCTCCACCTGGGAGTGTCCACCGCATGCTTCCCTCCCCCGCAGGCTCCTCTCCTTCATGCTCTTTTGAATGTCTCTTGTCCCCTGAAGTGGGTCCTGTTGCTTTGGCCAGCACCAGAGCTCGAACAGGGCAGTTCCTCTGTAGGCTGTCTTCATCAGGCTTCCATGTGACTTTGGGGTCCTGGCTGAGGGAGAGTTCTGACGGGAAACTGAGGGACTGCCTGGGGGACGGGCGGCATAGGTTTCTCATCTCCTGTTCTGGTTTCTCTGCCATGTAGAAGTTTGGGATCCACCTGAAGGAAATTGACAAGGAAGAACACCTGTACATTCTCGTGTGCACACGTGATTCCTCAGCTCGTCTCCTGGGAAAGTAAGATAGGGCGGGCAGGAGGGTTGTGGCCCTCCTCGCTGGTGCTTCCCCCTTCCTCTTGGAGAAACGGGAAAACAGGGCTTCGGTGCCTGGCACAGCTCTCAGCCACAGTTAGTGGTGCCTGGTGATTAGGGTGTGAAAGGGGAAGTAGCCTGGGGTCAAGCCTTGGCTGCTCTCAGGGCTTCACCCCCACCCCGGCCACCTCCTCACCCCATCTTTTAGGAAAGCAGGCTCCTCGTTGCCTGCCCCTTCCTGCTATGTGCCTGGCCTGGGCTTAGCAGAGTGGTCCTGGGGCTTCGAAGGAAGCTTCCCGTCCAGTCTAATTCCCGATGTTCAAAGGGCAGGAAAGGTCTGGATATGCCTCCTCTGAACACACTGGAAGCCAGGCGTTTGCTCCCTGCCTGGCCCTGTCGTGGACGCAACTCTGGAAGGGGCTCTTAGCATCCACGTTGGATGCGTGAAGTGATTCAGCCTCAGACAGAGGAATGAATGCTCTGGGTCAGAGAGCAAGCCATGCGCAGAGTGGGAAGAACTGCTCTGTAGCCCAGCCATCTGGGAAAGGCTAGTTGGGTGAAGCGGCCCTAGTCCCTCGGGCAAATGCCTGCCGGACAGGATGCCTCTTTCTCCACCTTTTAGGACCAAGGACACTCCCAGGCTGAGCCTCCTCTTGGTGATTCTGGGAGTCATTTTCATGAATGGCAACCGTGCCAGCGAGGGTGAGTGGCTGGACCTGCAGCCGGGGGGTCGCCCAGAGTCTCAGCTTTGTGTGCGAAATTCTTGTATCTCATCTCCCCTCACAGCTGTCCTCTGGGAGGCACTTCGCAAGATGGGACTGCGCCCTGGGTATGGTTGGGCTCTCGACTCCCGCCCCTCAGTGTTGTCTTTGGGCACCAGTGGCACCAGGTTTGCAGTAGCCTGGTGGCCCAGTGCCAGGGGAGCGGACGTCCTGGACCGGGTAGAACGCAAAGGGTCTCTGGCACGGTGCATGGGGAAATGGTCCTGAACTCTCAGCCCCTCGCTGCTCCATGTCCCCTCTCCGTCCCCAGATGAGGCGTAAGAGATACCATCAGATGTAGGGGTTCCATCAAACCCTTGCCTAGGGTATCCCGGACGTGTGGACCCTGCTGCCCCCCCAGGCCTCCATGGGGATGCCCCAGAGGCTGGGCAGCTCTCGATCCTGCTGGGGAGTGCTCCCGCCCACGTGTCCCACACTGCCACTGTTCATAGTTATGGATTCCTTTCCTTGCCCTCAGGGTGAGGCACCCATTCCTCGGCGATCTGAGGAAGCTCATTACAGAGGACTTTGTGAAGCAGAAGTAAGTATTGGCCGGGTTACCTTTGTCTCACACTCGTGCATTCCCTGTGTGCCGATCTGGCTGAGCAGCCATGCCCCATCCCGTATCTTAGCACAGAGGGATAGGTGTCTCTGGGGTGAGCGTGGGTGGCGTATGGAATGTTGGCGGGGAGTAGAGATCCAGCTCTGTCTTGGGGAAAGGGAGTACGAGCTGACAGAGAACATGGTGCAGGGTGTGTTACAACCACCATGCCCTTTGGCACCTGCCCTGTAGGCTGTCCTAGAATTTCCCCCTGCTTTCCATCCCAGGAACAGGGGGCTCAGAGGGCAGAAGTCTGAGTGTGGCCCCCGCGGGTAAGCGCCCCATTCAGTCCGAGAGCCCAGCCCTCCTGGCTTTCTGGTTAGGGCCCACCTAGACCTCGGTCCTCGGAGAACACGCACGCGCCCACACAGGCACACAGATGCACACACGCACACACCTTCAGGGCTATGGGCGGAGTGTGCTGCTCTTCCCTTTCCAGTCGCTCTCTGTGGTGGGCCGTCCCGGGGTTCCGCCAGGGCATGGACTGGTGTGTGCTCAGAGCAGAGGGCCTGAAGAAATGGCTCCTCTGTTTGCAACACACCCGACAGGACTCTGGGTTCATTGTGACAAGCGGCACCCTACAGGTGTCCCGCCCTGCACCTCCACGTGGCTTCTGGGCAGGACTGGCGGCCTAAGGCTTTGTAGGCCTCCATCCTGGAGGCAGAAACGCTGGGAGTGAGCGCGGGAGTGAGGCATGGGCTTGAGGTCGGGACCGTCCTCCCCCGGGAGCTGAGCTGCAGCATCGTGGCCAGGAAGGGGCCACCTGGGAGCCACTGGTGCAACAACAGCCACTGGCTGGAAGCAAACGTTTGTCTTCCTCTTGCCCTGAGGTACCTGGAATACAAGAAGGTCCCCAATAGCAGCCCACCCGAGTATGAATTCCTCTGGGGCCTGCGAGCCCGCCACGAGACCAGCAAGATGAGGGTGCTGCGATTCATTGCCCAGGTAATAGAGAGCCTCTGTTTGGGGCCAGGCGGTGGGGTCTGGGTTTTGGTCTTTGCCGTACCTTCTTTGTTTCTTGGTCACAGCCTTCTCTTGCCATGTGTCCACTGAGGATACTGACAGGTTCCTAAGTAGGTCACTGACACAGGTTCACAGACGTAGTAAGCAGGAGGGAAGGGTGAAGCCCCTGGGCTGGCCCAGAATAACAGGAGAGTCGGACTCCAGCAGTCTTTATTTGTGTAATGGTTATGCACAGAGCCCAGGAGGGTGTATGGCAGGAAGCAGGTGCTCAGTGGAGGTGGGCTAGCTGTTTGGATGGTTGCTGTCGCTCTACTGCAGAATCAGAACCGAGACCCCCGGGAGTGGAAGGCTCATTTCCTGGAGGCTGTGGATGATGCGTTCAAGACGATGGATGTGGACATGGCTGAGGAACATGCCAGGGCCCAGATGAGGGCCCAGATGAACATCGGGGACGAAGCCCTGATTGGACGGTGGAGCTGGGATGACATACAGGTGGAGCTCCTGAGCTGGGATGAGGACGGAGATTTTGGCGACGCCTGGGCCAGGATTCCCTTCGCGTTCTGGGCCAGATACCATCAGTACATTCTGAATAGCAACCGTGCCAACAGGAGAGCCACTTGGAGGGCTGGCGTCAGCAGTGGCACCAACGGTGGGGCCAGCACCAGCATTCTCGATGGGCCCAGCACCAGCTCCACCATCCGGACCAGAAACGCCGCCAGAACGAGTGCCAACTTCTTCTCCTGGATCCAGTAAGGTTTTCAGTCGCTAAATGAAACTCTGCAGGAGGGGGTGGGAGGGGGCTGTGAGAAG
>NW_027530515.1:31977-40181 GCF_008692635.1 Crocuta crocuta | reverse complement strand
CCGGTGGGGGAGCACCTGGGAGCAGTGGGAGGACCAAGAGAGTGTGAAAGGCACTGGTTCTGTCCTCGTGTGTCCCTCCCGGTTTCACATATATTTATATTTCTGCTTTGGCTTTTGTGTCTTGCGTTGCAGGCAGCGCTGATGGACTGCGGCCATCACGCACCAGGCCAGAGTGCCTCCTCGGATTCCTCCCTCACACACCACTCTAGGCAGCTTCTCCCTGCCCATCTGAGATGGCATGCCAGATGAAGCTCTCTCTGCCCTTCCTGCTTTGGTTGTGTGCTTTTGTTGTGCGCTTCTGTTGTGTTTTCATGTTTTTGGTATTGGTGTTACATTAAAGTTGCAAAATTACTTGGGATGTTTCCTCCTTTACCTGTGCACGTGGTGCTCTGAGGGGCGTGTGGTGCTCTGAGGGACACGTGGTTGGGTGATCTGAGATGGCCACGAGCCGCCTCTGCCTGGAAGGCAACAGGTGTGGGTTCAGTGCTGGGAGATGCGGAGGTGCCGGCTGAGTGCCTAGACTGTGAGTTTCGAGAGCCTCCGGTCGAAGGAGTCACGGGATTTCCCACGTACAACCCCAGTTAGATGCCAACGGTCGGGGAGGTTGGCGGGGAAAGGGATGGAGTAGAAGGCTGTGGGTTGGTGCCATGGTCCCTCCCACCACACAGCAGGGTCCACAGACATCCACCAAGCCCCACCTCCTCCACCCCATCTTTGGAGGTGCCGTCTTAAGGGAACCCTTCCCTCATCATCCACACAACCTCAGCACCTCATCCCTCCCTCAGATGGAGTCTTCGGGGCAAGGAGATAAGCCTCAGAGACATTCTCAGCCCTCCAGCAGGTGGAAGGAGGAGCCATTGTTGCCGGCAGAGTAGGTTTAGTGAAAGCAGAGCTCGCCAGCCCATCGCCTGTGACCATGACCCAAGGCCTGTTGGTGGGCTCTGGAGCTCTTCTTCACTGGACACAGGGATCTCCCCGTGAAGCCAAGGCCAGGCCTAAGTCCCGGTGTCTTGAAGAGCTGAGTGAACCCTGCGGGAGCGGGGTAGGGACTGTAGCTCCTCCCGTGGACGCAGGTGAGACCCTTGGGAGGGCTCAGTGGCAGGCAGGGACGGTGTCTGGAGCTTTCTCAGGCCCCTCAGTGGTGTCCGCAGTTGGGGGGGGATGGGGCCCCAGGTTCAGTAGAGGGAGAGAGTAGCCCTAAGGACCCCTGCACACCATTGCCTCTTTTCCCCGAGAAGAGGTTCCCCTCTCTCACCCACACTTGGCTCCTGACCCAGACCCAGGCACATAATTGCACAGGCCCAGTGGAGAATGAAAGCGTGGGTCTCCCTGTTAAAAAATGATGAAGAATTCCAAGAGGGTGACAGCAGAGCATGGAACCAAGTGTGCAATCCCTGCGAGCGCGGGGTCCCGTGGGGCTGCATAGGTTACACCCCCAGGAAGCTGGCTGTGTAAGGTCTCCTCCCCTAAAGTCAGGCTTCAGGTGGGTTTCTGCCTTGTTGGCCACTGCTGTGCTTTCTGCCTCCCTGGCTGCTGGGTCCAGGCTCAGCAACGTGGACGCCGTGATTCTGACAGAAATGGATCCCCCCCTCACCTTAGCTTTACTGGTGCATGGCCTGGGAAGTGAGAGGGATGGATGATGCATGGGCCCCCGCCCTGGGGTGACAGATGACCCAAGACTTTTCTGGCACCCTCACCCTGGAAACCTCACAGGACCCTGCTGTGCACACAGCAGGATGTGCCTTTTCCTGGGTGAGGGTGCAGACACTCACCAAAAGCCACAGGTGTGGGTTTGAGCACTGCATGCAGAGGACACCTGAGATAAGGCATCTCGTCTGGAAAGGAGGAGAAAGCAGCCCTCAGAGACAGGGTGCCGGTGCTGGTGCCACCTCCCCAGGCCTGGGAGCTTGCAGCACACCCGCTTCCACTCTTCTTCCCCCTCGTTGGCCTTTCCAGGGGCCCCCTTCCTAGGAACTGCATTCTTTGCGGGGCAGTTGAGAGCAGGGTGGGCTGGGAGGAAGCAAGCAGTGGGGCGGCCCTTGGAACAGGGAGGAGGGAGCGCCCAGGAGAATGCTGACAGACTGTGAGGCACTGAGGGTGGTCAGGCTGGTCACCTGGGAGGCAGCCCACATGGTTGCTCACAGGGTGAACGTGACAGCGAGTCAGGTCTCCCTCCTGGGACTGGAACCTAAGACCTTCAGAGGCTAAATGTGTGCTCTGCTCACTGCAGCTGGATTCCCTGCCTTGGAGGGGCTCACGGTGTCATGTGAGTGACACCCCCATCTCCTCACTACTCTCCAACGACAGCCACTCACCCCCCCCCAGGATGCACTTCCCACTTCCCATCTCTCTTCACTGAGCCAGAACCCCACCCCTCATTGCTTCCTGCCCCTGATGTTCATCCTGTGCTTTTAAGACCACCANTCCCTCCTGCATCTTCTCCCGCGGCTGCCTCTCCTCCTCCTCCTCCTCCTCCTCCTCCTCCCTCCTCCTCCTCCTCCCTCCTCGTCTTTGTCATCATCATTGTCAGCCTCTGGACCCGGTGCTTTGGGTGCAAGATCTCATTCTGTCCTGGCTGACACTCTGCAGGGGTTACTGTTCCCCATGGCACACATGCCAAAATGGACTCAGAGAAGGGAAGTGACTTGCCTGAGGTCTCCGACTTAGCTCTGCCACCACCTGGACAAGTGACCTTGGCCCAGCCTTTTCTCCCTCTGTCCTTCAGAGTTCCCATCTTTCACAGGATAGGATTGGACTAGATGTGCTCTGAGGGGTGCCCCAGCTATGAGGCCCCTGGAGGTCTGCTTCCTGAGTCATATCATCTCTCTGAGCCTTATGTTTCATCACTGAGTAAGAGGGGTAAAAGCATGTCCCCAGCACTGCCTGGCACAGCTCCAAGGGCCTCTGTGAGCAACTGGTATGGCCTATGGATGAAAGCGGGTAGGAAGTGGGTAAACCAGTGTGAGAATGACAGGTGCATGTACCATCCCCTCCCCTCTGCCCCCCGCAAATCTACGCACGTTTGAGGTAGGGATCCTCTGGAAAGCACCTGAGGTTGACACGCCTCGCTGATACTCTGAGCCCTGTGATTTGGGCAAATCACTTCACGTCTCAGAGCCTCCATTTCCTCATCTGCACAGTCAGGGTTACAATGCTTGCCTCATGGTCTCAAAGACAGTACCAAGCAACAGAGATGGGAAGTTGTCAGGAATCTAGCAGCACAAGAAACCTCACCTCAAACCCCATCAGTTTTTCCGGTGAGGAGACTGAGGACCAGGCAGAGGAAATGACTGGTCAAGTTTTCAAGTCCCCTGGGTTTCGATTTTGGATGACTCCATATTACAGGTGCTCTTCATTTAGAAACTAGCATCATAGAAATGGTACAAATCTGCAGGACATTGTACACTTCCAACATGACTTTAAACTCTCCTCGCACACCCTCACAGTTTCCTGAGATGTCTACAGTTCAGCATTCATAACAGAAATGGATTCTCACAGGGCATCTGGATGACTCAGTTGCTTGAGTGTCTGACTTCAGCTCAGGTCATGATCTCGAGATTCATTTTGGGCCCTGCATCAGGCTCTCTGCTGACAGCTGGGAGCCTGGAGCCTGCCTCGGATTCTGTGTCTCCCTCTCTCTCTGCCCCTCCCCTGCTCACACTCTGTCTGTCTGTCTCTCTGTCTGTCTGTCTCTCTTTCTCGCTCAAAAATAAGTAAACATTAAAACGTTT
This sequence comes from Crocuta crocuta, assembly GCF_008692635.1. Taxonomy (NCBI): domain Eukaryota; kingdom Metazoa; phylum Chordata; class Mammalia; order Carnivora; family Hyaenidae; genus Crocuta; species Crocuta crocuta. The sequence goes on along the minus strand of NW_027530515.1, from coordinate 36,450 downwards.
TTTAAACAAAAATGGCTCTCACACCTGAAGTGACACAAGAGTCCCTTGCCAGGCTTCCCTCCTTACTTTGTGGTTCAACCAATACAGGCAATTGTATTTTGAAGTCGTTGACATATCGATGGGTTACAAAACTCAAGAAATGAAAAGCTGTGTACATACCCAGTTACCACATGAAAGAAGAAAATTACAACGACTGTGGGTGCTAGAGTTGTTGAGGACGTGGAACTAATTGACTCCCATACGCTGTCCATGGACGTCTTCAGTTGTACGAGGCCTTAGAAACACACCAGAGAATTACAGCATGGTGATATCTGCTGCAGCCTCGGGGGAGGAGATGTCAGAGACTAGGTCTAGGTGAACGTGAGCCTTCTGAAAGCAGAGAGGGAAGACATGGAAAGATGTAGCTCTACTATGACCAGCCCGTTGCTTTTAGCCAGGAATCGGAGGTACCTGAGTGCTGGATAATCATGTGCCTTGTGGAATAGTTGCACCTTCAAAGTATGCTTTAGCCTGTTTCTGAAGCTGTCTAGGAAACTTTGGCGTCTTAGCAACTGGAATGGGAACACAGTGGAGGAACCCTAGGACCGGGCCACCCTCTCAAATCTCCTCCTCTGGCTTTTTTCCCTCAGCCTGAGAAAAGGACACAAGACTATGGTGAGAAGGCAGTGGAGGCCAGGGCAAGGGCAAGGGCAGAAATCAACGCAGGAGGACGTTTCCCAGGAGATAGAGTGCAACCACCACTGGAGTTTCAAATTCTTGTTCTGAAGCACGCTTTGTTCATCTGTGTGGGGGCAGGGTGGGTGGGGAGGAGACGCTGGCTAGAGCCTTCTATTTGGTGCCCACAAGTACAACCTTTGAATGACGATAAGGCCCTGAACATTTTCACCTTCACAGGTCCATGTTTTGCCTATTGTCAACCAGAGTTCCCCCAAAGATGGGGTTCTCTGCATCAGCCTTATCGAGGTTTAATTTACAAACAAAATAGTGCCCATTTAATGATACAGCTCCACGGACTTTGGCAAATGCCACCATCCATGTCACTCCCACCCCAATTAGGAAAAAGAACATTTTCACCACCTAACAAGGTTTCCTTGCACCCCTTCCCAGTGACTTCCTACCATCCACATCCAGCCCTAGGACACCACTGACCTTCTTTCCGTATCATTATGGACTAGAATTCTCTTTCCTAGAGTCTGTTAGACACATAAACATGCAATACGTAATCTCCTGTGTCTGCCTGCCTTTTCTCTGCTTGAGTGCTTTGGAAATTCATTCATGCAGTGGCACGAATCAGTAGATTAAATCAAAATGGCTCCTATTCACAGAAAACCTGACTGACTCTGTTAAAATCATACAGATATACACAAGTATCCTAGAACTAATAAGCGAATCAATCTAGAGCGCAGGATACAAGATTAAAACACAAAAATCAACCCTATATCTATATACTAGCAAAGAAGATTTGGAAAATAAGACTTACCACACAAAAAGAAAGTCGTTTCTTAGATGTGACTCTAACAAATGATGCAGGGCATTTATATGCTAAAAATACCAAAACACTGAAAAAAAGAAAACAAATAAAGAAGACCTAAATAAATGGAGGAACACACCATGGTCATAGATTAGAATATTTAGCACAGCAAAGATGTCAATTCTCCTGAAATGTATGTATGGACTTAATGGAATCCCAGTAAAAGTCCCAGCAGGATGTTTCTGTAGATATGGACAAGCTGACCCCAAAGTCTATATGAGAAGAAAACAAGAGAATAGTTAAAAAGTTAAAACAATTATGAAGAAAAAAAGAATAAATGTGGAGGAATTGCATTACCTAAGTTCAGAGCTTTTCACCAAATGCACGGAAAAACCCGGATATCCACCCGAAAGAAAATGAAATCTCACATCTTCAATGATAACTCACTAAAAAGAAATCTTCGATACAAATCAAGATTATAAAACTGTAAAACTTTTAGAGGGAAACAACAAAATCTTTGACCAGGGTTTGCAGAAGGTATTTTAGGCATAACACAACCCTCCACCCCCTTGTTTTTTCTGTGAAAGATGCTGCCAAGTGTCGGAGAAGAAAAATCTCAGGCTGGGGTGCCTGGGTGGCTCAGTGGGTTGAGCTTCCAACTCTTGGTTTTGGCTCAGCTCATGATCTCGCAATTCATGGGTTCAAGCCCTGTTGTCAGAGCAGGGCCAGCTTGGAATCCTCTCACTCACTCTCTCTCTCTCTCACTTTCTCTCTCTCTCTCCCTCACTCTCTCTCTCTGCCCCTCCCTTGCTTGCTTCTCTGCCCCTCCCTTGCTTGATTTCTCTCTCTCTGTCTCCCAAAATAAAAAGTAAACATTTATGAGGAAAGAAAAAGAAAAAATTTCAGGCTGGGAGAATGTACTTGCAATTACCTAAACAACAAAGGTCTTGTATCCACAGTATATAAAGAACCATCAAAATTCAACACTAAGAAAATAATGGAAAAAATATTTGAACAGATACATCAATAGAAAGGATATATAAGTGGCAACCGAACACCTGAACAGATGCTCAAACTCACTGGCTCTTAGCAATGCAGATTGCTAAGCAATACAGATACCAGTATTCCTGGATTAAAATTACCGAAATTTGGGGGGAAATAAAACAAGCAAAAAAGTAAAAAAGAAACAAACAAACAAAAAAAGGAAAACCACGTGACAGCATCAAATGGTGTTGAGGATGGGCAGCAACTGGATTTACCGCATGTTCCTGGAGGGAAAATAAAGCGGTACAACCACTCTGGAAAACAATTTTATTGCTTTTTATGAAGTTAAACATACACTTAGCCACATGACCAAGCAATATCCCAATGAAGTATTTCCCCTAGAGAAATTTCAACTTGAGTTCATTCAAGAATCTGTAAATCTATGTTTGTAGTGGCTCTGTCCATAATCACCCCAAACTTGAACCAACACAAATATCTTGCAGCAAAGTGTATTATTTCTATACAATGAAATACTATTCAGTGGTCAAAGGAATGAACTATTGATACAGTCAACAGCTTGGATGAAATTCAAAGGCATTATGCTCAGTGATAGAAAGCAGTCTCAGAAGGTTATGATTTATCTTTTTTAAAATTTATGTTTTATCATTTTATTATTTGTTTATTTTTTAGCAGGAGAGAGAGAGGGAGATGAGAGAGAGAGAGAGAGAGAGAGAGAGAGCACCAGTGTGTTCTCAAGTGAGTAAGGGGCAGAGATAGAGAGCGGATCCCAAGCAGGCTCAGAGCTTTCAGCATGGAGACTGATTGCGGGGCTCGAACTCAACTAACCATCAGATCATTTTCTGAGCTGAAGTCAAGTGTCGGGCACTTAACCGAATGAGCCACACAGGCACCCCCAGAAAGTTACATTTTAAATGGTTCCATTTAAAGACTTTCTCTCTTTCTTTTTTCTTTATTTATATTCGTTAGTTGATGTACAGTGTAATCCCGTGATTCATCTGTTATATCTGACACCCAGTGCTCATCCAAAAGAGAGCCCCCCCCAAATGCCCATTACCCGTTCAACCCATCCCCCTACTCATCTCCCCTCTAGCAACCCCCAGTTTGTTCCCTGTATAAAGAGTCTTTTATGGTTTGCCTCCCTCCCTGTGTTCATCTTATGTTTCATCCCTTCCCCCATGTTCATCTGTTGTGTTTCTCAAATTCCACATATGAGTGAAATCATATGATATCTGTCTTCCTCGGACTGACTTATTTCGCTTAGCATAATACCCTCTACTTCCATCCACATTGTTGCAAATGGCAAGGCTTCGTTCTTTTTCCTCCCGAGTAGTATTCCATTGTCTGTGTATACACATCTTCTTTTTCTTTTTTTAAAGGGGACACTGTCTTTAATAGAGTTGGAATTAAAAAGTCACTTAGTAAAATGTTTACGAGTATTTGTTTTTATCACATCAAAGAAGTTGACATGTGGATCAGAGTTCTGTTTTCCCATAGAAAGTGAAAAGCCGTGTGTAAAAACCCACAAACTGGTCTGCTCTCGCCAGTTGTTTCTATAAAGGGGGCGCTGCATGAGATCAGCTTTAAATTAATCAAAAACAAACAGCACTTCAGGTATCAAAAAAATGTGTCAAAATAATTCCAAACATTTAAAATATTATTTATATATATATATGTATATATATACACATATATATATACACAGACACACATATATCACGGTAGTTAAGAACAGAGTTTTGAGTCATTATGATAGAGACCAACTTTAAACATCGCTGGTGAGATGAAATTGGGAAACTGGCATTAGAACCCCGACTTACTTGAAAACCACCTGAAATGCTCTCCAAAGTCAGGAATCAGGTTAACATCATCCTCCAGCTGGGCACCATGGCCACGGCGTCTGGGCGTGGGGTGCGGAGGTCAGCTGGGGGAAAACCTGGGAGGGCACCTGGAAGGCCACCTGGGAGATTACTTGGGGGAACACCTGGGAGGTCACCTGG
>NW_027530515.1:0-31558 GCF_008692635.1 Crocuta crocuta | reverse complement strand
GGAACCCAACTGTCCGCCCAGCCTGCAGTTGACTAGAATTCCATCCTTTTGAACACTTGAACGTCACTGAGAAATAAATCAATGCAATTTGGTTTAAATGTCAGTTTCTTCAAGAACCTGATGCTTCAGTTACAAACAATTGAAGCTCCTTTTTAAAAAGAACATTCGACTCCCTCGAAATCAACTACTTTATGTGAAAGAAGAAGGCACTGTTACAGTGGCGCAGAACCATCCTCAGACTGATGGGCCCAGCTGAGTGCCTAGCTCGCAAACGTCTTGCCCGTGTCCTCCCACCCCTTGTACATCTTCTTACCGTGTGTGAAGGGGATGTACCACTACTTTATCATGTGCTTGATTTGCCTCTTCGTGATGATACAGAAGAGCATGATGAAGTACATCACCAGGGTAGGCCAGAACACCGGGACATTGAAAGCCTCAAAGAAGGTGCAGGCCATGGCCACGAGGATGCCCTTGGTGGCCGACCCTGGAAGCCTTTGAATAAAGGGCCAGAAGTCCTCATTCTGTTTGGTTGGTAACGAGAGGCCGTCATCTGAGTCTTCCATCAAGGAAGGGTCCACTTTCGGAGGAAGAAAAGCTATGAAAAGATTGAGGTGGTAGATCCCCAAGGCGCAGGTCACGATGTACGAGCCCTGCAACAGGTAGACTCGAATCATGTACATGAAGCTCAGGCCCAGCGTCACCACCGCATGACCATGTAAGGTGTGGACTTGTCTAGCCAGGACTGATAGATCTGCCTGAGTCTGGTGAAGGATACCACAGAAAGCTTCCCGTGGACAGAATCCCCCACACTGTCCCCTTCAGACATTCTGTACCTCGCCGCTCCCTGCGGCCGATCATGGTCTCCGAGGGCCGCAGGAAGGAGGACTCGGGCAGGCGGCCACGCCGGCGCTTCACACGGTCCAGGAAGGGACAGCCGCGCACTTCCACTCTGTCCTATACCACATCTTCTTTATCCATTCATCAGTCGATGGACATTTTGGCTCTTTCCACAATTTGGCTATTGTTGCTAGGGTTGCTATAAACATTGGGGTGCATGTGTCCCTTGGAAGCAGCACTCCTGTATCCTTTGGAGAAATACCTAGTAGTGTAATTGCTGGGTCATAAGGTAGTTCTCTTTTTAATTTTTTGAGGAACCCCCATACTGTTTTCCAGAGTGGTTACGACAGGTTGCATTCCTGCCGACAGTGCAAAAAGGTTCCCCTTTCTCCACATCCTGGCTAACATCTGTTGTTTCCTGAGTTGCTCATTGTAGCCATTCTGACAGGTGTGAGGTGGTATCTCATTGTGGTATTGATTTGTATTTCTTGATGATGAGCGACGTTGAGCATCTTTTCATGTGTCCATTAGCCATCTGGATATCTTCCTCCAAAAAGTGTCTCTTCATGTCTTCTGCCCATGTCTTCACTGGATTATTTGTTCTTTCAGTGTTCTACCAGTTCATTTTATAGGTTTTGGATACTACCAACCTTTTATCTGATAAGTGATTTGCAAATATCTTCTCCCATTCCAGCAGTGGACCTTTAGTTGTGTTGACTGTTTCCTTCGCTGACTTTTTTGAGATGATAAAACTATCATAAAAGAGAGCAGGTCAGTGGTGTAGAGAGTGTGACTACAAAGGGATAGCACCAGGGACTTCTTGCGGGTTAAGGAATTATTCCGAATACATATTATGGTGGGGGTTAAAAGAATCTATACATGTGTTCAAATTCTTGGAACTGGATATTCAGAAGAAGTCTGTGTCACTGAATATTAAATTTAAAATAATAGAAATAACAGCAAAATAGATTTTTTAACCAAAAATTATTAGAATTGCACAGTAGTATACTCCACTATGGAAAATACTGAATACATTCTTTTAGGATTAAGGAAAACTATAACAAATATAACCCAGATGAACACAAATAAATCAACAGCTATAGAAATGGTAAGTATGTGTGTGTGTGTGTGTGGGGGGGTAATTATTTTCCTTTTCAAAAACTTTCTTTAAAACTTAACTGAATGTTTTTGGGAGATACAATTTATGTATGAATAAAATGTATGGAAACAAAATCAAACAGATGGGAGTGTAGAAATGAAGACATACCATATAAGGATTTTATTTTGTACATGAAGGATGATTTTATTACCTGAAGATGAAATGCCTAATTTTAACTATCTATAACATAATCCCTACAGAAACCACTTAAATATAAAAGAAAAGGAATAACCATGAAACCAATATGTTGACTATAAATGAACCACTGAAAAATACTTCAGTAATACATAAGCTGGCAAGTGAATAGGGTTAAGGAAAGAATGAAAAGATAAAGGAAAGGAAATAAAGGAAAGAAGGAAGGAAAGAAGGAAGGAAGGAAGGAAGGAAGGAAGGAAGGAAGGAAGGAAGGGAACAAACAAGAAAGAAGAAAAGAAAAAGAAAGAAAGCTACTCAAAAGGAGATGATAGTTTTAAAATCCATCATATCTATACTTAAGCAAATGTAAATATTTTAATCGTTCCTGATGAAAGGCAGAAATTGCTAGGTAGGAGAGCGGCAAGACGCCACAATGTACTATTGACTAGAAACTCCCATTATATTTTTTCATCTTAACCGTTTTTATTCAACATCATACATGAGATTACTTTATTCCTGCATCTTCTCGATTGTTTCTTCCTTATATTTGTCCTTTTCCTTTCCTACTTGACAAGATATGGCTTTACATTCAAAGACCTCTTTGCGATTTTTGTCCAGTTCAGTCTATTGATAACCATCTTAGAAGGGTGGATGCCCACGTGGACAGGTGTGCCATTCACCTTCTCACGCTGTACTCATTCAGTGTAGATGATGTATTTCTTCCCGTAAACCTGGACTACATTGCCCAATTTGTTGGCCTTTGTGGTGTACTGCCACAACCAGAACGTCATCATCTGTCCAGATGGGCACGGATTAAATGTTGTTCTTCTGTCTCGGCTCCTCTGGAAAGAGGGAAAGACACAACCTTCCTGTAAATGTGGGGAGGTGCATAAAATTGCCTTTTGTGGTTCTTGCTCCAGTCAGAAGTCACAAAGGGATTGAACTTCATTTTGGCTGCTGGTGCTTCAGTGATGGCTGCAACAGGGAAGAGCAAAACTCATTTTAATATAGAGACAGAGATACATTGAATGTAAAAAAGCTAGAAAAAGTAATGCCATGAGGACACGAATTAATGGGTAAGTTAAATTTTAGGACCAGAAGTACTACTAATGAATGATACACAGGGCTATGCAATAATGGTCAAAGCATGGCTTTACCAGGGAAGCATAACAATCCTCAGGTGCACTGGAAAATTGAACTTTAAATTAGAGAAAGTGAAGATGGATACAAAGTAAAAGACACTTAGATCTATCAAAAACTCTCAAGAGTTTGATATAGATAATAGATCAATAATTATAAAGAGGTCTTAAACAACGCTATCAACTAATTCAACCTAATGATAGTCCATTCCAGACAATAGCAGAATACACACTTTCTTTAAAAGCACACGAAGCAGAACTCTCTTTATCTTTGTATTTTGCCAGTTTCACTATGCTATGTCGTGGTGTTGACCTGTTTTTGTTGATTTTGAAGGGAGTTCTCTGTGCCTCTTGGATCTGGTGTCTGTTTCCTTCCCCAGATTAAGGAAGTTCTCAGCTATAATGTATTCAAATAAGCCTGTCCCTTTTCTTGTTCCTCTTCTTTTGGAACTCCTATGGTACAGATACTGTTTCATTTCATGAAATCACTTAGTTCTCCCCTCACGATCTAGTAATTTCCTTTCCCTCTGTTTTTCAGCTTCATTATTTCCCCATAATTTTATCTTCTATTTCAACTCTTCTCTCCTCTGCATCTTCTATCCACGGTGTCACTGAACCTAACTCAGTCACTGTCACTTCATCTTTAACTCAGTTAAAGGATTTTTTAATTCATCCTGACTAGTTCTTAGGTCTTTGATCCCTGTGGCAAGGGTGTACCTGCTGTCTTGTATGCTTTTTTGCAAGCACATCTAGCGGTCTTATGACTTGTTCTAAATCCTTCTTCAGATATATTGTTTATAACTGTTATGAACAGTTATCTGGCTATGATTTCTTCTTGACCTTTCTTTTGGGGAGAATTCCCCCATCTTGTCATTTTGGCCAAGTTTCTGTCTCTTGTGTCTTTTAAACGCTTGTTATGTGTTCTGCACCTGAGAGTACTACTATATCAAAAAGGGGTTGTACACTGTCCAGGGCCTGGCACTTCACACACACACACACACACACACACACACACACAGCACCTGGAACATGCACCGAGCAAGAGCCTATCATGGGTTATAAAATAAGAGTCGATCAATGGAGAAGGTCTGAAAAAGGTCTGAAATCCATGTAATGACTGTTCTCTGGGCACAATGGAATTACCCAAGAAATCTATAACAAGAAGATTTCTAGAGAATCCACAAGACTTTAAAATTAAACAACGGACTTTAAAATCACACCAAGCCAAACATGAGGCACTAGGTAATTTGGAAAGTCATTTGAACTAAAGAGAAATGTACTCAAATCATGTTGACTTTTGTGTGATTCAGTTAAAGCACTACTTAGAGAGAAAATTGTAGTTTTATACGTTTCTATTAAGCATGAAGAAAGGTTTAACATCAATAAAATACAAAACTAAGATGCTACAGAAAGATGTAGACAATAAACTGAGAGGAAGTAGAAAGAAGGAACCAAAATAAGGGTATGAATGAAATAGGAAAAACTAGAGGAGAATGCAATGAAGCCAGTAGCTGATTTATTTAAAAGATTAGTATAATTTATAGAATTCTATGGAGTCTAGTCAAGCAAAAGCAGTTAAGACACTAATGGCCAGTATCAGGAATAATAGAGGGGACATGACTTTAGAGTGCACAGCCACTAGAGTAACAAAAAGGGAACACTATGAACAACTTCATTACCAAAAAGCTGACAACGTAGTAAAATGGACACGTTCGCTCAAAGACTCAATGTATCAAGGTCCATGAAAGAAAATACAGAATGCTTGAATACCCTTAGATCTATTAAAGAAATTGAATTTGTGGCTAAATACGTTTTCACAAAGGAAACTCCGGGCACAGTTGGCCCCACTGGTGTGTTCTACAAAATATTTCGGGAAGAAATAGCACCGAATTTACTCAGTTCCATCAGAAAAATGAAGAAGGAATACTTCTCAACTGATTCTGTGAAGCTAGAAGTATCCTTGTGCCAAGAGCAGACAAAAGCATTAGAAGAATAGAGAACTGCATGGGGTGCCTGGGTGGCTCAGTCGATCAAGCGTCTGAATTCGGCTCAGGTCATGATCTCATGGTTCGTGGGTTTGAGCTCCGTGTTGGACTCTGTGCTGACAGTTCGGAGCCTGGAGCCTACTTTGGATTCTATGTCTCCCTCTCTCTCTGACCCTCTTCTGATTACATTTTCTCTCTCTGTCAAAAATAAACAAACATTTAAAAATTTTTAAAAAGGGGCGCCTGGGTGGCTTAGTCGGTTAAGCGTCCGACTTTCGCTTGGGTCATGATCTCGCAGTTCGTGGGTTCGAGCCCCGCGTCGGGCTCTGTGCTGACTGCCAGCTCAGAGCCTGGAGCCTGTTTCAGTCTGTGACTCCCTCTCTCTCTGACCCTCCCTTGCTCATGCTGTCTCTATCTCTCTCCTAGAAATAAATAAAAAACATTAAAAAAATTTTTTTTAAATTTTTAAAAAATAAAACAAGAAGAGAACTGCAAATCAATGTCCCTTGAGAACATAGACACGAAACATTTTAACGAAATGTTAGTAAATTTATACCAGCAATATATAAAAAAATTCTTCGTGACAAAAAGAGGTTTCTCTCAAAATGTAAGTTCTCTCCAACATTTGTAAGTCAACGCATGAAATTAACCACATTAATGGACTTGTAAACTGTTAAAAGAATCCTACCATCATCTAAACAGATGCATGTAATAGGCAGAATAACGGCATCCAGATATATTTTAATCCCCGTGAATTCTGAATATGTTGCCTTCTATGGCAGAAGGTACTTTGCAGATGTGATGACGTTGACGGTCTTGAGGTGTGAAGATTGTCCTGGATGATCTGAGTGGATCAATGTAATTACAATGGCCCCTATAAGGGGGGAGCAGGAAAATGACAGTGAAGAGAGAGATGTGGAAACAGAAGCAGAGGTCAGAGAGAAGAGCCATTGGAAGATGCTATGCCGCTGGCTTTGACTGTGGAGAAATGGGCAGGAGCCAGGAAATAAAGGTGGCTTCTAGAACATAGGAAAGGCAAGGAATGGATTCTTCCCTAAGGGTGTCCGATGAACATGACTGTAGACACGTCGATTCTGGCCTTGTAAGCCCCAGTTTAGACTTCTGGCCCCAAGAGCTGTAAGGTAACACACTTGTGTGGTTTTAAGCCACTCTAAAGTATGTGGCAATTTATGACAGCTACAGTGCGATACCAATATCACTTGGAAATACATTTAACAAAGTTCAGTACCTATTCAGATTAAAAGTTATCTGGAAACCGGGAATAGGAAAAGCTTCATCAGTCTGATAAAGGTCATCTGAACTTTTATCATTAAAATCTGAAAGCTTTCCCTCTAAGATCTCTCTTAGCACTCCTGGACCTGACTGGCAGTCTTACTTAGTGCATTAAGGCAGGATTTGGAAAAAAAAAAAAAAATTTACAGGCATACAAGGTGGAAAGAAAGAAGTAAAATTGTCTTTATTCATAAGTGAGAAGATCACATACATAGAAAGTCCAACAAGTCCTTTAAAACATTACTAGAACTACTGCTAGTGAAATAAGCAAGGTGGCAGGATACGAGGTCAATACACAAAAATCAATTATAGTTATCTATCCTAAAAACAAAAAATTGGAATTAAAAATAAAACTATCATTTACAAGACATGCAAAACATGAATTCTTAGGGTGAATTTAGCAAAATGCACGTGAAGCTGTAAATGAAATATTTACATCAGCATTGCTGAGAGAAGTTTGGAAGGAAATAAATGAATGGAGAATAGATGACGTATATAGACTTTAAGACTCAATATTGCTAAGATGAAAATTCTCTCCAAATTGATCTAGTGATTCATAATTGTTCAAATGACTGAAAAACAACAAGGTGATTGTACAACTTTTACTGGCACACAAAAGATTGAAATAGTCAAGGGGCACCTGAGTGGCTCAGTTGGTTAAGTGACCGACTTCCGCTTAGTTCATGATCTCATGGTTGGTGAGCTCAAGCCCCACATTGGGGTCCATGCCGGCAGTGTGGAGCCTGATTGGGATTTTCACTCTCTCCTCTCTCTCTGCCCTTCCCCCGCTCTTGCTTTCTTTCTCTCTCTCAAAATAAATCAATATACTTGAAAAAGTCTTTGAAATAGCCAAAGCAATTGTGAAAGAAAAGCACATATGTAGAATTCTCATGCTGCCTAACTTCACAAGTTACTATAAGGCTACAATCATCAAGATAGTGGGGTACTAGCATAAATATAGACATGTAAATAAATAGAAAACAAATAGAAAATCCAGGGAGAGATGTATGCATGTATACGCCACTGATTTTCAACAACAGAGCCAAGATGATCCAATGAGGGAAAATACGTGCTCAAAAAATATTAAAGAAACATTGAGTGTGTGTAGGGGGAAAAAAATGGAACTTTCGCATTACCTCAAGTCACATACAACGGGAACCCAAAAAGGACAATAAGCATATATGTAAAGGAGGAAATTATGAAACTTGTTCATGATAACAGGAGAAAAGTCTTCGTTAACTTGCGTTAGGCCAGACTTTCTAGAACACAAAAAGCATGAACAATAATAGGAAAAAATGGTAAAATGACTTTATCAAACAATTCCAAAGGCAAGTTAAAACTTGTTCTTTGCAAACCTAAATGTCCATCAGCTGACCAATGGATCAAGAAGTTGTGGTTTATAGATACAATGGAATACCACATGGCAATGAGAAAGAATGAAATCTGGCCATTTGTAGCAATGTGGATGGAAGGCGAGGGTGTTATGCTAAGTGAAATAAGTCAAGCAGAGAAGGACAGATACCATATGTTTTCACTCATATGTGGGACAGGAGAAACTTAACAGAGAACCATGGGGGAGCGGGAGGAGGAAAATAGTTAAGGAGAGGGAGGGAGGCAAACCATAAGAGACTCTTAAATACTGAGAACAAACTGAGTGTTGATGGGGGTGGGGGAGAGTGATGGGCATGGAGGAGGGCACTTGTTGGGATGAGCAGTGGGTGTTATATGGAAACCAATTTGACAATAAACTATAAAAATTTAAAAATAAATAAATAAAACTTGCTTTTTGGGAGATCTTGTTAAGAAAATATAATTCAGTCACAGACAGAGAGAACACGTACATAGTAAAGAACCTACTCGCATGTCTGGCTACACAAAAATGTGTTACAACTGAAAAATGGGAACACATAACTTGTTTTAAAAATAGCCAAAATATTTGAACAGACATTTCCCTAAATAGAAAATACATGTCAAAAAATTAAACACATATATAGTCGCTCAAAATTATTAGGCAACAAGGAAATAAAAATTAAAACCGACCCGAGACAGCATACCACAACTACTAGAAGAGCTACATTCCAACGGGTGACAATGATGGCAAGGACTGGTAAGGTGGAGCCACTGTGGCTTTCACACATGTTAGCGTAAAGACTAGGCACTTTAAATTAAAAAGTTTGGCAGTTTCTTATTAAGGCAGGCATGCAAGTACCATTTAATCTAATCATTCTACTCCTATGGATTTAATTCAGAAAACTAAAAGCATATGTCCACACCAAACTTGTGTGTGAATGTTGGAAGCAGCTTTATTCATAATGCCCCCAAACTGAAAACATCCTAAATGTCTATCCGTTGGTGAATGAATAACAAACTTTGGAATATCCATACAAAGTATCACAAAGGAACAAACTACCAGCATACACAATGTTTGGGAATATGAAAAGCATTACGTCGAAGAGTGGAAACAGAATACTGTGTGCTGTCTGAATCATTTGACATACCACTTTTGGGAAGTTAAAATTATACTGAGACAAGAGATCTTGGTGGTTGGCCAGGGCTGGAGATGGAGCAAGGAGAATGACTTCAAAGGCACAAGAGGAAAGTTTGCAGGGCGCTGGAAATATACTCAATCTTGATAGTGGTGGTGGTTACACATGTTTCAATTCATCAAAACTCATCAAACAGTACACTCAAATAGGTAGAGTTTATTAAATGCAAATTATGTCTCAACAAAACAAAAAATAAACATAACAGATATTTTACAGATAAAATATAAAATACCTGGAAGCAAGAACTGTATTATATACATTTTCAACAGGTAAGACATGGTGAAGAGATGCTAGTACCCTAGATGATGGATTAGATTAAAAAAAATATCTAGAATAAAATATAGAGACATAGGATAAAGGAAATACAGAACGAGTAAGAAGAGATTCAGGGGATGCAGAGGCTAACATAAGTGGAACGTATGTTAACTGGAGTTAAATAAAGAGGAGACAGGGAAAGTTCCCGGGCAATATTTGAACAGATAAGGGCATGGTGTTTCCAAAACTGATGAATAACATCTTACTTAAGACTCAAGAAACACTAAGAATCTCAAGCAAGAGAGTTCTAAAGCAAACATCTTTTAAACTTACATTGTCAAAGTGCAAAAAAAAAAAAAAAAACCAACAAAAAACAAAAAAACCGAAACCAAACCAAACCAAACCAAACCAAAACAAAATAAAGAGATGATGGAAGCAACCACAGCAGATAAAGCCATGGTCATCAAAACATGACACTGAGAGTGACAATTGACTTTCAACATAAACAAGGAAGACCAGAAGTCTGTAGGATGATATATTCAAGGTGTTGAAACAATATAACTGCCAGCTTAGGGCTCTATAACTAGGAAAAAGATCCTTCAAGATGAAGGTGAAATGAAGACATTTTCAGACAAACAAAACAATGAATGTTTCATATTCTTTTCTTCTAAATGTTTTATTTATTACTGAGAGAGAGAGAGACAGAGAGAGAGAGAGAGAGCGAGAGAGAGAGAGAGAGAGAGCATGAGCAGCGGAGGGTCAGAGAGAGAGGGAGACACAGAATCTGAAACAGGCTCCAGGCTCTGAGCTGGCTGTCAACACAGAGCCCGACGCGTGACCGTGAGATCATGACCTGAGCTGAAGTCGGACGCTTAACCCACTGAGCCACCCAGGCACCCCTTGTTTCATGTTCTTATTATATTATCCAGCAATCATGCTTCTTGGCATGTACACAAGTGAGTTGAAAACATTTGTCCACTCTAAAACCTACACCCAATAAATTCTAGCAGCTTTATTCATAATTGCTGAAACTTGGATGCAATTGTTACAGCATGGTGACTATAGTTAATAATAATGTCTTGTCCACTTGAAATTTGCTGAAGGAGTACACATCAAGTGTTCTCACCACAAAAACAGGGTAACTATGTTAATTAGTTTAATCATGGTAGTCATTCCACAATGGATATCAAAATATTACATTGTACCACCTAAATAGATACAATTATTATTTGTCAACCATACCTCAATGAAGCTGAAACAAAAGATGTCCTGCAATAGGTAAGTGGATAAACTGTGGTACATCCATATAATGCACGGTTATAGAGCAAAATAGGGAAAAGTGCTACCAAGTTGCAAAGGGACATTTAGGAACGTGAAGACAGGTTGCTACATGTAAAAAGACAATCTGGAAAGTCTACCTGCTGTAAGAATCCAACTAATGCATATGATATTGTGGAAAATGCAAAACTATGGAAACATGAAAAAGATCAATGTTTGCCAGGATTTGGGGGTGAATCAAGGAAGGAAGATTCAATGGAACAGAAGGGGGTGTTAGGACGCTGAAAGTATTTCACTTTCTTACACCACACACAAAAATAAATTCAAAATGGGTGAAAGACCTAAATGTGAGACAGGAAACCATCAAAATCCTAGAGGAGAGGGGTACCTGGGTGGCTCAGTCGGTTAAGCGTCTGACTTCAGCTCAGGTCATGATCTCACGGTTCGTGGGTTCAAGCTTCACATCAGGCTCTGTGCTGACAGCTCCGAGCCTGGAACCTGTTTCAGATTCTGTATCTCCCTTCTCTCTGCTCCTCCCCCACTCACACTGTGTGTGTGTGTGTGTGTGTGTGTGTGTGTCTCAAAAATGAACATTAAAAATTAAAAAAACAAACTAGAGAAGAAAACAGGTCAACTTCTTTGACCTCAGATCCAGCAACTTCTTACTAGACATGTCTCCAGAGGCAAGGGAAACAACAACAACAACAACAAAGTTGAAATATTGGGAACTTACCAAGATAAAACTCATCTGCACAGTGAAGGAAACAATCAACAAAACTAAAAGGAAACTGATGGAATAGGAAAAGATATTTGCAAGTGACATATCGAATGAAGGGTCAGTATCCAAAATCTACAAAGAACTTATCAGTCTCAACGCCCAAAAAACAAATAATCCAGTGAAGAAATGGGCAGATGACATGACTAGATACTTTTCCAAGGAAGACATCCAGATGCCTAACAGACGCATGAAGAGATGCTCAACATGACTCATCATCAGGGAAATACAAATCAAAACTTCAATAAGGCACCACTTCACACCTGTCAGAATGGCTGAAATGAGCAACTTAGGGAGCAAGAGATATTTGCAAGGATGCGGAGAAAGGGGAACCCTTCTGCATTGTCATTGGGAACGCAGACTGGTGCAGCCACTCTGGAAAACAGTAAGGAGGTTCCTCAAAACCTTAAAACTAGAACTACCCTACGACCCAGGAATTGCACTCCCAGGTATTTATCCAAAGGATGCAGGAGTGCTGTTTCAAAGGGGCACAGGCACCCCTATGTTTATAGCAGCAGTTTCAACAATAGCCAAATTATGGAAAGAGCCTAAATGTCCATTAACTGACGAACTGATAAAGAAGATGTGGTTTATATATACAATGGAATACTACTTGGTAATGAGAAAGAATGAAATCATGCTATTTGCAGCAATGTGGATGGAACTGGAAAGTATTATGCTAAGTGAAAGAAGCCAGTCATAGAAAGACAGATATCATATGTTTTCATTTGTAGGTGGATCATGAGAAACTTAAAAGAAGACCATGGGGGGAAGGAAAGGGAGGAAAATAGTTACAAACAGAGAGAGGAAGGTAAACCATAATAGACTCTTAAATACGGAGAACAAACTGAAGGTTGATGGCAGGAGGGAGTGTGGGGCAGAGGGGAAAATGGGTGACGGGCATTGAGGAGGCCACTTGTTGGGATGAGCACTGGGTGTTGTACGTAAGCGGTGAATCACGGGAATCTACCCCAAAAACCAAGAGCACACTTTATACACTGTATGTTAGCCAATTTCACAATAAATCATATTTAAAAAGGAAAAAGTTCTGGAAGTCTATGTTCAGCACAGTGATTATAGTTAACAATACTGTGACATACATTTTAAAGTTACTAAGAAAATAGTTCTTAAATATTTTTTACCAAAATATTATAATTATGTGACATGGAGTTGTTAACTAACTTTATTGTAGGGATCATTTCATTGAAATGATCATTTCATTGAAATTGTATATGTGTGCGTGTGCGTGTGTGTGTGTGTGTGTATGAAGTCATCATGTTATTTAAATTTATGTAATGCTATATGTGAATTATATATCAATAGAGTTGGACAATTTTTAAATAAAAATAAACATTTATTTAAAACCCCTATGCAAACTAGGAGTAAGAGAACTCTTTTAAGCCAATCAGAATATCTTTTAAAAGCCTACAAGAACTATCGCACTTAACCATGAAATAGTGAGAGCCATCCCTCTGAGATCAGGAAAAAGACCACGTTATCCACTGTCGCCACAAACAATGCCATAAGGGAAGAAAGAGTAATAAAAGGGATCGAGCAAGTACAGCCCTAAATCATACACCTGTGAATCAAAGGACATGTGTGTGAATGATTCCCATAGTAACATTTTCAATACTCCAGGACTGGAAACTACTGAAATTTCCATCAGAAATAGGATGTACCAAAAACTGTGATATATTTACACAAGTCCAAATATTATTCAGTAATGAAACATCAATGAACTCAGCTATAAACTACAAAAAGAAATGAAGAGTACTAAGTGAAAAATATAATGTTACCAAAAGAAAGTTAGATTATAAGAATATGTACTATAATGATTCTATTTATCATGTGCAATGAAGTTCACAAACAGGCAAACCGAAGTGTTAAAAGTTAGACTTGCTGAGGGGGCACATAGCACTGAGTAAGTAAGGTAGGAGGGTGGTTTTGGGTTGCTGCCAATACTAAATCTCTTGAGCTGGATTGTAGTTATTCAGATATTTATGATATAATAATTTACTGAATGGTACATTTATGTTTCATTCAATTCCCTTGTGGTGTTGTATTCCACTGAAGAGTTACAGTAAGAGGTTTTAATAAGTAGAATCACAGGAGTGCACACAAAGAATTGATTCTTTGTTGATTTGAATGTTCTCTGAATACAATGTCATTAAACTATGAATTAATGACCAAAATCATTTGAAAAATGCCTCGTATATTTGTACATGCAGAAATATCCTCCTGAGTACCCAGGCCTCTAAGAAGAAATCGCGTTGAAATTAGAAAATAAATTTTGCGTGGACTAAAATGAAAACTCAAGAGTCTTTTCCCTGCTATAATTATGAAATCTCTCCTCTTGTGATGGCTAGATTTCTTGGGGAAAGATCTCCTGCATCTGTGGAAAAAGGCAAAATGCCAGCAGTTTGTACAAGTTGGGAACGAAGCTAGGAATTAAACTTTTTATGTAGATTTTTACTTAAATCCCTATATTGGGTTTGGATGCCTGCCTTCACCTAAGGCTGACATCTCAAAGTCCATTAATCATCCTTTAATCCTCACCAGGGAGTGTTTCCTCAAACTCCCAAAGGTTTGGGGAAAGCAATTTGCCCAGCTAGAGGTTGCTGAGAGGGGTTCTGGGNTACCTCTAATATGCCGGTGAACATGCCACTGCCAATCCCGCAAACAGTTTGAAGTTTTGGTGAGGGGGTTTAAAGACCATTGTTTTTTTTTTTTTTTTTGTTTTTGTTTTGTTTTGTTTTTTTCTCACTGGTTGGGTAGAATTAAATGGTCTTAAACCAGTTAAGTCAGACATCACTCATCTGTCTGCTTCCCACCTATTCATACGTTATAATAATTGTCTCCTCACCCCCCTCCCCTTTTGTCCTTGTGAGTTTAGGCATCGAACGAAAAACATCTAGCCTGGAGAACAGAAGGAGGAAGAGATGGAAGAACAAAGAATGAAAGCGAATGCCTGAAGGACATGAACAAAGGTGACTCTGGGGCACTTGGAAACAGGAACAAGCGTCCACCAACACGATGAAACAGCTCCTCACCCTGTTTTGGTGCATGTGTTACGTCCCAAGGAGTGGGCATCCAGTTGGACTTCATGTTCACACCTTGGGCAGCAGAGGGCAGGATACCTAGGCCCCATCATGCTGAAAACGATAGAAGAGGGTAGTTGCCACCAACATGAAGTGGAAGACAGTTACCTAAGGAGGCAATAAGAAAACGCTGGATGTTAAATTTCCTGAAGATGTGGTTTATCTATACCATGGAATACTACATGGCAATGAGAAACAATGAAATCTGGCCATGTGTAGCAACATGGATGGACCTTGAGGGTGTTATGCTGAGCGAAATAAGTCAGGCAGAGAAGGACAAATATCATATGTTTGCACGTATAGGAGGATTAGGAGGAACTTGACGGAGGAACAAGGGGGAGAAGAAGGGCGGAAATGGTGGGGGAAAGGGAGAGAAGCAAACCATGAGAGACTCTTGAATGCTGACAAAAACTGAGGACTGATGGATGTGGGGGGAGGGGGGATGGGCATGGAGGAGGACACTTGTGGGGCTGAGCACTGAGTGTTATGTGGAAACTAATTTGACAATAAACTATTAAAAAATAAAAAAAAAAAAGAAAACGCTGGATGGCTGAAGGACAAATGCCAATGACATTCCTTGCACTGAGCCCACCACAAAAATTAGTTCCCCTATTGTTCGTAGTCATAGCTCCTTGTCATTTAATTCCACATCACTTACCATTATTGGCAATGGAACAATTATGCCTGTGATTCATTTTATGACGCACTGATCTCCCAGGCTGAAAACTCAATATGCATGGCCTATGTTAGGTGGCTCATAATTGAATGAATTAATTCTTAGTCACTCCATAAGTAGCAGGGTAGGGGCAGGGGAGGGAGGGTGTGAGGAAGAGCAAAGTATAGAGATAAGGAGGAAAGAAAAAGAGGGCAAAACAACACAGGAACGAAATGAAAAACTAAGGAGGGAGAGAAGAGGCAGGGGATAGGGGAAGACAGAAGGAAGAGACACTCAAAGACAATGCAGGTAGGAGAGAGGGAGGAGAGAGAGGGGAAAGAAAAGAGAGTGATGATGTTTACTGAAGTGGTCATAGCACAGCCTCACCCACAAGAATCCTGTGGGCTTGCAGCATGATGCAGAGAATGGTGTATTTGTGTGTGTGTGTGTGTGTGTGTGTGTGTGTATGCGTGCGCGCGCGCGTGCGCACCTACATGTTTTCTGTGTGATAGTTATTGCAGGGACCAAAATACCTGTGGAAATTTCTGAATTCTTTTAATATGAGTGCTTTGCTCAAATCTCTTCCCCAGAGGGCTTTTGTGTCAGGACCACCTCTGCTTTTCTCCCACAGTCCAATGCATCACTCAGCTTCAGTTTCCATGGTAACCAAAGTATCTGTTTCCTGTCATGACTAAGGACTAAAAATGAGACAAAGAGAAAGGCAGAGAAGTGTGTGTTCCTCTGAGGTACACAAGCCTTATTCAGGGATTAAAAAGCACAACTTTCCCTGTACCCATGGTGGGTGGAAGAGGACAGAAATTGTAGAGAGAGGCCCAATATGAACCTAGGAATTTTACCTCTCCATAACGCACCTACATGGTTGGGAGACCTAGGATTCCTGGCTCGTTAGCCGCCTTCTTACCAACGATGTGTCTTACCTCCAAACCATGCACATGAGATCCAGGATTCCTGCTCCCCAACCTCATTCTCCTCGTCCTACCATGTAGTGTCTATCACATCATGGAGACTGGGCGTCCAGTAGCCCCATTTTCTGACACAAGCCTCAGTTCCAGCCTGGTTTCATTACTGCTTCCAGAAAAGACCCATGATCTGCAGTAGGATAGTCACTCAGGACAACTTCCTCCTCTCCTCTTTGGCCTAGGAGACCTCTACCCAGACCACGAGACCAGTTAATAAGCCTTCTACTTCCTGTCCAACCACATCGGTTCTACCATGGCCTTGGAGAGACTCAGAGGAGGGAGGTCTCTGCAGTCTCTGGATTTTGGAAAACAGCAAAAGTACCAAAGCACCTTTTCCCTTTCCCCTTTTCCAGAGTAGCCGACATCCTTCTTTACATTTTCTTCTGTTTCAGAGGCTGGCCAAGCACAGTGGAGGCAAGACAGGAGACTTCCTGGGGGAAATTTGTGGGGATAGACAGCACAAACCTTGAGGGTATGTCCCTCTCTTCTCTCCCAGTATTGTAGCTATCTCTGGAAGTCATTTGATCAGACTCACTCTCTTTTCGTAGGTCCTGGCTGCCCACCATACCCCATGCCCACTTGGAATCCCTCAGTCGGAAAGAAATCTAAGGAATCTCATCTCCAGTCCTACTGAATAAACCACACTAGACAGAACTCATAGCTTTGCCCATTCTCCTGATCTCACGATCTTATTGAGACATCCAGTTTATTCTTGTTAAAGGAGTTTGCTTCATTTCCACTGCCAGAATCCACCTGCTTGCCACTTCTCTATGTCTCACACCCTTCTCAGGGGATCCCCAATCTCCTTGGGTGCTGGTCTCTGCCTGGATGTCCAGGAGGAAATTCCCTTGGAGTAGGGCCAAAGTGGAACCACAGTGAAGGAAGGCAATGCTTTGCTTGAAGCCCTACTCCTGAAATCTCCCCAAACACCACTCTCGACTTTATGGGTGAGCAGATTTTAATGACAGGTGAAAGGTAACTAGAGGAGCTAGACATTATTGTAATATGGAACAAAACTATTAGGACATGTTGGCTAAAAATCAATGTTCTTAGAGCCCAAGGAAAATCACCCATCTCCTACATCCCCCCCCCCCAAAAAAAAACAAAAAACAAACCGTAGACCTACTAGGTAGATTCTACCCTGGGTTGATCCCTGTTTCTAGTTTTTCTTCTCTGTCTTGAGGACTGCCTTTTTCTCCTCCTGAGGAAGAGAAAGTCCCTTCCATTCTCTGCTCTATTGTAGAGATTTCTTTTATCCTTAACAGTGGGATCTGTCCACATCTCCAACCCCCCGACTCTCAACATACAAGTACGCAAAGACACTCACACACATGCCCCAGGACTAGCATTTCTCAACATCTAAATTTGTGAGTCCAGATTAACCTCCAGCACTCAGTCTGAATCTCATGGGCTTCCAGCCTCCTTCCCTCATCCTCTGGCCATTACCGGTTTGCTAATCCCTCATTCTCAATTTGGCTTTACACAAGGATGTATCAACATGTCCTTAAGCAAGAGTATGAAGCCTGGGACAGGTGGGTCATAATTTTAACAAAGCCAGTATCTCCAGTAGATCTAATCTTTATTCTGACGCTTTCAAAGATTTAGCCCCTGCTAGGGGCACCTAGGTGTCTCGGTCAGTTAAGCATCCGACTTCGGCTCAGGTCATCATCTTGCGGTTTGGGAGTTAAGCCCCGTGTCAGGCTCTGTGCTGGCAGCTGGGAGCCTAGAGCCGGCTTCGAATTCTGTGTCTCCCTCTTTCTCTGCCTCTCCCCTGCTCGCTCGCTCTCTCTGTCTGTCTGTCTGTCTCTCTCTCTCAAAAATAAATAAACATTAAAAGATTTATCCCATACTGAGAACCACTGTTTTTCCTGCATCCTCATATCCTTTTGCCCTTCTGGTTATTCCCATCAGCATACAATCATACTCCACTATACTCCATTTTAAACAATTACCTTGATTACACTTTCCTACCAAGTATTGCTCCATTTATCTGCTGCCCTTTACCGCAAAACCTTTATAATAATTTGTCTAAATGGGCTGTCTCCACTCCTTCCCCTCTCCCTCCAACAAGTCTTGCACCCCCTTCTGCCCTCCAAACTTGTTTTTACATGTTCTTCAATAACCAGCATGATGTGAAGTCATAGTATCATTCCTATGGTTCTGTTTAATTTCTTCGTAGCATTAAACATACTGCCTACTCCCTCTTACTTGTTGTCTTTTGAATTTCATGAAACCACGCTCTTCTGGTTTTCTTCCTTCCTGCGTGGATGCTATCCTTTGACTTATTTATGGGGTCTTCTTCCCCTAAACATCTTTCCAGGTTGACAAGCTCTATTTTGGTGCTTCATATTCTCTTTTCTTCCTTTTGTACATTTCTAAGAAATTTTTAATCAACTTATATACCTTAAATATGTACAGCTATTTGTCTGTCAATCACATATCAATAATGTGGTATAAAAGTAAAGTAAAATATTTTTCCCTTTATAACTGTAAGCAACACTTACATGTGTCAACCTTTGTATGAATCGGTGTGTGGTTGCAATAATAGAAAAAGGCTCAAGGGCACCTGGGAGTCGGGGGGGGGCGCTCAGTTGGTTGAGCATCAGACTCTTAGGCTCAGGTCCTGGTCTCATGGCTTGTGGGTTCAAACCCCGCAACAGACTCTGCACTGACAACATGGAGCCTGCTTGGGATCCTCTCTCTCCCTCTCTTCTACCTCTCCCCCACTCGCTCACTCTTTCTCTCTCAAAATAAATAAATAAACTTGAAAAGAAAATAAAAAGCCTCAGCTTTGTTCAATCAAAAATAAATCTCGAGAAGAAATCCCAAGGGAATTTATAAAATGTTTTCAATTGAATCAAAGTTGAATTTGTTCAACTTAAAGCAATCATCTTCTGCCTTAATAAACAACAACACAACAACAAAAACAGAAAATCAAACCCTAAGTAAATAGAGAATGAAATGCTTAAAGTAAGAATGGAGATCATCAACAGAAGCTATGTTAAGTCAACAAATTCAAAAAGCTATTCGTCAAAATATTAATAAAGATAATATAACCTGAGATATACAGATCAAGAAAACGAAAGAAAGGCTCAAGGTCCTGAGAAATGCCAGAGTGGAAATCACTATAAGCACTAGAGAAATTTAAAAGAAAGTAAAATATGCCACAAAATCTAAATCTAAACAGTTGGAACAGTTAGGTGAAAAGGCAAAACTCCCTTAGAAAAACACAACTTACCAAACTGACATATGGGAAAATAGAATATGTAAAGGTTCCCATGTATAACTCATAATTAAAACTTTCCAAATAGCAATGTCCACCCGTCCGTTTCACCAGTGTATTCTCTTAAACATTTAAGGAGGAAAGAATGCCAATTTTACACAAATTCTTCCAGAAAATGGATTAAAAATGCAAATGTTCCAAGTCATTTTATGAGGCCGGTATGAACTGGATAAAATGTTAACTTGCTTAAATATTTACAGATCGAAGAATTAAATGTATCTCAACAGAATAAAAACAAGATAATATGGTGTTCTCACTAGATAAAAAGGAAGGTTCTGACATAATTCAATACACATATATGATTAAAAAATACTCTCAGAAATTTAAGAACAGAAGGAATCTTCCTCAACCTAATAAAGGATATCAGTGAAAAACCTATGTGTAACATTATACTCAATCTCAATCATAAAAGGTTAAGTGTTTACCCCGTAGGATCAGTAATACCTCTCTTAATTAATATTGTATTGAAAGTACACAACAGTGCAATAAAACAAGGAAATGAAATAAAAATTATAAATATTGGCAAGGAAGAAGTGAATATGTGATTACTTACAGGATGCATGATTTTGTTCACAGAAAAGCATGTTCAGCCTGTAAAAATTAGCTCCAAATAACAAGTTTGTTTCATAAGGTTGTAGAATAGAAGGTCAATAAAAATATCAGCTGTCTCTATACACTAATAATAATCCATTGGAAATGCAGTGTTAAAAATAATGCCGTTTAAAACATTATCAATTAGCTCCAAATATCTAAGACTAACAAAAGTGTACCAAAGAGAGAGAGAGAGAGACCATCAGAGGTGTAGACAGAGAGGGAGACAGAACCCCAAGCAGGCTCTGCACTGTCAGTGTACCAAATTCCTACACCAAAAACTACAAAATATCACAAAGAGCAATTTTAAAAGACCAAACTAAATGCAGAAAGACTAGAAACAAAAAGGTTTAATCCCAGTGTAGTTAACATACAGTGCCATATTAGTTTCAGGTGTATAATGTAGTGATTCAGTGATTTCATATATTAGTGCTCTTCAAGCTAAGTGTGCTCTTAATCCCCTTCCCTATTTACCCCATCTCCCACCCACTTCCCCTCTGGTAGACCTCTGTTTGTTGTCTATAGTTGAGTCTGTTCTTTGGTTTGTTTCTTTTTTTAAAAAACTCAGTTTTGTGTCATTTCTCCCCAAATTGATCTATAGATTCATTTTGACCCATATGAAATCTGTAGCCGTCTTTTAATTTTGTATTAACTTGTGGAATAAGATTTTTTTAAGCTTATGAATTTTTTTTTTTTTGAGAGAGAGAGACCAGCAGAGGGGTAGAGAGAGAGGGAGATAGAATCCCAAGCAGGCTCTTCACTGTCAGCACAGAGCCCAATGTGACGCTTGAACTCTTGGAACTGAGAGATCATGACCTGAGCCAAAATCAAGAGTCGGACACTTAACTGACGGAGCCACCCAGGTGCCCCAGTAGCAGTCTTTTTAAAATAATTTACAAATTGATTAAAAATTTACGCAGAAAACAAAGTATCTGGAATACTCAAAACATCCATGATAAAGACCAGTTATACTACCCCTTTTCAGGACTTGCTACAGAGTTACAGTAATCAAGCCAATATACAGCAATCAAGACTATGAGAAGAGTAGAGAAATAGATAAATGGATGACAATTGACTCCAGAAAGAGACCGACATATTCAGTCAACTGATTTTCATCCAAAGCATCAAGCAAATTTGGTAGGTTAAGGTTTCAATGTCCTCCGGTCAAAGACCTCCAGAAACATTAGTTAAACAGGTTCCAATGAGGGAGAACACACACCATGGAGTGTCAGTAGGAGATTGTTGGAGAACCCACTACAGGATTTGAGCTTTGGTTGAATGATTTAGGGAGGGTCTAATGAAGAGAGGATCCTATCTAGTTTGAAAGATTTCAGAAGGCTTGGGCCATATTGTCATTGGTTATCTCAAGACACATTATCTATAGGGAAGAAGGACTATAAGGAGGATACATTTATAATTGGTAAAGAAGCAGCAGTCACTCATTTTGTATGGGGTAATGTGGGGAGAGAGTGGGGGTATGGCATTTTATGTGTGTCACAAGGACTTTGCTTTTGCCTGTGCTTGGGCACAATTATGGAGCAGCTATGCTTTGTTTCATTTTATCATGGTCTCAGGATAACCTTGTCTGAACTTGCATTCAGTAAAAGTGTTTATGCTTGTTAGAAGAATAACACGGCCTACTTGTGAGTGCCAGGCCAGCTTCTTGGCCACCCTTTTTATCTTTCTCAAGGAAAGCCTTTTTGTATATAAAGAGTCTTTCAGGGTGAATTATTTTAAATTTACAGAAAAGTTGCAAAGATATACAGAGAACATAGATGCCCTTTCTCTTGTAGATTAAGCTTTTTGTACCATAATGGAAATAGGGAAGATGTGTCTGCTGGGATTTTGGCGGGGACTACTGTTTTTCTTTCCCAGTACGCACCAAGA
Source organism: Crocuta crocuta (assembly GCF_008692635.1). NCBI lineage: Eukaryota > Metazoa > Chordata > Mammalia > Carnivora > Hyaenidae > Crocuta > Crocuta crocuta. The sequence goes on along the minus strand of NW_027530515.1, from coordinate 9,662 downwards.
GTGATCTTTCTAAGGATCCTCTCAGATCTTTCTTGTGGACATCAAGTGGGGCTCCTGGAGAAAAAGCTCACAAGATGGTGTGAAACTTCTCCAGGGACTTCATACTCTCCTGGAAGCTGACACATGGTCTTTACCAATTTCTCAAAAATTTCTAGTTCTTAATGTTCTTAATGTATTACATGGCATTCAGGTGGTGTCTGTCCCAGGTCTTCTTTCTACCTGCAGACACTTGTCTTTCACTAAAATTTATATTTTCAGTTGGACTTCAGTTCACTGACGGGTTCCAAAATAAGTCATTTATTTGCAGTTTTCCCACCTCTTCTCGTTTTGTGAGCAGGGATGATGCTCCTTCCAGTTCTGCGCATCTCTGAGGTCAAACCAGAAGTACTCAGGAAAGTCGTTTTAACAGATGAATCTGGATCCGTTGAGTATCCATTCGAAAGGTAATTTCACATTTGACCCCCATTAAACGTCATATATATCCTTACTTATCACTGTTCATTGTTTGGGCCTCCTGAGTACACCAATATGTCAAGCCACCTTATACGTTCTTGAAAGGCTTACCAGCTTTTTCTTACCCCAGCAGATTCCTTATGCATGGTGTTCATCTGATCCTTTGTCCAGACAGACTCAGCATAGAACTTTAGTGTCTAATGATCTCTGCTCACCAAGCAAAGACATTTTCTGCTATGAAGTTTATTTTCTTTAAACTTCTTTATATATAGCTATTTTGTGTCTTAGAAAAACTGGTGCTTCTGGGGCCCCTGGGCGGCTCAGTAGATTGGGAATCTGACTTTGACTCAGGTCGTGATCTCGTGGTTCGTGAGTTCAAGCCATATTGGGCTCCCTGCTGTTAGCGCAGAGCCCACTTCAGATCCTCTGTCCCCCTCTCTCTGCCCCTCCCCCACTTGCTGTCAAAAATAGAACATTTAGGGGTGTCTGAGTGGCTCAGTTGGTTAATGGTTCAACTTCAGCTTTGGTCACGGTCTCGTGGTCCATGAATTCGAGCCCTGCATCGGGCTCTGTGCTGACAGCTCCAAGCCTGGAGCCTGCTTCAGAGTCTGTGTCTCTCTCCCTCTCTCTCAAAAATAAATAAACATTAAGAAAATGTTTTTAAAATATTTTTTTTATTTATTTCTAGTAGAGAGAGAGACAGTGTGAGCAGGGGAGGGTCAGAGAGAGAGGGAGACACAGACTCTGAAATAGGCTCCAGGCTCTGAGCTGTCAGCACAGAGCCCGAGGCGGGGCTCGAACCCACGAACCGCGAGATCATGACCTAAGCGAAAGTCGGACGCTTAACCGACTAAGCCACCCAGGCGCCCCAACATTAAGAAAATTTAAGGGGCACCTTGGTTGCTCAGTAGGTTAAGTGGCCAACTTCAGCTCAGGTCATGATCTCATCATTGGTGAGTTCCAGCGCCACGTTGGTCTCTGTGCTAACAGCTTAGAGCCTGGACACTGCTTTGGATTCTGTGTCTGCTCTCTTTCTGCCCCTCCCCCGCTCGCACTCTGTCTCTCTCTCTCAAAAATAAATAAAGAGTAAAATTTTTTAATTAATCAAACAAACAAGTAACGTGTCCGTTTGTGTTTTTTAACTTTGTCAAGTTTTGTCTTAGTTGGTATAATGGTCACAATAACCTGTCATAACATTGTACCTCTTCAAGAGAAGTGGCACACCTATAAATATTTAATTAAATGGGATACTTAAAAACGTGAATTGATGGCTACCTGTCATAAGACCTTTCTTTTTTTTAATTTTTTCAATGTTTTATTTATTACTGAGAGAGAGAGAGAGAGAGAGAGAGAGAGAGAGTATGAGCTGAGGAGGGTCAGAGAAAGAGGGAGATACAGAATCCAAAACAGGTTCCAGGCTCTGAGCTGGCTGTCAGCACATAGCCTGACGTGGGGCTCGAACCCAGGAACCAGGAGATCATGACTTAATCCGAAGTCGGACGCTTAACCGACTGAGCCATCCAGGCGCCCCAAGACATTTCTAACTAGAATCCCTAATTGCTTATTTTTCTAGAATAAAATTGCAATGATAGTCCACAAAACCTTTTGTAAAATTTTAAAGACAAATATGATTTCACTCATATGTGGAATTTAAGAAACAAGACAGGTAACCATAAGGGAAGGAAGGGAAAAATAAGATAAAAACAGAAAGGGAGGCAAACCATAAGAGACTCTTAAATACTGAGAATAAGCTAAGGGGTTACTGGAGGGGGGAGGAGTAGGGGATGGGCCTAATGGGTAATGGCCATTAAAGGAGGACACTTGGGATGAACACTGGCTGTTATATGTAAGTGACGAATCACTGGGTTCTACTCTGGAAACCAATACTACCCTGTATGTTAACCAACTTGAATTTAAATAAATAAATGTAAAAAATCTTCAACCATGTATTTATTAATGCCAGTATACTCTAATATGGCATTCCGTGTACTCTAATTCATTTAAACAACCACCTACTGGTGGTCATTTAGATTACCTCCTGGTGATAAGCTGAAAACCTACAGGTTTAAATAACTATTTGGGATATAATTAGTCAGATAGTTTTTAAAGATTAGACATATTTTTAAGTGTGCTTAAAGATAACATTTTACAATAGAATTTGAAAGGAGCAGATTAGCGTATTCAGGGGAAAATTCTGGGTCAGTAAAATATAAGAAGATAGAGATAAAACAGGAAGAAAAGACTACAAATATTATCAAGTTCCAAGACCACAAAATTTAACTGAGATGAGAATACAGTTAGAATCTGAGCCAAAGTTGGGGAGAAGTTTCATGTAAAACTGAAATGGATTAAGGTAAAATAACTAAACAGGACCAAGGCAAAATAACTAAGTCTTTATATCCCAAAATTGCATTACTTCTGCTATTAATGTAAGAGAACATAGCCTGGGAGAGAATAAGGCCTTTATTGGTGGCACATGTGATTTCATAGGAATTATTAGTCCTCATGGCAGTCTGCTCCCTTGACTGCTGCCAAAGATGGTCAATTTACTCAGAGGTGGTTGAATGAAAATATTTAGGAAATCATGGAAACACAATTTATAATATTTTACTATCCCTAGGTGTTCTGAACACAAAATTCTAATTAATCTGACTTTTTTCCTTAGGACTTATTTCCCGAAATTATGCTGTCAGGTTACACTCCCTTTACATATTGACGAATTCTACTGCAGGTTCTTTATATGACACAGATACACTGATAGAAAATCTAACAGCGCACCTAAAGGAGCTAGAAGAGCAGCAAGAACACCCCAAACACAGCAGAAGAAGAGAAGTAATAAAGATCAGAGCAGAAATAAACAATATACAATTAAAAAAAAACAGTTGAAGAGATCAATGAATCCAAGAGTTGATTTTTTGAAAAAATAAACAAAATTGACAATCCTCTAGCCAGGATTCTCAAAAAACAAAGAGAGAGCACTCAAGTAGACAAAATCAGGAATGAAAATGAATTTATTACAACCAATACCTCAGAAATACAAGCAATTATCAGGGAATACTATGAAAAATTATATGCCAATAAAATGCACAACCTAGAAGAAATGGACAAACTCCTAAACACACACACACTATCGAAATTAACACGGGAAGAGATAGAAAATCTGAACGAACCCATAACTAGTGAAGAAACTGAATCAGTTATCAAAAATTTCCCAACAATTATGAGCCCCAGACCTGATGGCTTCCCTGCAGAATTCTACCAGGCATTTAAATCAGAGTTAATACCCATTCTTCTCAAGCAGTTCCAAGAAATAGAAAAGGAAGAAAAACTTCCAGACTAATTCTACAAAGCCAGTATCACTTGTATTTCCAAACCAGACAGAGACCCAGTAAAAAAAGAGAACTACAGGCCAATATCCTTGATGAATATAGATACAAAAATCCTCAACAAGATACTAGCAAATTGAATCCAACAACATATAAAAAGAATTATCCCTTAAGTTCAAGTGGAATTCAATCCTGGATTACAGGGCTGGTCCAATAGTTGCAAATCAATCAATGTGATACATCACATTAAAACAGAAAAGATAAAAACCATAAGATTCTGTCAGTAGGTGCAGAAAAATCATTTGACAAAAGACAGCTTTCTTTCTTAATAAAAACCCTCGAGAAAGTCGGTATATAAGAAACTTACTTAAACATCTAAACGCCATTTAGGAAAAGCCAACAGCTAATTACATCCTCAACAGGAAAAGCTGAGTGCTTTCACCTGAGATAAGGAACATGCTAGTGATGTCCACTCTCACCACTGTTGTTTAACAGAGAGCTGGAAGTCCTAGCATCAGCCACCAGACAACGAAAGGAAATAAAAGGCATCAGAATTGGCAAAGAAGAAGTCAAAATTTCACTTTTCCCAGATTACATGATACTCTACATGGAAAACCCGACAGACTCCACCGAAAGTTTGGTAGAACTGATCCATGAATTCAGCAAAGTCGCAGGGTTCAAAATCAAAGTATAGATGCGGATGCATGTTTACACACTAATAATGAAGGAGCAGAACGAGAAATCAAGAAACTGATCCCATTCACAATTGCACCAAAACCCATAAAATACTTAGGAATAAGCCTAACCAATTTTTGTGAAAGATCTTTATGCTAAAAACTACAGAAAACTTAGGAAGGAAATTGAAGAAGACACAAAGATATGGAAAAATATTCCATGTTCATGGATCGAAAGAATAAATATTGTTGAAATGTCAATACTACCCAAAGCAATCTACACATTCATTGCAATCCCAATCAAAATTGCACCAGTATTCTTGTCAAAGCTAGAAGAAACTATCCTAAAATTTCTATGGAACCACAAAAGATCCTGAATAGTCAAAGTAATGTTGAAGAAGAAAACCAAAACGAGAGGCATCACAATCCTAGATTTCAGCTTCTACTATAATCCTGTAATCATCAAGACAGTATGGTATTGGCACAAAAACAGAAACATAGACCAATAGAATAGAATAGAGAACACAGAATTGGACCCACAAATGTATGGCCAATTAATCTTTGACAAAGCATGAAAGAGTATCCAATGGAAAAAGACAGCCTCTTCAACAGATGGTGCTTGGAGAACTGGACAACAACATGCAGAAGAATGAAACTAGAACACTTTCTTACACCATACAGAAAAATAAACTTAAAATGGATGAAGGACCTGAATGTGAGACAGGAAACCATTAAAACCCTAGAAGAGAAAGCAGGAAACAACCTCCTTGACCTCAACTGCAGAAATTTCTTACTTTACACATCCCCAAAGGCAAGGGAATCAAGAGCAAAAATGAACTATTGGGACCTCATCAAGATAAAAAGCTTCTGCATGGCAAAGGAAACAATCAACAAAACTAATAGGCTACCGATGGAATGGGAAAAGATAGTTGCAAAAGACATTTCGGATAAAGGACCAGTATCCGAAATCTATAAGGAATTCCACAAACTCCACACCCAAAAATCAAATAATCCAGTGAGGAAATGGCAGAAGTCATGAACAGACACTTCTCCAAACAGGATATCCAGATGGCCAACAGACACATGAAACGGTGCTACACGTCACTCATCATCAGGGAAATACAAATCAAAACCACACTGAGATACCACCTCATTCCGGTCAGAGGGGCTAAAATGAACAAGTCAGTAAGCTATAGGTGCTGGCGAGAATGTAGAGAAATGGGGACCCTCTTTACAGTGTTGGTGGGAATGTAAACTGGTATAGCCCCTCTGGAAAACAGTGTGGAGGTTTCTCAAAAAATTAACAATAGAACTCCCCTATGACCCAACAATAACACTGCTAAGAATTTACCCAAGGGATACAGGAGTGCTGATGCATAGGGGCACATGTACCCCAATGTTCATAGCAGCACTTTCAACAAAAGCCAAAACATGGAAACAGTCTAAATGTACATCAACTTACGAATGGGTCGAGAAGTTGTAGTTTATGTATACAATGGAATACTACATGGCAATGAGAAAAAATGAAATCTTTTTTTCTCCATTTGTAGCAACGTGGATGAAACTTGAAGGTTATGCTAAATGAAATAAGTTAGGTAGAGAAGGAGAGATACCATATGTTTTCACTCATATGTGGAATAGGAGAGACTTAACAGAGGATCATCGGGAAAGGGAAGGGCGAAAAGTTGTTAAGGAGAGGGAGGGAGGGAAACAATAAGAGACTCTTAAATACTGAGAACAAATGAGGGCTAATGGGGGTGGGGCGGTGGGGAAAATCGGGGATGGGCATGGAGGAGCACACTTGTTTGGATGAGCACTGGGTGTTGTATGGAAATAAATTTGACAATAAACTATAATAAAAAATTTTTTTAAAGTAAATAAAATAAAATAAAATACTGCCATTTGAATCAGAGTGAGGATTATTAGGTATGTTAACTGGGTTAAGTTTCATAGAACAGTATATGTATGACTTCCGTCTGTTTCATTTATATATTATATTCAAATAAATATGTACATGTATAAAAATTGGGAGATGGTGGAGGGTATATCATGAAGAACAACAGAGTCATCCTTCTGAAATTTGACCTTACAAATCATGGAATTTTTGACTTGGCCAAAATTTAAATTTGTGATTAAAAATAAATGTTGATCCAAATTTGTATTGTTTGGAAATTCTTTTTCCGTAATGATGAAGGAATCTCCCAAGAGCTAATACCTCTTCAGTTACAGAAAGTTTTAATCACCTCTTTGTTCACTTTCTCTTTATTTATCATAGTCTAAGAAAATAAAAACTAGTGCTTTCGTGTCTGAATAGATATGTGGGGTATAAATGTCATTGTCATAAAATAATTTCCTTAAAGTTATCTTTTTTCTGCTGTTCTCCATTCTACTCTATTTAATTGATAAGAGAAAGGAAAGAGGCTTGTATGTAATGACTTAAAATCTTTTCAACTTTATTAATAAATACATGACATTATTGTACAAATTTAAGGCATATATACTAGAACTGATAAAAGAATTCAGTAAAGTTGCAGGACATAAAATCAAAGTACGGATATCTGTTGCACTTTTATACAGTAATAATGAAACACCATAAAGAAAAATTAAGAAAAATCCCATTTTTAATTGCACCCAAAAAGATAAAGTACCTTGGAATAAACTTAACCAAAGAAGTGAAAGACTTGTTCCCTGAAAACTATAAAATACTGATGAAAGAAACTGAAGAGTACACAAAGAAATGGAGAGACATTCCGCACTCAGATTGGAAAACCAAACGTTCTTTAAAATGTCTACACTACCCAAATCAATATACAGATTTAAAGCAATCTCTCTCAACTTACCAACAGCATTATTCACAGAACTGGAACAAGAAATTCTAAAATTTCTATTTTTTAAAATATTTTAACACTTTATTTTGAGAGACAGAGACAGAGAGCGAGCATGGAAAGAACAGAGAGAGAGGGAGACACAGAATCTGAAGCAAGCTCCAGGCTCTGAGCTGTCAGCACAGAGCCTGACGCGGGGCTCGAACTCACCGACCTTGAGATCATGACCTGGGCCAAATTCGGACGCTTAACCAACTGAGCCACCCAGGCGCACCAAGATATTTTAAAATTTCTATGAAACCACAAAATACCCTCATGGCCAAACAGACTTTGAAAAACAATGCAAAGTTGGAGGTATCACAATTTCAGACTTCAAGTTGTATAACAAAGCTGTAATAATGAAAATGGTATAATACTTGTACAAAAATAGACACATAGATGAATAAAATGGAAAACCCAGAAATATACTCACCACTATATTGTCAATTAATCTTCAACAATATAGGAAAGACTATCTAGTGGGTAAAAGACAGTTTTTTCAAAAAATTGTGTTGGGAAAACTGTAAAGCAACATGCAATTACTGGATTTAGGGGCATTACGGCCTTGCCACTCGGCCTGGAACACACCCCTGTTCCCAATTGGTAAACCCCACTGTAATGATTATCGGCCCGTCCAAGACCTAAGAGAAGTCAACAAGCGAGTCATGGACATTCATCCCACAGTGCCCAATCCATACACCCTATTAAGTACCCTTCCACCGACTCAAATCTGGTACACCATCCTGGATCTAAACGATGCTTTTTTTAGTCTCCCCTTGGCCCCAAACAGCCAGGAATATTTTGCCTTTGAATGGACCGATCCCGAGCACGGCATGAAGGGACAATTGACTTGGACCCGGCTGCCCCAGGGGTTCAAAAACTCCCCCACCATCTTCGATGAGGCCTTACACGAAGACCTGGGTGTTTCGCTCCCAACATCCCCAACTAACTCTTTTACAATATGTAGATGATCTCTTGAAAGCCTCTCAAGACCAAGATGCCTGCCTGACTGGCACTGCACATTTACTCCAAACTCTGGGAGAACTGGGATATCGGACTTCAACCAAGAAGGTCCAAATTTGTAAAAAAGAAGTCCAATATTTAGGATATATCCTAAAAGAAAGCAAGCGTTGGCTATCCCCTGCAAGAAAAGAAACGGTCTTGAGGACCCCTACACCCACCAATGCTCATCAGGTAAGGGAATTCCTGGGATCGGTGGGGTTTTGTCAGCTTTGGATCCTTGGGTTTGCTGAAAGAGCCCGTCCACTTTATGAAGCAACCAAGGAAAAGCCCGGTGCCATTTGGACATGGACCGAAGAACACCAACAGGCATTTGATGCCTTAAAATTGGCTTTACTGTCGGCCCCCGCTTTAGGGCTACCAGACATCACCAAGCCCTTCCATTTATTTGTTGATGAGCATAAAGGTATTGCCATAGGGGTCCTCACCCAAACTTTGGGCCCATGGCGCTGGCCTGTGGCCTACGTTTCCAAGAAACTGGACCCAGTGGCATCTGGTTGGCCATCATGCCTCTGCATGATTGCGGCTGTGGCCCTGTTCGTTAAGGATGCAGATAAATTATCTATGGGGCAAGAGCTGGCCGTCACCACCCCTCATGCAATAGAGGGAGTTCTAAAGCAACCACCAGATCGATGGCTCAGTAATGCCCGCATGACTCATTATCAGACTTTGCTACTCAACCCTCCCAGAATTATTTTCCAGGCCCCGACCGCCCTAAACCCGGCTACATTGCTGCCTGACCCGGACTTGGAGCCTCCCCTCCATGATTGTGCCGAGATCCTGGCTCATATTCATGCCACCCGTCCGGACTTGCAGGACGTCCTGTTGCCAGATGCGGAAATCACCTGGTACACAGAAGGCCGTAGCTTCATACATCAAGGACTGAAGTATGCCGGGGCCGCAGTAGTATCCACTGAAGAGGTCGTTTGGGCCGAGCCCCTGCCAGCCGGAACCTCAGCACAGAAAGCTGAGCTGATTGCACTCACTAAAGCTTTGACTCTGGGGCAAGGAAAAAAACTAAATGTCTACACAGATAGTAGATATGCCTTCACCACTGCTCAAATCCATGGGGCAATTTATAAAGAAAGGGGGCTCCTCATGGCAGAGGAAAAGACTATTAAAAATAAAGAGGAGATTCTAGCTCTCCTCAAAGCTTTATGGCTCCCGAAAAAACTAGCTATCATCCATTGTCCAGGCCATCAAAAGGACATAACTGAGGCGGCCAGAGGCAACAATATGGCCGACCGGGCTGTTAAAGAAGCAGCCCTCAAAGGCACCCTGGTCCTGGCAGTCAAACTCATAGATCCGGGGGACCCCAACCTACC
>NW_027530514.1:3806669-3807155 GCF_008692635.1 Crocuta crocuta | reverse complement strand
GTACGGAGCTCCTTACTTCTCCGCCATCTTGCCCCCTCCTCACATAGAAATTTTTAATTCTGCCTAGTATTTTCATTTGCTTTGCCAACTTTACTTCTACTTTCATTTCTTGCTGTGATTCTTTCATGTCTACCATCTTGTTAGCAGAGTCCTTCTTTTTACCCCTATGTGATAACTTTCCATCTATTATCATTTTTTCAGACTGCACACTCCAAAGTAACAAAAGGCAACTAGCTCCTCTATTAGTTACTCACATAGCTCTTTATCTTTTTTTTTTTTTTTTTGGATAATGTGAGAGAGACATGGGATAAGTAAAGTGTAGGCTTGAAGTCCTTGAGGAGATGAGAGAGAAGGGCATCCAGTTCACCAGGGAAAGGGTGGGGCCTCAGGGACATATCTTTCTATTTTTAAATCCAAGTTAAAATTGTATTGTTATTCCTAAAAATTTGAAATAAATAGCTCTTACCCCAGATGATTTATTTATGT
>NW_027530514.1:3635528-3806644 GCF_008692635.1 Crocuta crocuta | reverse complement strand
TTATACATTTAAAATATAAATAAAATACTTTTACAGAAAGATCATTCTGGAGTAATTTTTATTAATTAAAAGTGTGGTAAATATATGCTAACTGATGTTTTAAAATACTGTTTTCTTGGGCTACATACAATCTAAACATATATGTTCTTGTGTATACAATGCAAATAGTTTCTTGGGAATTTCTGTAAAAAAAAAATGCTTCCTTGGTGTTTTAAATTTGTACTTCCAACTCTAATTCATAATGTAGTCTTTTGAATTAAAAAATTATATATAATTTTCAAAATGTATTAAACATTTATCACTGTAGTCTTTGGAAAATCTAGACAACATTTTCCATTTCAAAAGACAAGAACATGTAAAAGAAAACCTATCCAAACAATTAAGAAGTTACTCAATTATGCAAAGGGATTTTGGTCAAAACACTTTGCACATATTATATTTTTCATTTTCTTCAAGTCATATGGCACTCTTGATAGTGTTTACACAAGTTTTATCACCATATGGTGGTAATGGGATGGCTGGTGCACCGGTGTGCAGTAACCACACTGAGTTTCAGTTGTTTATTTTACCTCCTGGATAATATGGAAGAAAATGAAGTAAAATAGTGGCAAAGTAGGAAAACACAGCTTGATTGAATGTGTTGTATACCATAGTATTACTGTCATGTTGAAAAATTGTTTTGAAGGTGCGTCAATTTAAGATGTACATACAATCAGGATAAAGGAGAAAATACTGAGAAGTTTATAAAACTGCAGGCTTGTAAAGATGTAAATTTTATGGCTTGTTTACAAATAACAGTGAATCATTTCAAAGATATGGGAAATATGAAAATATTGTGGAGTGGTTTTTTTTGTCTTAAATACCTCCTATTATGATGGAGTGAAGATTTGAAAATATATAGATTTTGGAACTAGATCTGAATTTTCTTCCTGATACTCTGAGCTTTGTAATCTCTGGAAAGTAAATTCTCAGAAATTAAGTATTCTCATCTGTAAAATGAAGTTAGTATGACCCATGTCACATTTGAGGTTTTAAGGAAAATCAAATGAGTTAATGAATACAAACTGCATTAGCAATGTGCACTAAGTAGTATTATCATCATTATAATTTTGCATTAAATAATTGGCTTTTATTTATTACAAAATATCAAAGATCCTGAGCTGCTTCTTTCATGGCAAAGGGCAGGCACTAAGGAGAAACTATAATCTGTTAAGAAAATAACTGCAAAGTACTTGAACATTAATAAGGATTATAGTTCTATACTTTGTTACTGCGTGAGAGACTTGAGAGACTTGAATGGATTACCAGGAGGTGTAATAGTTTCTATAAGCCTCTAGTTGGTAGCTCTCCAGATTCTTTACCGCACATCTGCTCTTTATGTTTATCTTGCTTCTATACCCCTTCTACATAGGGGTTTATAAAGAACAAGTTTACTGAAGTTTATCAAGCAACAATTATCTGTGAGATCTTTTCACATACTTTTTCTTGGTTACTTCTCAATGTTTTTCAGTTGGCAATATTAGATCCTCTTAAATAAATGGACTGCTGGGATTGGAAAAGGTAATGAGTTTCCCCCGGTCCTAGGACTAGTGTATCTCTCCTCAAGCTCATTCTCATTGCATAGCCCATTCTTGGCTATGCACTAATCTTGCATGCTGTTTCAAAGATTACTTTTTACCCATCCTTCTAAATTTATAAAAGAAAGAGAAGAAATGACTTAGTAACTGTGGGTAGTTAGTGTACTTTGTTTCAAGCATTCCTCTAGATGCTTTACATATATCATGTTATATCTCACCAGGACACTCTCAGCCATTTTATGTATCCATGAGAACACTCTTGGCTCCAATTAGCAGAAAACAACTGAACCAAAAATTGTGTAATAAAAAATAGAAGCTTGTTTAAATAACAGTATGTCCAAAAGTAAGAAGAGGAATGGCTATTGGGTCGACAACTTACAGGATCAGCTCTTCTTCCTCTTCTTCTTCGTCTTCGTCTTCGTCTTTGTTTTCGTCTTCTTCTTCTTCCTCCTCCTCCTCCTCCCCCTTCTCCTTCTCCACCTTCTTCCTTCTTCCTTCTTCCTTCTTCCTTCTTCTTTGGATCAGCTCTTCTTTATGGAATGCTTTTGTTGAGGGAGACTGACAGTTTGGGATTTAAACCATTGTAAGTTCCAACCAAGTGCCAACCTCCCAACAAGATTGGTATTATCAAGATTAAAAAAAAATAATAATAAACTGAGGTGCAGCTAGGTCAAAAAAGCTATTCAGGGTTACACAAATCATAATTGGTAATCTTGGCATCCAAACCCAGATTTCTGATTTTTTTCTGATTTTCAAATCTGTGCTTTGCGGGTGAACATACCGCCATTTCTCCATTTGCTTTGGGAATACCTGGAGTTGATCTATCCATCTGCTTCCATTAATCTACAGAGTATATTTTTCACTTGCTTATTCTTTGTATATATGTGTGTGCGTGTGTATGTATATATACACACACACGCACACATGTCATTTTACTTGAAGATACATATTATATAGATATATTAATATAGGAGAGCATAAATATAAATATATGTAGTATAGTCTAGTTGACTGGACTTGAAATATTATTATCATACCTGATCTGCTGCAACTTCTTAATATGACCATGCTCATCATGAAGGAACCCTGAAGATAATAAAAATCTAAAGTTGTGGACTGAGTTATCCTGGTCCTGTAATGCAAACTTTTTTACATTGATTTGTAAATGGTAAAGTTTGTATCAAAGTTTAGTTTTGCTTTCTTTTCTAGTGGTACAGTAGAGGCAACTCATACCAGCTCACAGAGCTAACATTTCCCCCCCAAGTATACATTCAGTGACATCACATTGGTAGCTTGAAAATCACACATGGTAGGAGTATCTATACCACAGAAATTGGCAAATACTACATATTAGAGTTTCCTCTTTCTTTCCTTCCCCATCTCCTATCTTCTGCTGGCCTAGGAGAACCAGTTGTCAAACTTTTTCAAACTCATCACGCTTTTAAGTCTTAAACTAGGAAGCCTGCTGAAGTATTTGAGAGATTTGTGAGAGTCTGCATCTAAGCAAAATATTTTACCCTCCTGTTCCCTAGAGATAAGCTCTGACTTTTGCAAGTTATTTACTTTCTCTGAGCCTGTAAACTTAAGATTTAAATATTTTTCTTTATTGTAGGATTTATTAATTTTCTCATGTTCTTTATTTCCATGAAGAGACCTTGTGATAGAGCTGGCTTCATTTCTCTCTTAGGTGCTTATCTTTCTACATGGGATATTCAGCAGTTTTCAAGTTCTACCCAAGAATGTTTTGTTTGAAAAAGCCCTCTTTTTAAACAAACTGCCACTATATTTTATAACATATTTATAAATAAATTGCTTCAATTTGCCTTGAACAACCTTCCAATAAAGGACAATCTTAAAGGGAAATTTTTATTTCTGCCGTATCAACAGTTTTAAATGTTAAGTATGCACAGCTCTTAAGAAGGTCCTTATAGCAATAGATCTGTACATAATTTACAGCATTTTATAATACTTTGAAATTTGGAGCCCCTGCTGTAGATGCTATTATTGCCAGTTCAAATTATACTCAATAAAAGCCTTCACATTAAAAAATGATATATTTTGGAATGCCACATCATAACACATTCTAGTCTACAAATATCTTAGATTTTCAAAATGATGAAAATAAAGGTTGTTTTACAGAAAGTCTTTTGAATTGGTAAGATAAATAATGAGTTTTTGTATAAATAAGTGAAGTGCAAGGTAATGCAGTTAGGAAAAAGTGATTCTCCTTGCAATCCATTTGGATCCAAGAGAGCTCTTGTACTGGGAAAGGACTGGAAACATCCAGTTTTTTTAAAAGAGAAATTGATACATTTATATTGATTAGTGAGTTCTTCACATCACTATCCACATTTAATGAGAATATTAAAAATAACCTAATTTTTCTCATGATTAGATGTCTGTCTGCCTGTTATATAAACTTCACTGCTATGTCTCAAGAAGAAATATGGAGAAATTCCATTGGACAGATTATTTGATCAAGAAAATGTGAAGTAAGGGGAGAGACTTGGTGGCTCAGTGGGTTAAGCATCTGACTTCAGCTCAGGTCATGATCTTAAACTCTGTGATTTCAAGCCCCACGTCATCAGGTTCTGTGCTGACAGCTCCGAGGCCAGGGCCTGCTTCAGATTCTGTATCTCCCTCTCTCTCTGCCTCTCCCCAGCTAGCACTCTGTCTGTCTGTCTGTCTCTCTCTCTCAAATATAAATGAACGTTAAGAAAAATTAAAAAAAAACAACAGAAAATGTGAAGTGAGGGATGGATGTGAGAGTAATTGTAAAGAGTTATATATTTCATTCCATTTCATTCCAGAGGCCTGAAAAGAAGGAATAACTAAAGTAAAATATTCATCAGTGGAATGATGTGGTGAACATTGGCTTATTCAGTGAACTGGAATAAGTTAGAATGAAGAGGAACTACCTACAACCCCTTGAATCTGTGAACAGTATACTTTGGGAAACGTAAAGAGAGGGTAAGGGCAGAAACAGGCTCAATAACACTTCTAAGATAATTCAGCCTGTCTTAAATGTTTAGCTTGTTTTAAATGTTAATAGTGTCTAAAATGATTAAGGAAATGTATTTAGAGATAGTTTAACTAACCATATATGTCAGTGGTTCTCAAGTGTTCACGTGCCTCAGAATCACAGCAACGTTTGCTCAGAATGGATATTTCTAAGCAGCACCACGGATCTGAAGTGGAATTTCTGGTGACTGGGACCCAGGAATCTAAATTTTAACAGATACCAGAGATGACACAGCTGAGTATGGGCCACTTAGAGAAATCCTGCTTTCCGTTGGTGTTCAGAAAGTACATCCCAGTATATTTTTTGAAAGAATGATTGTCTCCTGCTAATATATGTTCAGGTGTCTCTGTCAGCTCCAGTTATAATGATCTACCACTGACTATTGAACAAGTCGTATGCTGTTAAGCCTTTTGTCTTTTCTCAGGTTGTTCCTTCTTGCAGAAATTCTCCTCTCTCTGTATTTACTTATTAAGATCATACTCATCTTTCAAGACCCCTTCAATTTTCCCTCCTCTGGGTGATTTTCCCCAGTTCACTCAGTCAAAATCTATCTCTCAACCCTGTGTTTCCATAAGACATTGAACATGTTATTGCATTTATCACAGTGTATCTTGCATTTACAAAGAATTCATTACCTATTGTGTAAGTGCTTATCAATCCACTAGAGCAGAGGTTGCCAAATTATGGTCTGTGGACAAATTCAAGCCCATGGCCAGCCCACAGCCTATATGAGAACACAGCCATGTCCATTTGATTAAACATTGTTTAAGATGGGCTTTGTGCTATAACAGCTGAATTGAGTGGTGGTAGCAGGGACAAATGGTTCTCAAAGCGTAAGATATTAACCATCTGGTTCTTTAGAGTTTGCCAATCCCTGAAGTAGAATGTGTGCTGTATTAATATGTGCTAATTATGTATTAGTATTTAATAGAATCCTTTGTGGAGATTTGGTATCCTGTAAGTTATATAAAATAATCAGTCAAACAATGAAGGAATAGTTGGCAAATACATGTTTATTATGCTAATAAAGGTAATATAAACTCTTTCCCCATTCTTGCCTTTATTTTGGGTCCCTGTTTTTTTTCTTGTTTTATGTTTGTTTATTTTTGAGAGAGACAGAGAGACAGAACACAGGTGGGGGAGGAGCAGAGAGAGATGGAGATGCAGAATTCAAAGCAGGCTCCAGGCTCTGAGCTGTCAGAACCTGATGCAAGGCTTGAACTCCTGAACCACGATCTTTTGACCTGAGCCAAAGTTGGAAACTTAACCAACTGAGCCGTCTAGGCACCCCAAGAGTCCCTGTTTTTGATATTATTCAGTGCTCCAGTAGAACTTTCTGAGATGATGGGAAGTGTTCTCTATCTATGCTGTCCAGTGCAGTGGTAGCCACTAGGCCACATGTATGTTGAGCACTTGACGTGTAACTTGTGTGATCAGATGATTGAATTTTAATTTAATTTCAATTAATATAAAATTAATTAAAACATAATAGCTAGTGGATACCATATTGGACAATTTAGATAGAGAAAAATAGACAGATTTATACATCTTTCCACCTAAAGACAAATAACATGCAATAAGAGTGGGATGGGAGAAAAAGGAAAAAATCATTTAATAAAATCTGTAAGAGCTCTGATGCCTATGTTTTGTTAACAGTTATACATTGGAAAGATATGTTATCCTTAGTCATATTTTGGCTAAGAACTCTAAGGTTTGAATATAAAAAAATTAGAATTCAATTCCAAATTTAGACTAAAATCTTTGCAGATATAAGCTCTTAAGTTTCCAATTTGTTTTTCTCAAGATCTTTCTGTATTTGCATTGATTAATTGGCATCAATTCAAAGAGTAAATGGTGCCAAGATACAAGTGAATGAAAAATGAAAAAAATGTATAAATTCTACATGTGGTTTGTGTATGTTGACTCTGGGTATGGAGTAGCTCTAAGGTACAGACAGAAGGGAGGGAGAGGCTGGCTGAGGGCTTTGGATGCATTATCATTGGTCGTGAAGAAGTGGAGGGCTTTTGTGTTTCCCCAGTTTATTTGTATAGTTAACATTGCTCCACTTGTGAACTTTAATTAAACTTCTTGTGCATATGCACATATTTGGTAGAATCTCACAGTTGTGGAAAAGTGCAAATTCAAGGAATTGGTTGTGAATTGCTGTGTTTAAGCCTAAATATCTGCTTTGGAGCAGAGATAAGAGACTTATCTAGCATATGATGAAATGGAGTAAAGGGTGTTTGGGAAGTTGTTTCTGGGGTAACCTTGCAGAGTCTGAGAGCAGTAAAACACTCATTGAATATTTTGTTTCACTGAGTTCTTAGAATTGTCCAGTCAACCAGTATAGACAAAACCCAGATTAGCAAGATGATAAGGATCTTTTTCTTTGTGGTAGTCATTTTAATGTCTTAAGTTATTTCAATGTGGTGTTCAAGCTTTGTGAGAGTTTTCCAGTCTTCAAAAAGTATGATACATCCACCTAAATTAACAAATTATCACCTCAATCTTAGTATATCNTAGGTAGAGGGGTATCTATATCATTTGATATGTGATACACACACACCATATATACATGCACATACACACACACACACACACATACACACACACACACACATATAATAAAGTACTCTGGTCTCCTCTGAATTGCCTAAGCAGAATAGACGAAGGAAAGACTATTTTATTTATTTATTTAGGCCAAAGTATTTTTTTAAAATGTTTGTTTATTTCTGAGAGAGAGAGAGAGAGCAAGCTGGGGAAGGGCAGAGAGAGAGAGAGGGGGAGACACAGAATCCGAGGCAAGCTCCAGGCTCTGAGCTGTCAGCACAGAGCCCGACATGGGGCTTGAACCCATAAACTGCAAGACCATGACCTGAGCCAAAGTTGGATGCTTAACTGACGGAGCCACCCAGGGGCCCCTTGGCAAAAGTATTTTAAGACCATATTGTCTGAAGAGGTAGCAAACTCTAATATTAGGTGAATTCTCCTTTTTCAATGCAAAGATTTTTAAATTGGGGAGGAGAGAAAAAAGACAACTGAATAAATTTTTAGAAATGTAAAGTACACATCTCCTTAGTTTATGGTATTTAATTTGTTAATNCTAAGCGAAAGTCGGACGCTTAACCGACTAAGCCACCCAGGCGCCCCTATCAAATATTTTTCTTTACTATCATTTATGAAATTGCTTTCTTCATTCTTTGCATGTTACTTTGTACAGCTGTGACTACATCATCACCAGGTTTTTTTTTTTTGAGTTATGTAATACAGACTTACAATATTATGACTCCCAAATTATTTGAAATGCAGCATTTTTTAAATCTATGTGTGATTTTATTCTAAGCTCCAAGTATTCACTTCCATAAAGTGACAATTTAAAAAAATTGATCCTGAGGTTCATAGGTACCACAAAACATTATTGCTATTTAAAAGGTGAGGCTATACTGTCTTGAATAATGAATGAGTTCGTGTTAAAATTTTTTCCCTCTTTTTAAACAGTCATTTATTAGATGACTTCTCGTCATCCTATATATTCCAAACCATCATTGCTTGAGGTGATTTCAGGCTGCTGTATGTTCCCAAATAGCACTTTCTTTTGAAAAATAAAGTGATGAGATATTGCCCCATTATATGAGGCACTATGTGAAGGCTCAAATATAAATCAAGTCTTTGCTTCCCAGGGGAAAATTTTAGGGAGTGACCTCCATCTTGTCTACATTTAATTGTTAAATATGGTCTATAACTTAATTGCTAAATTTTTTAGAAATGAGGCCAAGAAAGCAAACAAAAATGGCAAGGAAAGAATCTTTAAGTTCCAGGGAGAAAAATGTGCGCAACAAAAGGCTTCTGAAGGCATAGTGCTCTCTGGAGGGTGACACTGGTGTCTTTCAAGTTTCCCATATGGCAGCAGTCATTTGGTGAATTTTTTTCTGTGGACACAGCTGTATTCAAATAAGAATGTTTGTGGATATTAAACATTCTATCATGTAATCACTTATGTTTTTCTGATTTTATGCTCAGCTGGAAAACTTCTGATAAATCAACTTCCCGTGTAGTTTGCTTGTGAAAAGATAATGTGAAGATTTGACTTGTGAAAAGATAACATGTTACATGGAGTAGTCCTTGGATGGTTAGACCCCACGTTTGCCTCCATGACTTTCCCTTTTGTCTGTTTTTCCAAGGTTGAGCAGCTCTCTGTTAACAGGTGTTTTTTTTTTTAAGTTTATTTATTTATTTTGAGAGAGAAAGAGAACATGAGCAGGGGAGGGGCAGAGGGAGAGAGAGGGAGAGAGAATCCTAAGCAGGCCCCACGATGTCAGTGCAGAGCCCGATGTGGGGCTCGAATGCATGAACCCTGAGATCATGACCTGAGCTTAAATCAAGAGTCAGATGCTTAACCAACTGATCCACCTAGGCACACCTTACAGGTGTTTTCTATCTTCAAATGTTCCTATGTTCAGTGAAGTTATAGCCAATGTCTGCCAATCTGGTAAACACTTGACCCCATTAGGATGACTTTTTATGACTTGATCTTGTCATTTAGTTGAGAGTTTGACAGTTTAATTCTCAGAGAGCAATCTTATTTTCTACTTGGAGTAGTAGTTTGTAATCCTTGAAGAGGTATGATTGTATATTGTGTTCTCTTTCACATAAAAAATTGTGAAACTTACCTATAAGGAAGTCAGATGATGTTGCTATTTAAGTTCACTTAGGAGCAGGAAGAATGATCACATTCCATCAGTACTTCTGAACTGGATATACCTTAGAACTAAGACATATGTAATTGTAGGATTGCTGAGATAGACTACAACATATACTCTTAAATATCAGCACTTACTCATTTTTTTTCGGGAAACATTTATTAAATACCTACTATGTGCCACTTGAAGTGTTATGTGGTGAATATACAAAGAAATAAAAACCAAGCTGTTCCCCATGTAAAGCAGTGGTTCTCAACCGGAGATTATTTGGAAATGTTTGGAGATGTGATTGGATGTCAGATCTCAAAGGATGTACTGACTACGAGTGTCATTTCATATGATTTAGGGATGTTGCTAGACATTCTGCAATGCACAGGACAGCCCTCCCTATCAAAGAAATATCCAGTCTAGTAGTGCCACGGTTGAGAAAACTTGACCTAGATGTTAAAACAAATGTAAATAATTTTTTTTTGCATGACATGATAGTCTCTCTAATAGAAATAGGTATTGTTTATTAGGAGAGCAGCCACACTGGAAATGTTGTTTTTATCCAATTGATATATTTTTTTAATGTTTATTTATTTATTTTGAGAGAGAAAGAGAACTTGGCAAGCAGGGGAGGGGCAGAGACAGAGGGAGAGAGAGAGAATCCCAAGCAGGCTCCATGCTGTCAGCCCACAAACCTTGAGATCATGACCTGAGCCAAAATCAAGAGTTGGATGCTTAACTGACTGAGCCACCAAGCACCCCCAATTGCTATTTTTAATACATTGTTTATAACATACTGCTGCAGGAAATGTTGAAGTCTCTGCAAGTATTTTTAAAAATCACATAGATTTCGTGTTATCACATTAAGAAGTCCAGGTTCCATACACTGATTCCTTTAGCTTTTATTGCACAAATTCCAAATTCCTGACTAGAAACAGATTTTAACTGTAGCATGGAGAATACGAAATTAATTTAGAAGCTTGATGACTTTTATTGACTTTTCGGAATAGTCAAAATATAGGTCAACTACAGGTAAGTTGTCTAAATCTCAATAGTTTATTGTCCTAGAAGGTATCTAATTTAATAAAGTCTTGCTTATGGTGAAAATAAGCTTTTCTACTTCTGGATACTAGCAGCATCTTTTAAAATAATAATAAAAGAAACCCACTCTACACACAAAAAAATCCCACAAAATTGTATTTGAAGTAAGATAGATAGATAAATAGACAAATAATCTGAAATTTAATTTAATTTTAACCTACCAAAATAAGAGGATTGATTACTGAGTTTGTGCACCCTCTAGATTTATAATATTGGCATATCCAGGGTAATTCATGTAACAAATAAGCACACATAAACAAGAGTGGATTGTCTGTAAAAACTCATGTCGCTTGATGAGTTCTTAGGAAGAGCCTTTCTTTTCCTTCTCTATTGTTAAGGAAGAAAATCCAAGAGCCATTTGCTTAATTCATCTAGAAAACTGTTTTTAATTTTTAATTTTTTTTAAATGTTTTATTTATTTCTAGGAGAGAGAGAGAGAGAGAGAGACAGCGACAGCATGAGCAGGTGAGGGTCAGAGAGAGAGGGAGTCACAGACTCTGAAATAGGCTCCAGGCTCTGAGCTGGCAGTCAGCACAGAGCCCGACGCGGGGCTCGAACCCATGAACTGCGAGATCATGACCTAAGCGAAAGTCGGACGCTTAACCGACTAAGCCACCCAGGCGCCCCTATTTTTAATTTTTTTTTAACATTTTTTCATTTTTAAGAATGAAAGAGACAGAGCATGAGTGGGGGAGGGGCAAGGAGAATGGGAGACAGAGTCAGAAGCAGGCTGAGCTGTCAACACAGAATCTAACAGCAGGGCCCAAACTCACAGACCCTGAGATCATGACCTGAACTGAAGTCGGACGCTTAACCAACTGAGCCACCTAACCAACTGACGCCCCGACGGTGTCATCAAGAAAATTCTTAAACAGTTTGTTAGACATGAGGAATAGAAATAGGAACAAGACATGGTGTGTACACATAACAGAAATATAATTACAAACAATATAACAAAAGCACCCATATAGCCACCATACATACCAGAATTTCCAATGCTGTCTTTTTTAAAAAGTTTATTCATTCATTATTCTGAGAGAGAGAGCAAGAGGAGAGAGAGAGAGAGAGAGAGAGCGCACAAGCAGGGGAGGGGCAGAAAGATAGGGAGACACAGAATCTAAAGCAGCCCCAGGCTCTGAGCTGTCAAGACAGAGCCTGATGTGGAGCTTGAACCCACAAACCATGATACCTGAGCCAAAGTCTGACACTCAACTGACTAAGCCACCCAGGCATCCATTTCCTATGCTGTCTTAATGCATAATGATTTGATCTGTAGTCTCCATGAATATATTTATATTTGTCAGAC
Source organism: Crocuta crocuta (assembly GCF_008692635.1). Taxonomy (NCBI): domain Eukaryota; kingdom Metazoa; phylum Chordata; class Mammalia; order Carnivora; family Hyaenidae; genus Crocuta; species Crocuta crocuta. The sequence continues at coordinate 3,794,950 of NW_027530514.1, read as the reverse complement.
CTGTGGCTGTGCTACTGGGAGCCAGAGAATTGTGCTGTCAATCACCTATAGGAACAAAAGAATTCTTCATAGATTGGGAAGGGGTTGGGATATTCTAGGCAGAAGGGATGGGACATTCAAGGGCACTACAGTATGAATATACAACACAAGTTTCACAGAACAGTAAATCTGTGCCCTGAGGCAAAAATAGGGTTTCCCTCTAGAATTTGAAAGATGCTGTAGGATATATTGAAAATTTTGGGGCTTATTCTGTATGCAATGTAGATTCCTAAATGTATAAAGAAATGGGAGTGATGTGATCAGAGTTTTGCTTTAGAAAGACAATTCAGACAGTAGTTCGTTTGATGGATTAGATAGAAGAAAAATAGAATGATGGAAATTAATTAGGAGGCTACTGTGGTAGGCAACATGCCAAAGATCTGAACTAAGCCAGAAAGTGATATTACCCAGAAGGGTATGGTTTTCAACAGTGTTTACACCACATATTGAATGGAATTGATGGCCAGTTGGATGTCAGAAGTAAGGAAAAAAAAAAAAAGAACATGAAAATGGTGCACTGATTCTAGCCTGGGTGACATGGAGAATGTAGAGTGCAGAATTGTTTTGAGAGTAAGGATGGTTTTTAGTTGCCTGTGTCACATTTAGGGAGCAGCTGAGAAGACCAATCTGATTTTAGGCGAGAAGATAGAGTTGGAGAGCAGGATTTAAGAATCATTAGCCACTGCAGATGGTGGATCCAATAATAAGAGGGAATGAGGCTGAAGGAGCACAGGACACAGAGTGAAAAAGGGGACAGTTGACAAAAGTTAAAAGGGATGGTTGAGGAAAGGAGCCAAGAGTCAGAAATTAATTAAATTGACTAAAGAAATAAAGATTCTGGGAAAGTGTTGTCATAGTAGTCAGGAAGGAACCAGAGGAAGGCTGGAGGATTAACGACAGTGTTAAAATTGCAGAAGGTCTAAGAAAGATAAAGACTATGAAAGAAGCCTATCAGTTGGCAACTAGGAAACTATTAATAATATTGACTATACATTTTTCCACAATATTTCAGGATAAAAGCTAGAGTGTGGGGTTAGGCTAAATGTTGGAGGGTTGTTGTTTATTTGATTAGTTTTGGTGAAGATTATTTATCAAACATCGTATGCTATCAAACGTTATATTTTCTTCCATGACTTTTTTAAATCATCTTAGTGAATTTGTTTACCTCCAAAGGTATGTACACCCACATAAAAAAAAAAAAAGAAAAGGATATGGAAAAGGACTTTATCAATAATTTTATCTACCTATTCAATTTATAGAGAAGAAAATTAGAATAAAAAAGGTTAAATGTCTGGGCCCCCTAGGTGGCTCAGTCGATTAAGCATCTGACTCTTGATTTTAGCTCAGGTCATGATCTCATAGTTCATGAGATCGAGCCCCATATTGGACTCCACTCTGTCAGCATGGAGCCTGTTTGCGATTCTCTCTCACCCTCTCTCTCTGCCTCTCCCCAGCTCTCTCTGTCTCTTTCAAAATATAAATAAACTTAAAAAAAAGTTGACTGTTTTGCCCAATATGAGCACACAATCAAGTTACAAACCTGAATCTGGGATTTGTTCTCCTGATTCCTGGTCTGCTGAATTATCCATTACTCCGTGAACAGAAAGATAGAGGTCATTTCTATACAGAGAAAAACAAATGAGCAGTGTCATTGAAGAAATGTTCTGCATGGTTTGCTGCCATCTGTCTTCGAGCTCAATCTGGACTCCCAGGAATTGAAACTGCTGAGCTGCAAACATGCTGAGCTGCACAGACCATGTGACAGGACATGGAAACTCATTTTTGTGGGGAGTTTGGTTATTTCTGTGTTTGGAATATGAGAGATACAAGATGTTTAGGACAGGATTAAGACCCTAGAGCTATGGAGTTTTTGAGGACTGACTTTGTTTTCCTGTTATGTAAGATTCTGGACCTTTATGTATTCTTGTTAGACTTGCTGTGTTTTATGTGTATTAGAACACTGTTGGAGTAAAATAATAAACATTGCTTTTAAAAGGAAAAATGATAAAGCATATAGAGCACTAGGATGAAAGTCAGGTAACCTGGAATTTACCCCAGGTGGGATTGATACGTTGTGCCTCTGGACACTTCACGCTTTCTGAGCCTCAGTTTCTTTATTGGACTAGGTCAGGGTTTGAAATTGGTCTTTTAGAGTCCCTTGAAGACTTGTTTAGTCAAACCCACATAGCTTTTGGAATTTTAATGTTCTCGGCAAGAAATGCTTCCTCTATGGTACCTTACATTCTCATGTAATATGCCATGGCCTCCGTAAGCATTTGGGTTTATGTCTAGGTCTCTTTCAGTTTGGCTGTTCAATGATTCTATAATAAAAGGATTCAGAGTTAGCAGCTTCGTGGAGCCAAATTTTCAAAGTATTAATTTTCTATGTTGAAACAGTCAAAACAAATGCACTGTAACTATATCTATCCAACAACAACAAAAAAAACCCAAATATAAACCTAGAACTATTTTCCTGGCTTCTTATTTCTTGCTTATAATAACATACTTGGAAACTTCTGGGGAAAAAAAACAACATCTTAACCTTTAGGTTGAAGAAATGTATATCATTGAATGTAATTAAGGTAATTCTAAGACTATCAGAGGAATTACACTGAGATGTGATCAATAGGATGTTCTTTCTTGGTTGATTATGTTTAAACAGTCTTTCCAAATTACTTTCAATACTATTCTGTAAACTTTGCAGAAAAAGCAAAAGCAGTATACATGGAAATCTGTGGTGGTACGTTGTAATTGAATTCACTCTTTCCAAAAGTCACCTTTTAGACTAACTCATGCTTTTCATTATAAGGAGTCACTACAATTCTATATTTCCTTTCACTGGGACTTTCTCAATTTAATACTAAAGGGCTCATAATATTTGTTTTATATATGGAACATTGGGACTTTATATTCTATGAAGACATTCCTTGAAAATCCAAACGTCACATGAAAGACTAGAAAGATGGTGTTAGGGATTATTTGTGTGAATTCACTTACGTGTACTTCATCCAGCCAGTTGACAACAGGTCTGTCTGGGTGATAAAATGGTTATCATCTCAGTCAGATGATAAAAAACGATTCTCTAGAATCCAACTGAACTCCTTCACCAAAGAAGACTGCTGAACTTTTAATAGTTTTTGAAAATGAAATAATCAGGCATTTATTTGTCAGAAGCTTAATATAAATTTATTTCGTTTGATTTTATCTGGGCATTTTTATTGAATTTTACTCGATTTAATTTTTCTGACTCTTCTATCAGAATGGCTTTTTGCTTGTAAGTTTCACTCAAATTGACATTTTGATGGTTTAACACATTAATGAAATTCCTAGAAGATAGGGTATGTTCTTTGAAAAATAAAATATTGACAGAGAACACTAAAGGGACATTTTAAAGTACATTTTTATTTCCTTTGCAGCTTGATAACATATTTGCTCCTGCTTGGTAGTTCCCTAAACCATACTTTCCACTGCATGTCCAGATGATATTTGACAATGTTGCAGTACATCTTTCTGTATCTAGATTTATGTATGCAGATTGAGTTCTTGGCAATCTCTGGATACCACAAAACCCTCATCTCCCAGTCTAGTAATATGGGACCAAAAACAAAAACAAAAACAAAAAAACTTTGTGAAACCGTGAAGGGATCTTTTCCACAACCACTGAATCTTCCAGACCACACAGAGTCTAATTAGGTGCAGAAAACATTTTATGTTACAAAAAAATCCCACAAATGCATACATATAAACACTTTCATAGTATGTATGTGCCAAGTCACAAAGCCAGCAAGAGAGCCAAGGTTCAATAAGAAAGCTTGCTTCCAGGTTGCTTAACCTAACCTAACCAATAAACAGTGCTGTGCAGCTCTGACTTAAATGGGCAAAATACTATGTGGGAGTGTAGTTCTCAGCCAGACATGTAATTATTAGAGGTTCTTACTCAAACCACAATTCTGCAATCTATTATTTTTTTTCATTAAGAAGACATACATAAGCTCTTTCCTTTTTCATTAGTGAGTAACAAACTAAGCTAAGCCTCTCTGATATGGGCAAGAAATTCAGAGAATGTAAGCATAGAATCAAAACATTAAACTAGTAAGTAAGTTGAGAAAATTTTTTGCTTTGTAATCAAGTAAAAACAAAACAAAACGGGGTGGTACTGGTCTACCCACAGGACTTCTTGTCCTTCTGCCTGATTGCCCTGCTCTGAGCCCGTGCTCTTAGATGGAAGAGCTGCTGTGAACGCTGTTCTTGTTAACTTTGCTGGTGTCACTGATGCGAAGTCTAGAAGTCAGTGCCTGGAGGAGAACCTTTGAATAAGCAATCAGGAAAATACGGAGTCCCCTTTGGAAAGTGTAACCCTGAACTTAAAATCCTTTCTAAATGCTCAAGTTGTCATAAAAAGATTATTTAAGTATCATAATATTTCTGTTATTAGTTGTAAACATTATTTATCCTAATATTTTGGTAACCTTGGTTATACTAAGGAAATGATATACCATCTGATCTCTCATCCGGAGAACAGAGATTCAGAGTGCTGTCTCTAGTGTTGGAGAGCAGGATAGTAACTGTGGATAAAAGGCCAGAGCAGGAGAACTCCAAATGACCAGTATGCGGCAGAGCCTGGAAGGATTTCTCTGGCTCTTATAGATCTATAGCCTGAATTTTGTATGGGGTTTTTGTGCTCTAGGGCAGGCAGTTAAGGGCACTGAGCCAGGTTGGGGTCATGAAGAATCCCTGAGAATCTTTTTCCCATGCTAACTACTTACAGAATCAGAGCCAAAGTTTCAATTATTGTTGTGTGGTTGTTGCAATTACTGTTGCTATTATGGTGGCACTTTTCAGAACAGTTAACATCAGTGCTGTGCTGAGGGAAGCATAGTCAGATAATGGCTTTTCTCCTTGCTTTATTGATTCTCCATTTACAAATACACATTTTTTCCCTATATTCTTACAGTATGGATCCACTTTTAGAAGCCACAAATCTATTCTTCCAAGTTATAAACTGGTAAAGCGCTGTTCTCAGCTCTGGGAATACAAAGATGAATAAGAAACTGCCTTTGCCTTAGAGTTTACAATCTAGTAGCAAAAGAATGTTTGAAAAATAAGGCAATTCACATTTGAAACAAGGCCATATTTTATTCCATTTGTTTACTTGTCTGTCTCTATGATGAAGTAGTGAAATATTGGAAAATGGGGCCAGTGTCCTATTCATCCTTATATGTCCAGTGCCTGCACATTTACAAGTCTTTCCAAAACTAAGTCAAGTGGACATCTAAGTTCCTATGTTCAAGTAAATGTACAGTAAATTGATATTTAAATTTTTAGTGAATTGTTAGCCATAAACAATCATATGACCTCACACAAGTCTTTTTAGTTCTCTAAACTAGAACCATTCATCTTAAGAGGCCAATGTACCATCATAAGAGAGAAAATGAAGTTAATCCCTTAAAAGAGGTAACTTTTATTCATGTATATCTGCAGTGCTACGTAGAATCTACACACCATCATGTCTCTTTCCTCTAGAAATTTACATTTTAAGAGGGGGATTATGACACCCAGCAAATATACAATATAGATGATGGCTCAGGCACTGTGGACCTAGAAGAAAGAATTAGAAAAGTTCACATGCAGTTGACTCTTAGCTATTAAAGGATTCTGAATTATAGAGTTATCTTTTATTCTCCCCAGTTTACTTTTTGATTTTGGCCATTATCTGGCTTACCATTCTAGCGGGTGAGCAGGATACAAGGAGGTAAAACTCAAAAGTCAATGCCGTATGTTTCAACAACTCAGTTATAAAGAGAAGTAGTAGCAGAAGATGCTAAAATGAATGGTTTACATGAAACTTTTAAATTATATGTAGCTTTCATTGATGTCAAGTATTCTTGTTTTCAGTTAGTCACCAACCTATAGGTAGCGTTTACTCCAGATATTAATCTACAGATTGAGACAGTGCCCTGCTCTCTAGCACTGCTACTTTCTTTGATATTATCCATAAGCCTCTGGTTTATGTTAAAAGGGAGAAAAAAAATCTGTATTCAGAAAGGCAAGGAGAAACTTATTTAGGGAGAAAACAAGAAGGAATTCATGATTTTCCTGAACTACAGCCAAGCAATGAGTAAGTCAAATGTGTTGTTTGAGCAAGTTACTATAGGTCTGTTATATGTTGTATTTTTCTTACCAAAAATAAATTTAACCACATTGGGGTTTGATATGAATTATTTCCTTTAAAAGTTTTTTAAGTTTATGTATTTATTTTTGAGAGCGAGAGAGAGCACACATAGGGAAGGGACAGAGAGAGAGAGGGAGACACAGAATCTAAAGCAGGCTCCAGGGTCTTAGTTGTCTGTACAGAGCCCAATGTGAGGCTCCAACTCACGAACTATGAGATCATGACCTGAGCTGAAGTCAGGCACTGAGCCACCTAGATGCCCCTGATTTAAATTATTTCTACTTGAGTTTTGTATAGGAATATGAATGATGCTTTGATGCAATAACCTAAACTGTAATATAGTTATACTTCGGTATGTGCTTTAAGCTCTATTTCAAGATGTCAAAATAAATACTATGGACCAAGTCACACAAAAAGAGATATTGAAAAAAAAAGCTTAAAATATTAATCTATAATGTTAGAGCATCATCTGCAATGCTGACACTTATGTTAGAAAGGCCCAAGGTTAGAAAATAAATATTTTGAAAGATTCTATCCTTCAAATAAATACATTTTGTACTTTCTAATATGGCTTATAAATATACAAACTCATACATTTTATAAACATTTTAGATTACTGAGATTTTAGCTACAAACATAGTTTATAACATATAAACTATTAGGCACTGATATATGCCTAAAACATATTATTTTTTATTTGCAGTTAAACAGTGAATCATATTATCTTAATTACTTTCACAAGTAAAATTATATTTAATTTCAGGATTGAGAAAGAAATGAGATATATTTGGATATTATGAATTTATAGACATGTGAATTACAATAATGTTACGTACCAAAATTGATCACTGTTTATAAATGTAATGGGCTTAATTACATTAAATAGTATTCCTTAAAAATTTAAATACATGTATTTGCATCTATGTGTGTGTGTAGATAGATAGATACACACATACATACATACATATATTGATTCAATGCTTTCAGGTTGCTTTTCTAAGGTTTTGTTGTTTAATGAAGTGAAAATACATGACTAGTTCCTGCATGGGTATATTTAGCTTATGTACTCATGAACATACTATATCTTATAAATCAATTTAATGTTATTATTTCTTATAATAGTCAAATAATTGCTTATGAAATAATTGGTCATTTGAAAACAATTGTCTAATTCTAGTATTTTGTTCAGTTCAATTATTTAAAACATTTTAATGTTAACTATTTTTGAAAGAAAGTTTTATCCTAGTTCTAAAAGCTATAACAGCTTGAAATTCAGAAATGAATAAAGAAGATAAAAACCCATGCTCTCATATTATATGCCCATTTATAAAATTGTGGTGTGGTACCAGAGAGATGATGAATAACATGGGAACCAAGAAGAGGTCCGAGGAATTGGAAAGCAAGAAGTTCAGGATAACTTTGCAGAGTGCTCCACTGAGGAAAGAAGGAAGCAGGTTGAAGTGCAGGTCTGTGTGAGAGAAGGAGACTGAGATTCCACTTTCACTGTGTATCACATTTTTTGTGAAACCTGGGGCCCCGCCCAGAGATTTGGAGTCACATGGTTTGTGGTAAGGGCTAGGTGAACATTATTTATAAATCCCCAGGTATTCTTAATGTGCATCTGGTCTAAGAAAATTCATTTATGGTTTTCAAACCTTAGACAGCATCAAAATCACCTGGAAGGCTAGTTAAAACACTAAATACTGGACCCTATGCCAGAGTTTCTGATTCAGTCAGGCTGTGGCTGGACCTAGATTTTGCATTTCTTTCTTTTTTAAAGTTTATTTTTTTTATTTTGAGAGAGACAGAAACATAGAGAAAGAGAGAACACGAGTGGAGGAGTGGCAGAGAGAGAGGGAGAGACAGAATTGCAAGTAGGCTCTGTGTCAATGGCGTGGAGCTCGAACCCATGAACCATGAGATTAGGACCTGAGCTAAGATCAAGAGTAGGACATTTAACCTACTGAGCCACTCAGGTGCCCTGATTTTGCATTTCTGATATCATCTCAGGTTATGATGATGTTGCTGATCTGGGGACCCTACTCTGAGAACCATTACCCACTATCCCGTGAAAATTTTGGTTTTAAGATGTAAGAGACTGCTGTTTAGTAATTAGGGTACTTTCTCAAATCCTTCATGAAAGAAGTTAGTATCATAAATAGCTATATAAACACACATACTTGAAAATAAAACAAAGTTTATAGAAGCATTTTTGTGCTAGAAAGTAGTTAGTTAAGAGAAAGAGTGGGATATGCAAAAGGAACTATTAATGATGCCATGTATCAGAGGAATATAAAATTCGGAGGGATATAAAAGATATCTCCTCCACCTCCCCGAGACAGTGATTTTGAGCATTTCACTTTTGACCATTCCTTTATATTTTCCCTTTTTGAGCACTGCAGACCTACAAATTCTCCTCTGTCAGTTCTCACTACCTATTCATAGCTAGGCATTCACATTCAAAAATTAGCATTTTGCCCCTTCATCTTGACTGGACTTTATCCATGCTGGGAATATCCTTTGGCAAAGGTAATACTTGGTGGTATTTTAACTTATCAAGAAGACCAAGAAGGTCAAGGATATGGAGTTCTGTGATTTTTGAAAAATTCAGGGGCCAGAGGATCAAAATCCTGTGGTGAGTGACAGAAAATTATTCCTCTAACCATAGCAATGTGGGTTAAGTCTTGAGCATGCGTGGAATGAGAAAATACAAGAAAACATTGAAATCGAGGCCATGAAACTTTGAAAAGGCCGTACATATTGGAAATTAAAAATATACTCAATGCGGTGCTAATGTAGAAGAAAAACAGATTCTGTAAGAACATTGAGAAGTATCCTGAACACTAGAGGATGGTAATGAAAATGGGTAGAGGTGAATATAACCAGATCACAGGAACATTCAAGGATTTAAACGGGGCTCCTAAGCCATCTAGCTACATAGTGTACCTGTCTTGCAGAGACAACAAGAAGAGTGATGAAGCTGGTCTGACATTTTAAGAAGACATTTGGAAGAGGTCAATTCTTAAAATTGAAAGAGTTTATAGGAATATTGTATGGGAAGATCTGGGTTTTGGTTCAGAGTAGGTCTGTTTAAGGAAAATTTACGGGTCAGTTTCTCAGGTCACTGCAAGGAAATTCAACACTTGAAAGAGCAGAATGAAGTAATAAAAATATAGAGATCACACAAGGGCAATACTACTTATGAAAATGACCAATACTGCTACAGAGATCTAAGAGAAATTTCAGAAATTGTGAGAGATTATATCATTGGCCATCTCACTCCTAATCCAATATCATTAGTTTCCCACTGAAAATTTAAAAAATAAAGATGAAATAAATCTTCATATCTCCACCTTCATTTTGTTCACCTCCTACCTCATTCGCCATTCTGTATCAAGCCATCTGGAACTCATTTCAGTTTCTAAAAATTCTTAACTTTCCTGCCTCATGGTCTTTGTTCTCTGTACCTTTAATACTTCCACTTTACCTCTCTCTTGAACCTTCTTTAGCTAGGGTCACTGATAAGCTCCATGAACATCTCCTTTATAACACTTACCATACCTGTGATTATTTGCTCTGCACCTTTTCCCCTTCTACCCTGCTACCTCTAAGAAGCACGTGAGTCTGTCTTATTCGCTTCTCTTTATGGCGTGTCTAGTATATACATAGCATGTGATAAAAAATATATTAGTTGAATAAATAATAAAATTTTAGAATCAAATTTTAGAATTAAGTTTATTAATTCAAATGTAGAATATAGATAGTTGAATCTCAGACACATCTGACTTAGGTTTACCCCAGTTTCTGAAAGCCTGTTCAGTGCTCAGAATTTATGACTTTTTGTGATAGAGGATAAAATGATGATTTGATGGAATCTGAAAGGAATTGAACTGCATTATGTTTACAAACTGTGTAAATATATATAGTAGAGAAGAAAACAAGAAAACACAGTGTTAGAAATTAGTGACAGAAAATACATCTATTACTTTTATTGAACAAATATTTGGAAAATACTAAGGAGGTTGTGATGATTACAATATAACTGTTCCTCTATTAAAATACATTGGAAACTAAAGATTTTTCTAATTAAATTCATTACATATTTTGGATCTTTGTACCATGCTCAGTGTTGATATTAAAACAAAGGGAGAAGGGGTAAATTTTACCTTGAAGCTTATTCTCTGGAAAGGTTCTAACCTGGAAACTAGAGTTTATCCTGTCACAGTGCCTTTCATGAAACTGTTATTAAATGGAGACTTAAGACATTAGACTGATTTAATTTACAGGAAAAAAAAGAACTAGAGATTGCATAAACCCATATTAGGGCCAGATTCTTAAAAGCTATTCCCCCTTCCAAATTTCTGTCCTAAAATAGATGAATGCTTCAGTTTTGATGAAACATTTTGAGTGAAAGATTTTCAACCTGCATAACAGAGCAATGACTAAATTCTCCTCTTCCTCCCCAAAAATATTTTATTGCAATTGTTTTCTCTGAATTTTGCATTTTGGGTAGAGAAAGATGTGACTTTTAATAGCTTATCAGTGTTTAAAAAATTTTTTTTAAAATGTTTTATTTATTTCTGACTGAGAAAGAGAGAGACAGCGTGAGCAGGGGGAGGGTCAGAGAGAGGGAGACACAGAATCTGAAACAGGCTCCAGGCTCTGAGCTGGCTGTCAGCACAGAGCCCAATGTGGGCCTTGAACCCACCAACCGTGAGAGCATGACCTGAGCCGAAGTCGGAGGCTTAACCAACTGAACCACCCAAGCTCCCCTAGTGTTTTATGGTGAAATGGACCCCTTTAAATTTGAAATCATTATTATGATAATAACAGGGATTAAGGATTACTAGAATAATTGTTATCCTTTTTTTAAAAGTTTATTTATTTATTTTGGGAGGGGAAAGTAAGCACAAGTGGGGGAGGGGCAGAGACAGAAGGAGAGGGAGACAATCCTAAGCAGGCTCCATGCTCAGCACAGAGCCCCATGTGGGGCTTGATTTTACTGTGAGATCATGACTTGAGCTGAGAGCAAGAGTCAGATGCCTAACTGAGTGAGCCATCTAGGTGCCTCACATTCTTCTTCTTATCAGAGTAACAGGAAGCTGAAGTATAGTTTCTAAAAAATGTACACTATAAATAAAGGTGAATGTATCTATGAAAACAAAAATATACTAAACTATATTAATTTGAACTCCACTTATCTGCAATCAGTCACTGATGTCAATTGATAGTAAAGCTTGTTTCCTCACAATTTGAGTGGCTCTACTAATTAGATCCTATTAAATGCAGATATATTACTCTACTCTGTAAATACTGGTAATATTAATTTAATAGTGACCCTAAAATAAAGATCTCTGGTTGGATAAGTACCAGGGAGGGGCTGAGATAGGGAAGATCAGGATGCTTTGTGCACTTAGGTGACTAAGGAAGAATAAAAATTGCATTGTGTAAAAATAAAAGGCTGGGTATCAGGCAAATTATTTTAATTGCTTAGTTTATATAGCATCTTTGAATTTAGCTACATTCCTAAGGGGAATGGTCAAATTTTTAAAAATTACTATTAATGTAGTAATTTTTCTTAGTATTTTATGTTTTATTTTTATTTCTGAGAGAGAGGCAGCGTGAGCAGGGGAGGGTCAGAGAGAGAGGGAGACACAGAATCTGAAGACAGACTCCAGGCTCTGAGCTAACTGTTAGCACAGAGCCCAAGGGCTTGAACCCACCTGCCATGAGATCATGACCTGAGCTGAAGTCCAACGCTTAACTGACTGAGCCACCCAGGTGTCCCTGGTCATTTTTTTTTTTAACATTTCATTATAACATGTGACAATGAGTGTGTCTTCATGCTTGAGCCTTTATGTGTACCTCAGATTATTATTGCTTGTAACTGGAATTACTGTATGAAGAGTTATGAATACTCTTATAAGAGTTATAGCAAATAATATTCCATCTACCAGGAGTCAGCTCCCCATAACCTTTATAGTACTGAATAGAGTATTTTGTAATATGTTATTTACTAGTGAAAAAAATGGTATTGATAATGTTCTGCATTTAATTAAAAGTGATGTAGCACATTTTTCACATGTTTAAAAGTCATATCTTTGTTTTTCAGTGAGATTTTTGTTATTACTTGTTTATAAATCTCCATTTTATTTTATTTTTTCTTTTATAGTTTGTTGTCAAATTGGTTTCCATATAACACCCAGTGCTCATCACCACAAGTGCCCTCCTCCATGCCCATCACCTCCCTTCCCCTCTCCCCCACCCCCATCAGTCCTCAGTTACTTCTCTGTATTCAAGAGTCTCTCATGATTTGCCTCCCTCCCTCTTCCCAACTACTTTTTCCCCTTCCCCTCCCCCATGGTCCTCTGTTAAGTTTCTCCTGTTCCACTTGAATGAAAACATATGGTATCTGTCCATCTCTGCCTGACTTATTTCACATAGCATAACACCCTCGAGTTCCATGCACATTGCTACAAATGGTCAGATTTCATTCTTTCTTATTGCCATGTAGTATTCCATTGTATAGATAAACCACATCTTCTTGATCCATTCATCAGTTGATGGACACTTAGGCTCTTTCCATGTATAAATCCCCATTTTAAATATAAGGGTGCTGCATCTTAATAATCAGTTTTGACTCCTTAAGGCTGGCATCAGCATTTGAAATCCAGTATTCAGTGTTGTAAAATACAAGTTCTTGACAATTTCCACATATGCAATATGAATGTTATTGCTAGGCGCTAGATGGAAGGCAGAAGTGAGGATTGTAGAGATTTGTGCTAGGACACTGAGGTCAGGGAAACTGAGGACCCTGAAATAGAAGGATTCAAACAGAGATTGTCTGTCCTTCCTTGATGATCTAGTAGTAATTTCAGTGGTCAGAAATCAGCTCAGTTTCCTATAAAGACTCTTTCAAGCTAAATCTAAGAGACATCAAAACTGGAAGTCTCCAAAAATATTTATTGAATGCTTCCTGTGAGCCAGGCACTACTTTAGGGGTTAATGATACAATAGTACACAAAGTAGACAAGAAATCAAAATAGTCTATATTTTAGTGGATGAGAGTTGACAATAAACACATTCATCAGCTACTTCTATAATCTGCCAGGTGAATGGAGAAAAATAAAAGAGAAAAGGAATAGTGTTGCTGGAGAGAATGGAATAAAGTTCTAATAGAGTGTTCTGTATGACCTCACTAAGAAAGTGATATGTGAGTAGGAATCTGAAGGAAAAAAAAATGAGCGGGCCATGCTGTTACTTTGGAGTAAACAGTTCCCATCAGAATAATTAGTAAATGGGAAGATATAAAACAAGAGCATTGCTGGCAATTTAGAGGAAGAACAGCAGGCCACTTTGGTACAAACTGAGCAGATGAAGTCTGAGTAGTAAGGAGAGGGCCAGAGCTTATGCATCACACAGGCCATTGTGAGGACTTTGGCTGTCTCTCAGAGTGACGTGGGGAATCATCAGAGGATTTTGTGTAGAGGTGTGACATTTTCTGACAGATATTTTAAATGGATCACCTTGGCCCTAGGCTGAGAACAGTTGGAGAACAACAGTGGAAGCTGGGAGACCACTTAGGAGGGAGACAGTTAGGAGGCTATTCCCATAACCCAGGAGAGACATGACAGTGTGCGTGAGCCAAATGAAAGTAGTCACTGTGGTAGTAGGTTGAAGGTGCTAGAGGTGGTGATAAATTATTATAGTCTGGGTATGTTTTGAGGGAAGAGCCAATAGGATTTCATGAATATTTAGACATGGATTATGAAAGTTGGAAGGTAATCAACAAGGCTGATCCTGAGGTTTTTGGCCTGAGCAACTGTAAGTATGGAGTTGCTATTTACTAAGAAGAGGAATACCATGGGAGAAGCAGAGTTTTAAAAAATGTTTATTTATTTTGAGAGAAAGAAGGGAAGGGGCAGAGAGGGAGAGGGAGGATCTCAAGCAGTCTCCAAATTCAGAGAATGCGCAACATGGCGTTCGATCTCTGTGACCATGAGATCACACCTGAGCTGATATTCAGAGACCCTTAAGCAACTGAGCCACACTGGTGCCCCAAGTTTTGCAGGAAGAGCACTAATTTGATTTGGCTTATAATAAACCTGAGATTTGTATTTCACATTCAAATAAAGGCATCATATATGCTAGTCTGGAGTTCAAGAGAGATTCAAATTGAGATAAAAACATGGATGTTGTCAGTGGATATTGAAAACTAATAAAATATTATGGTCTTAACAGGGAGTGGTTGTAGACAGAGATCTGAGAACTATAACTTGAAGAGGTCTGGTTACTCCAGCATTAACTTTTGAGATACAAAGAGGATACTGCAGACTGATGGACTGATCAGTAAGATAGAAAACTAAGAGTGTGATATGGGGAAGGGCACTTGTTGGGATGAGCACTGGGTGTTATATGTAAACCAACTTGACAATAAACTAAGAAGAAAAGAAACAAAAAAACCCCCCAAAAACCCAACAATAGCAACGAAAAAAGAAAACTAAAGAAAAAGAGTGTGGTGTCCTGTACTCCAAGACAAGAAAGGGGAATGAGCATGAGCAAATGTTTCAAATTCTGCTGTCAGGCAAGTAATGAAGACAGATCAGTAACTGATGACTTAAAATCATGGTGGTCATTGATGATCCTGCGGAGACTTCTTCACTTCTGTACAGTTTAAAAGGGCAGAAATCTGCATGACAAATATGGATTAAGTTTAAGGGTGAATAGGAAGAGAGTGATTGGAAGCAATAAATAAAGGCACTTCTTCCTAGAAACTTGGTTGGAAAGTGGAGCAGACAAATGAATTGGTTATTGGCAAGGTATGTGTGGTCAGGTAGTAGTTTTATTTTGATTTGTTTTTAAAGTGGGAGAAAGTTTAACATGCTTTAATATGCTGATGATGATTAAACTGAAGAGAGGAAAAATTTGATGAAATAAGAAGCCATGAAGATAAAAGCTTGCCTCTATGTGGGTGAGAGAGGGATGGGTTCTGGTCCACAATTGGAGGACCTTTCTTCAGATAGGAGCATGAAGGGAGAGGAAGAAAATCAGAGTCTATAGGTATGGATGGAGGTAGGATGGTATATATGCAGGTACATATGCTTGGAAACTCTTTTCTGCTTGTTTCTATCTAGTAGTTATAAACTCATCTGTGAGTGGGGATGTGTGGTGTTGAAGGTCAAAGAAAGAAAAGAGATATGGAATGGTTGGCCAAGAAAGTGGATTTTTCTTTCTTAACTCTGACTTCGTATTTAGAAAACTTACAGTACTAACATATAATTTATATAATGCTTACATATTAAGTACCAGGCTGATGATTAATAGACATTAAGCCATCCCTTGTAGTTCACTGTAGTTTAAGCTCTCAAGAGTCCTTTAATTTCATGATCTTACCTGCTTGGTTGTAACTAACTTTCTTTGCTTTTGTTCAACTTTCTGTTTTACTGGTTACAACAGATGGTAGCTTGTTAAGAAAGATGTTCATTTAGCATTTTCAAGTAAACAACAATATTCATCCATACAAGCAAAACCAGTTATAAACAGGCATACTTTTTATTATTGTGCTTCACTTTATTGTGCTTTGCAAATATTGTGTGTTTTATAAATTGAAGGTTTATGGCAACCCTGCATCAAGCAAATCTATCAGTGTCATTTTTTCCAGCAGCATTTGCTCACTTTTTGTCTCTGTATCATATTTTGGTGATCCTCTCAATATTTCAAACTTTCTTGCAAGTATCTGTTGTGATCTATAATTCATGATCTTTGATGTTACTATTGTAATTGTTTTGGGGCACCATGACCTGCACCCATATGAGACGGATAACTCACCTGATAAGTGTTCTGTGTATTCTGGCTGCTCCACTATCTGGCTGTTCCTCATGTCTCCCTCTCTTCTGGCCTCCCTCTTCCCTGACACAAAACAATATTGCAAATTAGGTTGGTAATTTACAAAGGCCTGTGAATGTTCAAGTGAAAGGAAGAGTGCACATCTCTCATTTTAAATCAAAAACTGGAAATGAGGAAGCTCAGGTGTGTCAAAAGCTGAGCTAGCCTGAAAGCTAAGTATCTGGCATCAAACCTTAGTCAAGTTGTGAGTGCAAAGGAGAAGTTCTTGAAGGAAATGAGAAATGCTACTCCACTGAACACAAAAGTAATGAGAAAGTGAAATAGACTTGTTGCTGATATGGAGAAATTTTAGTGGTCTGGATAGACTATCAAACCAGCTATGGCATTCCCTTCAGCCAAAGCCTAATATGGAGCAAGACCCTGAGAGATGTGAAGGAGATTCAGAAGAAAACTTTGAAGCAAGCATAAGTTGGATCATGACATTTAAGAAGCTGTCTCCATGACATCACAGTGCAAAATGATGCAGGAAGTGCTGGTGTAGGAGCTGCAGAAGATCTCTAAACAGATTTTCAATGTAGACAGAACAGCCTTCTGTTGTAAGAAGACTCCATCTATGACTTCCAGAGGTAAAGAAGAGAAGTCAGTGTCTGACTTCAAAGCTTCAAATGACAAACTGACTCTCTTGTTGGTGCCAAATGCAGCTGGTGACAAGCTGAAGCCAGTGTTCATTTCCTATTCTAAAATCTGTAGGGCCCTTAAGAGTTAGGCTCAATCTCCTCTACCCATGCTGTGTAAATGGAATAACAATACCTGAGTGACAGCACATATCTTTACAAACATGGTTTACTAAATATTTTAAGCCAAATGGTGAGAACTACTGCTCAGAAAAAAAAAAGATTCCTTTCAAAATATGACTGCACATCAACAATGCATCTGGTTACTCAAGGGCTCTGATGGAGATGTACAATGAAATTTATGTTTTCATGCCTATTAACACAACATCCATTCTGCAGCCATGGGTCAAGGAGTGATTTTCTTTCAAGTCTTATTATTTAAGGTACATATTTTGTAAGGCTTTAGCTGCCACAGATAGTGATTCCTCTGACAGACCTAGGCAAAATAAATTGAAAATCTTTTGGAAAGGATTCAGCATTCTAGATGCCATTAAGAACACGAGTGATTCATGGAAAGAGATTCAGATATCAAAGTGAGCAGGAGTTTAGAAGTTGATTCCAGCCTTCATGGATGACTTGAGGGGTTCCAGACTTCTTGGAGGCGATAAGTGCAGATGTGGAAATAGCGAGAGAACTAGAATTAGAAGTGGAGACTGAAGATGTGACTGAATGGCTGCAATCTCGTGATCAGACTTGAACAACAGACGAGGAGTTGCTTCTGATGGATGAGCAAAGAACGTAGTTTCTTGAGTAGTGGAAACTACTCCTGGTGAAGGTGCTGCGAGGCTTGCTGAAATGACAATAAAGGATTTAGAATATTGCATAAACTTAGCTGATAAAGCAGTGTCAAGAGTTTAGAGAATTGACTCCGATTTGGAAAGAAGTTCTATGGGTAAATGCACTCAAATAAGGATTGCATGCCACAGAGAAATGTTTGTGAAAGGAAGAGTTAATCAGTGAGTCTAACTTAAGTGTTATCTTATTTTAAGAAATTTCTACAGCCACCACCCTCATCAGTCAGTGGCCATCAGCTTCCAGGACACACACCCCATCACCAAAAAGATTATGAATTGTTGAAATTCATGATGGTTAACATTTTCTTACCAATAAAGATTTTTTGAAATTAAGAACATTGATTTTTCAGTGCTATTGCTGCTTAATAAACTACCATAGTATAACTTTTATAGGTACTGAGAAACCAAAAAATTCATTTGACTTACTTTATTGCAATATTTGCTTTATTGGGGCATTCTGGAACATAACCCACAATATCTGTGAGGTGTGCCTGTATTCAAATACAGTAGATCTGCATAAAGCATTCAGGTACCTGTAATTTATCAGTTACTGTGCTCTTGATTAGGACAATATAATGTTTTCTGCATGAATTTTTTTTCTGTTAATCGATAAAGAATTCCTTTCAAAACAAATTTTATTGGGGTGCCTGGGTGGCTCAGTCGGTTTAGCGCCCGACTTCGGCTCAGGTCTTGATCTCGCAGTTCCTGGTTTCCAGCCCCGCGTTGGGCTCTGTGCTGACAGCTAGCTTGGAGCCTGGAGCCTGCTTCAGATTCTGTGTCTCCCTTTCTCTTTGACCCTCCCCTGCTCACGCTGCACTCTCTCTGTCTCCCTCTCTCAGAAATAAATAAAACATTTAAAAAAACTTTTTTTAAAACAAATTTTATTGAGTGAAAGTCTGTGCTACTTATAGTCATACATAGTGTTAATGTGTTTGAGTCAGCTTTTTAAAGGGCTCTGGGTATACTAATTCATAAGGTAGTGACTAGAAAATGAATAACAAAAAAACAAAATAGATAAGTAAAACACCTTTAAGAAAAGTTTAACTTGTATTATTAACTTCAGGTGGGGATAGCAGAAGGGTGGGTTTAGAATTTGATACTGTGTTTTAAAAACATTCAAGTTGGCTAATGAGAATTTATCACAAATTTCATGGGAACCATGGCATTATATGACCCACAGTATCAGTGGTATAACTTTTACATGTACATTTGTTTTAAAAATATGCAATAGTTACAAAGTTATATTTCACATATTATGTTGTTGTTAAGACATAATATTTACTTGTGTCCATATGTTTTGGAAAACTAGCTTCAGTATATTCAGAACGACATCAGGAATTTTTATAGAATTTAAATCAGGATACAGTCTTTCTTTTATTTCTGTTCTCATAAAAAGATTGAGTTTGTGGGAACTGAAACATAGTCAAAGGGGGTGTTAGAAGCCAAGTAAATCCTTCTTATAACCCACCTGCAGTGTTAGTTGTTGTGCAAATGATAATCTGCATTTTAACTGAGAGAATTAACAAATTGATCTGGTTTATTACCAAATATATAATGTATATATATTTGATATGGATTATTACTATTACCAAATATATATAATATATATTACTATTACCAAATATATTTACACATATATAGGATTATCAGTAAATAATCAATCAATTTAATTAATTAATATATAATCGATACATATGTATATAGTAATAATCCAGATTAATTTGACAAGTCCCTAAGTTATTGGAATATATATATTGGTTTTCTCAGAAATACTTTTATCCACATCAGACAGTTTATGAAACTGAGGCAGAAGAGACAAAGTAGCCTCCCAATGGTGCATAGCCAGCAGGTGGCGACGCTCTTATTTGAACACAGGCAATGTAGCTTTCTTTACTCCTAGATCATACTGGCTTTTCCAATCAGATATGTGGAAAAGTAATCTAATATCACACTGGCATATGGAGGGAGCATGTTTGAATTCATATTGTTAATTTAGGATCTAATCCTAAAATTGTTTACTCCTGATGAAATGTTTTTACATATTATTTTCCATCTTTCATTTTTACATTCTTTTCCATATAATATTTTAGCTAAGTGTGAAAATTCTCCCATCATCATTTAGAAGTGATTATGTTCCATTAATAAGAAGGCGAACATGAGAACATTCATAGAAATTTCAAACCCAAATTCCTTTGTCGAAAGTCCGATAAGAAAATGCTGAATATGCATGTATCTTACATGAAGAATTTAGTCTAAAAGTGAAGAAAGCAACAAGCAACATTTTCTGTGAAATAAGAGTTGTAAGAGTCAGTTGATGTCTTTCACAGATTGCTATTGCCTTGCAACTGACTTGTGGAGTAATCCTGGCAAATAAATTGCTTGTGTGTTATTTTTTCAATCTGATAAATCATTGCTAACGAGGAGCTTCTTCATGATGTAAAATAGTTTGAATTCAGCATACATTGTAGATTTTCCAACTCCTAATTAAACGTACTATGTATATACTATATAGCAACATCAATATCTGAATGAAGATTCAGGACTTTCCAAGAACAGGTGATATACATTTTTAAATAAATCTGACTGTTTTCTTACTTTCTCTGGGATTTCTCTCTGACAAAGGAAAAAGAGAAAATAAAAACACTTTCTATACCTTTCATTCTCAGATATGTGGTTTTCTTTGAAAAATGAGTTGGTATAGTTGAAAGAACAGAGAAAAAGAGTATTGTTTAATGGGTATAGATTTTCAGAATTCAAAGATGAAAATATTAAAAAAATGTTTCACACAAATATAAATATATTCAATACTACTAACTGGACACTTGAAAATAGTTAAGATGGTAAATGTTACATGTATCTTCAACAGTACTATAAAAAGTATTTT
Organism: Crocuta crocuta; assembly: GCF_008692635.1. NCBI lineage: Eukaryota > Metazoa > Chordata > Mammalia > Carnivora > Hyaenidae > Crocuta > Crocuta crocuta. The sequence continues at coordinate 3,774,541 of NW_027530514.1, read as the reverse complement.
AAACAGTCAGTATGTATCCTTCCATCCTTCTATAGGATTTTTGTGCATTACATACATGTATGTCACTTGTATTTATCTTACATCATATATCTGTATCTATTTCTATGTATATTTAGAAATGGATTTAGAATATACCTATTAATAATATAAACCTGTTTTTTCCCCGATTAGATCTTATTATTTATTTTGTGCTGTAGCTGGCCTTTGCATTTCACAATATAACACAGCTCTTTTACTATGTCTTTTTTAAAAATAGCTTATAATACAGGTGATGTTGCTGATAATGTCACAGTTATTGACAGCACAGCATTTGTCAGTCACTGTTTGCCATTCTTCTCCTGATGAACCTTTTTATTGTAAAAAGTGCTACAGTGAACAACTCTGAACGAATTTTCTTACAGATACATTCTTGTAATTGGAATTCGCAATCACAGATATGTATATTTATATTATTCTGTGTTTTTTGTTAATTAGTCCTGCAAATTAACCTTCATAAAACTTGATAATGTCCTTTCGGTATCGCCTTGCCAACACTAGATAATGTCAATTAAAATAATTTATCTAAAAAAAGTAACAATATTTGGCATAGTAATTTTAATGCATCATATTGTTTTAATTTACCTTTTTTTGATTACTAGTGAGATGATGATTTTTTCCTATGTTTATTAGTGATTTGTAATTTTTCTAGCTACCTCTTGTTCATATCCCTAGGCAACTACTCCCTTTATATTACGATTATTTATGTCTTTTTTAAAAAACTTTATTAGTTTATTTTGAGAGGAGGCAGGCAGAGAGAGAGGGAGAGGAAGAATCCCAATCAGGCTCTGTGCTGTCAGTGCAGAACCCAATGCAGGGTTTGATCCCACAAACTCTAAGATCATGACCTGAGTCAAAGTCAAGAGTCAGATGCTCAACCTACTGAGCCACCCAGGCACCCCTGCCTCTTCTTATTGATTTACAAGAATCAATAAGATTTCTTTCTGTAACTTTCTGTAAACTTTGTTAAGGAAGTATATCACTATAAAAATGGTTATTTTTTAATATAATCAGATAAATTGATAGATCTCAGGCCACCATGCTTTATGACATGAATGCTCTCTCTGTGGACCTATAGTACCCTCTTTGGTTGTAGAAGTGTTCTTTTTCACTCTTCCTTTCTAGTAGAGCATTTTATTATTTATCCTTGGCTTTCTCTATTTTATTTATTTACTTTTTCTTCTATAGGTTTATCCAGACTTTCCAAAAGCATTTATTTGATTTGTTTTGCATTTTTTGACTCTCTAACTCTTTTAAACTAACATTTACATTTTATTTAGTACTCTTAGAAAATAATTTGATTTTCATATGCTCTAATATTTCACTCTAACTTCTCGGTCCCAGAGTCCACTTGTTTCCCCTAGAGTATTGTTGTTTTGCTGTTTTTGGGTTTTTGTGTCTTTTGAATAGAATATATCTGTCAAAAAAGCAACAGGCTCAAAGTCATCTTATAGCTTCCATAAGTCACCACCTTGTTAAGGCTGCATATGCCAATGATGGTTTACATACTAGTAAATTAAATTAATGGTTTACACACTGTGAATTAAATTATAGAATCAATGTAATACATAAATTTATTTATATATAAGTGTATGTGTATATATATTTATATATATATATATTTGAAAAATGATTTGGGTATGAAAATAGTCTATCTGATTGAAGACTCTGGTTGTGTGGATAGAAAAATAGGCTCAGGTACATATGATGCTTTGCATTGCTTCTCAGGTTGGAATGAACCATCGGTCCATGCATGGTGAGCAGCAAAAATAGTGAGATCACTCAAAGGCAAACATTTATATAACATTCATATTCATGGCAGAGTTTGTGGTAAGATTAAGAACTCCTTGTTGTGGGAGATAAAATTCTTAAAAAGAAGGCTTATTAAAACTGCCATATTCTATTACAAAATAAACAAAATTATTGTCAACAAACCCATGGAAGCTGAAAGAGAGCACTTTAAACCTAGACTCTTTTTTGGTATCACTTTCTGAATCTCTACCCTGATGGGCTGTTGAAGTAACACTGCAGTAGCACACTTCTTAAGAATTTTAAACAAGGCTCGGGCCTTGGGGTCTAAAAACACAACTAAAGGACCTGGTACAAGAACCTTAAAGATTTCATTTTCCTGAACCATGTCAGCAGAATCAGGCTTTCTTGAGAGAAGTCATTTTCAACAGGCACAGACCATAAGAAAAAGCTTCAGACTGATTGATAACTAACAGAATGATTGCTAGAAAACACCTTCTTCCCACGGCACTGAGTATTTGCTGGATAAAAAAATATATATATTTAAAACAGAACATTTAAATACAATCACGAATGAACTATAAATATTAAATAAAATAAAAGAATCGTTGTTATTTATTCTCCGTGCTTGAAAGGTTATTCCTCCCCTTTATTTCTCTTCCAAATACTCATTTTACTTTTTTTAAAAGTGTTATTATTGGATTAAACTTAAGCTGTTAGAGAATAGAAGCTTCTACCACATACTTTTCTTTACACACAGCCTCTAGTGAATTCAATTTTTGACCTTATTTGGCTTTTCAATCCAATGGGAAGTAACTTTATTTTAAATAAAGAAGCCTAGAAAAGAAAATAAAAGAACTTGTAGTGGTCTTCAGTCAGATGGCATGCCTTTTAATCAATTATTCTTTTTATCCATTTCAACCTATAGGATCCTTTCTGAAGCAACAGAGGAAATCTAGAATTGACTTAGAATTTGAATATGCCATTTCCATATACTTCAGCGTATCTCAGAACCGTACATAGAATAATTTCAATAAATTGCATTTGCAAATTTGATATTAATCAAGGTTGATATGAAAGTGTGAAATGGAAGAACTTTATGGGAGGTTATGAAACCTAGAAATAGAATTATCTAGTTGAGTTTCTTGGCAACAGAATGCCTGCAGCCTTTATATTACCATTTGTCAAAATTTGTCATTAGCAGCATTACTATTTCATGGGCAATATTGCATGTAAATGAGTCCCATATTGTAATGTTGAATAGAAGTGGTTTGAAATAACTACATCATGATTTATGTCAGTGTGAATCTGTCCAGTGATGCTGGTTGTCAGGAAAAAAGTGTTGTTATGTTTCATAAGTCACCATGGTTTAATCGGTGTGGTTACCTTTTCTAACATTTTTATAGCAGCTATTGTGAAATAGTTGCAAGATACACACAAAAAAAGATTCTGGTACTTGGAGTAAAAAACCGTGACCACTGACAAATAAATTGGAATGGTCAAAGAGTAAAGCCTTCTAGTACCTGGTATATTAGGCAGCATGTCTACACAGCTATCAGGCTACTGGTAGACCTATAGGACCCTACATAGCGGCACAAGCTTCTGAAGCACAATCTGAATCAGTAAAAACTTGGATTGTTTATAATAATAGAGGAGATAACTATTTTCATGTACTTGAATTCTTGGATAATTGGTGACCCATCTACAGTATCTGTATGCAAACCAGGATATTCAATTAATGAGCATCTACCTTGTGTCCATACTGGATAATTGAAAACAAATTACATAAAAATTTCAGCTACTGTATTAGAAAACTGGGTTTTTTAAAGTCAGCAATTAACATTGGTGCCATAAACATCGGTATCCACATATTTTATGGTAAGAATAAAAAGTTTTGCTCTAAAAGGTAGCAATCTTTAGAATATTTTGTACTTAAATTAGTGTTAAAGCAAGGTTCTCTCTTTAAACATTGTGATTTATTATAATCCCTGAATTGTTATAAAAGCTTTTGTATATTTCTGAACTGTACAACACTGAGCACATGGTTTCAATCTATGTGACTAGGGGGTAGGATGGATTTGTGGGAGACGGTAAGTCAAAATGAGTCATATGCATTATTGACTTGACAAGAACAGTATTTTTGTATTTCTATTCTTTATAACCCATGAATAAATGAATCCATAAATTAGAATACATTAGCCCTTATTTTTCCATATTATCAAATGTAGTTTTTCTATGTATTCGCACTGAAGCAAAATATTAACAAGAAATTGGTCAATTAATTTTTAATTTTATCTTGCTTACAACTGTGTTGAAAACATTTTTTTTCTTTCTGGTATTTAACAATAGTTTCTTTATTCTTCAAGCCTTCCATTCATCTATGCCTTATTTTTTTTTAATTTTTTAATGTTTTTTTTTTTTTTTTTGAGAGAGAGAAAAAAAGAGAGTGAGCATGAGTAGGGGAGGAGCAGAGAGGGAGACAGAATCTGAAGCAGGCTCCAGGCTGTCAGTACAGAGTCCATTGTGGGGCTCAAACTCATGAGGTGTGAGATCATGACCTGAGCCCAAGTCAGACTCCTAACTGACTGAGCCACCCAGCCTCCCCATCTCTGCCTTTTTTTTTTTTTTTTTTTGCTGTGTGTTTTAAAACCTACCACAAACCAGCAGATGGAGTGAGGGTGGAGGTTTTGGGCTGAGGAGGGAGGAATGGGGTGGTGGAAGTTATGTATAATACAGGTCAGAAAAGCAGCACAGTTTTAAAGTGTTTAACTGAAATGTTACAGATATCAGACATCAGCCTTTAATACATTTAGCCACTTGTCTAAATTGCATATGTCTAACTGCAAGAAGTATGTCCTTCCTTTTTCCATGTATTTTTGTGAGTCATCTCCTAGGATGACTCTTCCTCCACCTGAACAAACTGCTTCTCTAAGCTGGTCACTCAGAGAATAGCTAAACCCAAGATCGACTATCTCACATAGTCTTGAAAATACCAGACACATGCAAGAATGACCACAACTCAATTTTAGATATAACCGCTCTCAGGCTCCATAAGACAAAACATGGTCTTTTGTTGAGCAAGGTTACCTTGCTTTGCCTTCAACCATGTTTCATAGGCCAGTTTAACTCCCCTCAATAAGGCTCCCAAACAGTTTATGAGCACTTATCCCCACCCTATCCCACTGCCCTTAATATGCCAAAGCTTAGCAGAGGAAAGCAAGTTTCCACCTCATCTCCCTTTGGCCCAGTCACAGCCCAGCCTTCATATTTAAATAAAGTGAAATAAAATAAAATGGCAGACTTCTAAGTTCATGGAGACAGGAAGAAACCCATTTAAAAATATATCATTATGCAAAATGGTTGTCTCCTAGGTATTATAACACATTTACATAACCAAAAAGCTTATTAAATTTTCTCCCATATCAAGGAAGCATTTTGCACTCAAATAATTCAAAATGCAACCTGTAGAGAAATATGAAAAGCTGATGTTTTACAAAGGAAAACAGAAATATATCCTATCTTTATTCCCTCATCTGTAGCCATTGTCAAAATTGGAGTCCATTCACTGCTAGAAAATCCTATTTCATATGTAGAGAGAACATAAATGGAAGAAGACATACCTCAATTAAGTATTACAAAAATATGATTATTTATACAGCACAAACTTTGTGACACTACTGTAAATTCTCTGTCTACAATAACATAAAGTGCCCTGAGGATGTAATGTAGTAATATGAATGACTGGGTACTAATTATATATTTCCTGTAATTCTGTGTTAATTCAATTCAATTATCATAGCTGACTATCCCACATCAGCCTGTGCCAGACACTGTTGAAAATACAGACATTTATAACAAAGGTTCTAGCTTTTCAGAAACCTGTGGTTTAATTGGGTAAAAATTTGTGCATGAAAATTTGAAGTGATAAAGTAAGTTATATATAAATAATTTGGAAGATAATGCATTATAAGTATTATAAGAAATTAAAATTGGGATATAGAATCAGCATACTAAGAGATTATAGGAATTGGCTTAGCCCCCAAAAAAGCAATGGCTTTTCAGTTATGGTAGAATATTCCTGAAATATGAAGGCATGAATTAGCAAGTCCCAGAAATATATAGACTAAATAAAGGAGGAGAAGATGGATATAGCTGATGGACACTCCTGAGTGTCAAACTGAGCTTTTTCAGTAAAATTCAAGAGGCAACATTTAAGTTCTTACTCCAGCAGGTATAGGCACAAACATTGCACGTTTGATTGCTTTCTGTTGATAAAATCACATTTTAGTGAGTAAACCTGGTATAGACTTGCAAAATATTTTAATGAGAGGAGAAATTGGAAGCAAATTAACTTCAAAGATTCAGGTAGGCCTTGGGCCATCAGAGAATGGAATTGGCTTTGGAAATCTTTAAGGAGCTTTCTGATGGAAAGTGAAGGAATTTTATTCAGTTTTAACAGAGTTAGTGTTTGAAGTAGGACACAAGAAACAGAGGTACATGTGGAAGATGTGAACAGGGTGAGCCTGAATAGATGGCAACACATCATCAGCATTTTCATCCGTAACAGGAAGAGTTAACTATAGAAAAGGCACCACTTTAGATGATAGGGTTGAGTGAGGTATAATACACGATACATGATTTACAGGAGAGCAGAATTTGTACACAAAAATGTCAATGACAGTATAAGGCTAGGATAGTGAAAGTAAAGAAAAACCATTTTCCTCACCTGGTACATTTTTAAAATAGTAGGTTATTGACAGAAATAAAGTAGCCTGGTGCTGGTTGGAGGGGCTGGTGAACCCTTACAACAGCATGACAAATTTGGCTTGAGGTCTTGGAAGGGTACTAACTTGGAAATTTTTGCTAGACATAGAGATGCAATTTTTAAAAAGCTCAAGGTGATTTTAAAGTGGGATTTAAAAATTCACTGGATGTTATATGTAAGTGGTGAATCACTAAATTCTGCTCCTGAAACCAATATTACACTATATGTTAACTAAAATTTAAATAAAAACTTAATTAAAAAAAGAAATTAAATCACCTTAACTAGAAGGACTTTGGGAATCAGAGAGGCTATATTATTTGTCTGAGGTAACAGCTGAAAATGGGAAGTGAGTATAAATCCAGGGGAAATGTGAATTCTATAAAAGAACAGGTCTCTAAGTGAAAATCTTAGTGTCATATTTTTGTTTGGGTCACTCATTTTGTAGGGAAGCAAGTTTAACTTTTTTCTGGAAGTTAAAGATTAAAACGAAGGATAAAAAAATTTATAAAGTGCTTTCAAGTACAATGTACATTTGATTCTCATGTTAATCATGAGATATACAGGAGACAATGTTATTCCAATGTTGGATTCGTAAAATTAGACTTCATTGGTCTGTGAATATTTTCCTTCTTTGCCAGCCCTCTGGTTAGAAGAGGAGGATCTTTAACACCAGGAAGTGAGAAGGGCAGGAAATTTGGATAAAGGTGATCATCAAATGGGGCACCTGGGTGGCTCAGTCGGTTAAGCGTCCAACTTTGGCTCAGGTCATGATCTCAAGGTTCATGGGTTTGAGCCCTGCGTTGGGCTCTGTGCTGACAGCTAGCTCAGAGCCTGGAGCCTATTTCCGGTTCGGTGTCACCCTCTCTCTCTGACCCTCCCTGTTCATGCCGTCTCTCTCTCTCTCAGAAATAAATAAAACATAAAAAAAAAATATTTTTTTAAAGGTGATTATCAAATGTAGAGCCCTAAGGCTTTCCTCTCTTCCATTCACTCCCATCTCATGCTCCATTCATACATACTACTGTACCATTCACAGCTTTGTAGCTATGCTGGTGGACTCTGAAGGCAAGCACTGTGTTTTATTTGTATTCTTTCCTTCTCAGCACTTAACATAACACCTGATAGGAGATCAGTAAATTTTAATTGTATCTCACTATCTGCAAATTATTGTTCCAGGGAAATGGAGGAATAAGAAGTGTATAAAATAGAAAATATGGTTCCTGAGCTCAGATATCATAATCTAAATCTAGATGAGACTCTCTTTATTTAATATTAGAATGCTTACATGTGGGATGTTACTTGTGAGAGGAAAATAAGGAAGTAGAGGGAACGTTGAAAAAGTACCATTTGAGAAGTTGTAGATATGAACATGGATGCTGTCATTGAGATGCAGAGCAGAGGATTGAGGACTGAGTCCTGAGCAGTATTCTTGACTGGAAGGGGTATTGGATCATGGAAGGAGACATGGGGTGACATCATGAGTAAGAATAGCTAGCCAAACAGGCAAAGTATTGAAATGGTGGGAGAAAAACTAGACAAGTTGACTATAGTGGTATCAAACAGAAAGAGAATCCTAAGAGCATGGGATGTGTACATGTCTGCCTGTATGAGTTTGTGTGTGTGAGTATGACCGCAGGTGTTTGTGGTTGAACAGATCTGTAAACATGTTTGCATTTGACACAAATGAGTGGGAGAAGAAGCCAGTTTGAAGGCGCTAAGGAGGGAAGAACTGAGGGTTTTGGAATGGCTACAAAAATGAGTGGTAGGATCAAGTACATGTTGATGGTAGAAAATGATCTTTCATCCAGGTTATTTGTAGGTATGATTATGTTTAAATACAGAAAGGAAGGAGACAGACAAATAAGACAAAATATACGCTGCCATTGATGAGGATAGGTTAAAGGCCACCTCAGGAGGAGGAGACATTGGCCAGGTGTCTGGGAAGTTTGGGCCTGGCTAAGCAGGATGGGAGGGCTCCATTTTTTGACACTGCAAAAAGGATAAGAGAGAGGGTAGGATTAGGATGCAATAAAGATTCTGTCTACTGATTGAAGTAGACAGCAGCTCTAAGAGTGAGCTAATGATAAATTTGATGGTCTATCTGGATTTTTCTTGGAGAATTAGATGGTGGAGCTGCCTGCCAAGGATGAGGTTGATGTAGACCTGAAAGAAAGTTAAGTTGAGAAGAGCCATGCTGGAGGAGTTGATCAATGAAAGATGAAAAAAGATAATGGGATTTTGAAGGGAGCAGAGATCAGACCAGGGAGAATTGAACATTCAGTATTTGAAGGAAGGAGGGAAGAAAACACAAGGGCTTGAAAGATTCAATATCTGTATGATAGAGGAGAGAAAAGCAGGAACTAAGTGCTTTGTTTGTTAGGCAATGGAAAGGTCGCAGGCACAGGAAATATTTTTCTGAAGAATTTACTCAGGATGTTTGCCTTATAACATTGCACCAAAGACTTTATATTTTCTGATAAACAGTGTTTTCTTGTTTTGTGTCAACCCTCAGATGGAGACATGCTCCATTTGTTTAGCTTTCCACTAAAATAAAATTCTTTTCAAACAGATGCACTTTAAAGGAAGATAATTCTCAGGTAGAGGAAAAACCCTTCTGCCTTTTTCCAAGTCCTTTTAGAAAGAGGTTTTAGAAAACATTGATATATATGTTCTCTTAGGTCTGGAGTTCTGATTAATGGGCATGTTGGCATGTTTCCGCTTCCTTCACCTGCTGGCTAACTCAGCTCTGGGAAATCTCTTCAGGTCAAATTAAGGGTAGAGGACAGAGTACTAATGCCCCAGGAGATGGCTGTATATAACTTCCATTTAAATGCCACCAATGAAAAAATTGCCTTGGTATAATTTAAAACATTTGGTTAAGGAGAGAGTTACTTTATAATTAAATAACACTGCTTCCTTCCTATCTACCCCATGGGTATGAGCGTTAAGAACTAAAACAATTTAATAAGATAATATTTCAAGTGCATACAGTACTTTCCTTTCCATATGCAGAGCTCTTTAAATCCAAGGGGAATGGTGTGTGCAGAGCAATATAGAAAGCTAGGCTTGTGGAAGAAGAGGATTGTCTAAATAAATACACAAAGTAGCAAAAGCACAGTCTCCTTGTTTTCAAAATCTGTTTGATAGAATGGCAGTGGCTTATTTTCCTGTAGTGCAGGTGCTCACTATACTGCAGGCCATATTCAGTACCAAAAAAAAAAAAAAATCACTGAGGATATGAACAGGCTTCCCGTGCTACGCAGAGACCAGATGGGAGCTTTGGGTTGTTTTGTTTATCATATGGCCTCTAATGTTGAGGAAGTTGCCTCAAGGAAGAGAGGCTGTTTAATCCCAAAACCCTTGGTATTCTGATAGTTGCAAATATACAGTTTCTGCACAGAACACATTTTAAATTCATGGAGTGATTAAAATTGTTTGGGTAGAGTTTTTCTCATAGTGTGATAATGGACATTTAATCACATAACATGTGCCTTCTGTTTGTGAAATATCATGTAGCATTCAGCTAAGTTCATGGGGTTGTTAACCAGCTTCATTTCTCATGTCTGTGGCTTGCCTTAATATCCCCAAATGGCTGTTGTGTATCTTCTGGTTCTTCTCACACCTTTTCACTCTCTTCTTCACACTCCCGGATTCCTGTGGTCTGGGAAGTTAGGAAGCATTTATTGAGGATTACTTCAGCTTCTTTCCAGTTTGGCCATCTGTATAGTTTACATAGTCATCCCTCCCTTTCTTTACTCTTTATCAAAGAAGTATGCAACCTCTTTCAGAGCATAATCCCTGTGGACCAGGATCCTGACCTGGTCTTAAGGTCCCGTTTCTCCACCTGCCCAGATGTGTGAGTATTCTCTCTCCTGATTTTCCCATTGCTGGGTTTTGTTCACCTCTTTCAACTTTATATGAACTCTTTGTCTTCTTGTACTTTGGAAAAAAAAGATTGACTTCATTCTTGAACACTGCCTTTTTCTAAGCAGAGCCTCTGAATTTAGTGCCTGAATCTTGGCAGTTCCCTTATCTCTACCCCATTGCTGTAACTAATTCTTAGTTTAAGATTCGTTCTCTATATGACCATTTATTTGAAAATACAATGCCTTTAGTTTCTATATCTGTGGCTTTGGCCAACTTAATTATCAGGGCTTTAATCACACAGTTTCATTCCCCCAGTGTTGTGCCCCTACATTTCCCCATATGCTTCTGAAATTTCCTTCTCACCTTATAGCTCTTTCTGCCAAGTCCTGAAGATGCTTGAGACTTTCCTGTTGTGATAAGCAAAATAGAAAAACATAAAATAATCTTATTTTAATATTTTTCCTCCTTCAGAATAACACCCTGTCACTCTTTATCTCCCTAAAAATTCCTGGAGGCTTACCACCAGTGTTTCAGTCCCTAGAAGTCTTGCTTTCATTGTTACTACTTAGGGGCCATTGACATCACCAGTGACCTCTAAATTGACTGATTTTAGCATATATTTTTCATGTTTATACATTTGTTACTTGATTCTACTTGAAGCTTTGACAGAAACTCCTCATTATATCCTCTGATGTTTAGAATGTGTGCCCCTTTTCCATCGCTAATGGGAATCACCATGGTGAAAGCCTAAATATATGGGCTGCTGATTCAAAGAGGCACATGCACCTCGATGTTTATAGCAGCACTATCAACAATAGCCAAATTATGGAAAGAGTCTAAAGGTCCATGATCTGGTGAATGGATAAAGAAGGTGTGGTGTATATATACACAATGGAATATTACTCAGTCATGAAAAACAATGAAGTCTTACCATTTACAGTGATACGGATTTAGCTAGAGTGTATTGTGCTAAATGAAATAAGCCAGTCAGAGAAAGACAAATGTCATATGATTTCACTCCTATGTGGAATTTAAGAAACAAAACAGATGAGCGTAGGGGAAGGAAAAAAGGGATTCAAACCATAAAAGATACTTAACTATAGAGAACAAATTGGGAGTTGCGGGAGGGGAGGGGAGTGGGAGGATGGGCAAAATAGTTGGTGGGTATTAAGGAGGGTGCTTGTTGTGATCAGCACTGGGTGTTATATGTAAGTGATGAATCACTAAATTGTATTCCTGAAACCAGTGTTACACTGTATGTTAGCTAACTAGAATTTAAATAAAAACTTAAAGAAAAAAAAAACCTTAAAATAAAAACTTTAAATAAAAACATAAAGAAAAAAGTAATATGGGCTGTGGAGCCTTACCAACCTATCTTCCCATCCTGGCCTCTGATACTATGTGACCTTATGAGGGCTATTTAATTCTTCCAAGGCTAATTTATTTATCTGTGGGAGATAAATATTTCCTTACAGATTTGCTATTAACATTAAGGGTAAAGGAACAACAACAACAACAAAAAAGATTAGTGAAAATATACTAAGTTTTAGCAAGTTCATGAAGTCAATAAGTAGTTACTGCTAAACCGGTTCCTGACGTCATAACTCCACTGTCACCACTGCTATCACCACCATCATTGCCATCTCCATCACTGCTGACAGTTATCATCACCATCATCGCTTTAATTATCAGATATCAAGGTTCTCTTTTGTCAGGTTTTCACTCAATTATTCCTTCCTTTCTTGACACATCTGTTTCTATCCAGTAACACAAAAATTGTAACAGGTTGAAAATAGCTTCATTATGTTACTTCCTTTCAGTTGTAACCCATTTCCTTGTAATGTGTCATTTCTGTCATCTATGATTGTTCCTACCTTCTAAAATAATATCCTATACATCTCATGTGTAAGCCCAGAGGACATCACATGCTTTCAGCTTTTTGCACTTTAATTTTTGTTGTCCATTCCGTACAAAATGCTATTTCCTATGCTTCCAACTCATGCAGTCCAGCTGAATTATCTCCTTCTTAAAGCAGTTTTACAGCCCTCATTTAGAAATGAATAATTAAATATTCCTCCTTCTATGTTTATTCAGTACTTTTTACAGCTTTATGGCATATATATTACTCTGCTTTATAGTGTAATGAGTTATTTATACGTGTACTTGACCACCCTTCTCCCAGTCCTGAAAGCTGCTGAGGGTAACTGCATTCCTCTATTCACTTTTTACTTATAGCCAGCTTTATCCCTCAAATAGGGTGATTTCTGAGACTAAGAGTTTTACATATACCTGCCTGCAAATATTTTATACACGTAATTTCAAGGGTATTTAAACATAGGAAGTGGCTAGAATATGTAATCTGGGCCATGAACTCTTGTGGGCTTAAGGAGCCTGCAGGATTATCCCGTTAGAAGAGGCACCCATGATACAATATCATAAAATAGGCAACCTGCCTTGACAGTTTCCTTGCCAGTTACCAGAGAAAATAATAGATATTGAATTATAGAAAATCCAGATAATTTAAACATATGTTTTTTATAGCTTGTGGCCTGCTTATTGTTATACAGAGTGCATAGCTATTCACAGCCAATAAAAAGCCTTTATTTTTCTATACATTTGAGGCAAAATGAAAAGAAAATATAGTTGTCAAGAATCTAAAATAGTTAAATTAATTTGCTCCTCATTTGTGAGTAAATAAGATTTACATATTACTGTGAATTTTTTTGTTTTAGTTATTTCATTCAATTCTTAAAAGATAATGCACAGATCCTTACCTAACAATCCTTATCTTTACATGGCCTAATTTTATATAAAATGGTGCTCATGAAATCTTTATATCAAAAGTGGTTCTTTTGTTCTGAAGATGTTTCTAAAAAAGTATTTCCTTAATGTTTTATTCCTTAAATACAATACAACTTAAATATAGAATATTTCTTTTATTAATGAAAATCCTCTCAATATGGAAAAAACAACTTTCCTCTCCAGAAAATTCAAAGAAATTAGGTCAATAGAGAGATGAAAAATGAGGACTATGGTTAAGGAAAATGAATGTTAATAGCACAAATTATTTCATTATATTATCACGTATTATAAAATTTAAGCTAAGAAAATCACAGATTTTTATTCATTAGCTAAAATAATGTCTTAATTGTTTGAAATTATTTCTATTTCTTCAGTTTGGGTACTATCCTATACATTTGGTTTCATTCTAGTCAAAGTGTTTTTATTGGAAATTTATATTTAATGATACAATTTGCTAGTTAGGACATTATTTTTTATTAAATCTTGACTAAAAGCAAAAGATACATATTTTATTAGTGTACTAATAATTTTATTCTCAAAAGCATTTGAGCATCATATGATGTCTATGAATAGCACTACCTCATAATAAAAGTCATTTATTGGTTGAAAATTAGCCAGTTCTTTCTGTCATCCAAGTTGAAGGGAAAAACTTGGTATTTGAGTTCTCTGAGAATGGCAGTTACATACACACACACACACAACATGCGCGCACACACATACACACACATGCACACATATCTTGAGGACATTTCTCCCATAGGGGTGGTTGTCGTATGCTTTAGTAATGGAGATTAAATTCCTAGTAGTTAGTTGGATAGGTCTTTTCCTAACAGAGAAGCTAAAATTTATTAAAAGCTAATTAGGAATGTATCGGAGGTTAATTTTCCATGTTAATAAGCCTTATTAAAGTAAGTAATTCAGAAAGTATCAAAAGATTGCTTGGGACAGAACTAAATATAATGACGCTACCAAGTATTGTTTTCTAAAAATAAAATGGAAGCTAGAAAAAGCAAGTCGAGGCAAAACTCAAGTCCAGCTCATCTTGCTTTTTGTCAGAAGGAAAACAACAAACATAATGTCCACACAGCTCTATTAAATAGTGGCTGCTGGCAAAGGATCTATGAAGTAGCAGCTGTCCATGCAGGTGGACTGCATCCCTTTTAGATTCTAGCTAGAAAAAATCATGCCATTTGCCAGGATAAATTTTCCCTCAGCAAAATGTAACTGGGTATGAATTCTAGCTAGATTCAATGTCCAATTACTGAGCCTACCACAGGACACTAGAATAGCAGCATGTCCAGTTCTCTGAATAAATTTGTCAGCTGCATCCAATATGCAGTTTAGATATGTGGCATATAGTAGTAACCAAGAGGAAATATTCAAATACTATAATTTTTCTTTTTGCCAAACTTACTATTTCTAAAATATATTAGCATTCTTTTGAATCTTGCCGTCTAGCTAGATTGCTTGGGTTATTTCCATGCTGGAAAAATAGAGTTGATTCCATTGACACCCTTTCCTCCTGCCTCCTACAGTGGGTGTTCTCACGCCTTCGTGGTGGTCCTACCAGACAAAGCAGCTGCTGCAGCAGAACAGTGCCTGCACTTCCAGTTCAACGGTTCAGCTCACATGCCCTGTCAGGGCAGTGTGTCCCCTCCTCCCTGTCTCCACTTGAGAGACGGCAGGGAGAGGAGAAACCAGAGGCAGGCAGTGCCCTAACTATTCTCAGACAAGATGCCTTATTTACATATTTGTACAAGTTCCCTAAACCTTTTTGTGTGTGGGTTTCCCTCTTTCGACTCTGCACAGGGTTGCAGTTAGTAACTTCTTGTGGGCAGTGTCTGGCATGCCCAGTTAGTCCCTTGGTGCTGACCCCTTTACATCTGAATTGGACCTGAATATTTGCCGGTATTTCTTACTATACATGCCAGTGTAGCACAGGTTGTACTTTAGCATCCTTGACAGCTGAGGTCGGTACCTGTGTGGCCTGTGCTTGGTTTTCTTCCGCGATCTGCACTATGAAGAAGCTGTTTATTTTCCATCCTATTATATACACTATAGTTGGTGCTGTACCGGCCTATTTTGTCATTGCTCTTTTGTTTAGGTTCTGTTATTGTTTGAGGGAGTGCACATTTATTTTTCCTCAGATGAAAGTTTTTAAATCTGAAAACGCTAATATATTTTACTGCCAGATTTTTTGCTCATCATTATACTTGCCTGTCTTCCAAAATAATTGAAAATGGAAAATGCTCTTATGATGCCAATTAGATAATACTTGTGTCAAGTTTGCATTTATCAAGGAGGTACTGTACATGACCATTGCATTCCTGATATTTTTATATAACAATGACAAATTTTCATTGTTATTCATATAGTGACTTAAATCATGAATCACTTTTATTTTATTTTATTTTATTTTGAGAGACGTGCAAGTGAAGAGGAGAGGGGCAGGGATAAGGGAGAGAGAGAATCTTAAGCAGGGCCTATGACACTGAGATAAGTTTCATGATACACACACACACGTGCAGACACATGTGCTTGTTTAAGTGTGAAATACCATTTTAACTGTTGTGTTTTAATCATTGAAAAGAATAACCTACTCTTGTTTTATTCATTTGATGTCCTATTGATAGACATTTATATTGCTCATTGATTTGTCCCTCTGCAAATATGTTAGCATGAACATTTTCTTAACCTCTCTTTTAACAAATATTAATGGATTTCTTCCTTCTACTGAAATTATTGGATAATATGGAATATGCACTTTAAGTATTAAATAGATATCATTAGAAATGATATCAGATATTCATATATTGTTTTTGATTTTAATGGAAATGTGTCTGAACATTGACCATTAATCTCACTTTAATTTTTTAATTTTTTAAAGTAGTTCTTTTTGTTTTAAAGTTTTATTTATTTCTGAGAGAGAGAGACAGCGTGAGCAGGAGAGGGTCAGAGAGAGAGGGAGATATAGAATCTGAAACAGGCTCCAGGCTCTGAGCTGGCTGTTAGCATAGAGCCCGACGCGGGGCTCGAACTCTCGAACTGTGAGACCATGACCTGAGCCAAAGTTGGACGCTTAACTAACTGCCACCCAGATGCCCCACATTAATGTCACTTTAGATTTGTTTATTTTGGAAGCAGAGATACTTCTTTTTTAGTTGAGGAAGTTATTTTTTTTAAAATTAATGTTTTTAGACACAAACAGGCATTGGTTTTATAAAGTTTTTCACCCAATTATCCTCTCATACGATTCTTACAATCAGTATTTAACAGTAATGCAAAATCTTTTTTTACACAAGGTTTTCTGGTTCTATTGAATGAAGCTATGGAGCAAGTAAAAGATAGAATGGTTTTAATGGGTGATGGGCATTAAGGAGGGCACTTTTTTGAGGATGACACTGAGTATCATATGTAAGAAATGAATCACTAGGTTCTACTCCTAAAGTTAAGACTACAATGTATATTAACAAACTTGGATTTAAATAAATAAAAATAAATAATTAATTATTTAAAAAAATTAAAGATGGAATTACCATTTGACCCAGTAATTCTACTGCTGGATATTACCCAAAGAAAACAAAAAGAAGAGTTCAAAAAGATATATACATCTGTATGTTGTTTTCAGTATTATTTACTATACCAAGCTTTGAAAGCAACTCAAGTGTCCATTGATAGATGAATAGATACAGATGTGGTATATGTTTATAATGGAATATTATTACTCAGCCATAAAAAAGAATGAATTTTGCCATTTGTGACTGCAGGGATGACCTGGAGGATATTACGCTAAGTGAAATAAGTCAGACAAAGACAAGTTTCAATTATATGTGAAACCTAAAGAACAAATGAGGAAACAAATAAAATGAAAACAGACTCATAAGACAAAGAACAAACCGGTGGTTTTGGGGAAGGAGAAAGATGGGAGGTGGGGGGATGGGGATAGGTGAAATAATGAAAGGGGTTAAGAGGTGCAGACTTCCAGTTATATAATTAATAAGTCATAGAATGAAAAGTACCTGTTGCATGGTGACAGATGGTAACTACAGTTAGTATGGTGAGCATTTTGCCATGTGTAGCATTGTCAAAGCACTATGTTGTACACCTGAAAGTAATATAGCATTGTATGTCAACTATACTTCAGTATTACAGTTTTTTTGGAAAATCTGTTTTTTCTTTCTTTTTTTTTCTAATTTTTTTAATGTTTATTTTTGAGGGACAGAGTATGAGTAGGATAGGGGCAGAGGGAGAGGGAAACACAGAATCTGAAGCAGGCTCCAGGCTCTGAGCTGTCAGCACAGAGCCCCATGCGGGGCTCGAGCTCACGACCCTGAGATCATAACCTGAGCTGAAGTCAGACGCTCAACCAACTGAGCCAACCAGGTGCCCCTAAAAATCTGTTCTTTACAACTATGTTCCATTCTTTGCTTTAATAACATTATCTTTGTATCACAAAAATGTTCTTCCAATAATACCTGACGAGATCTTGATTAGAATTGAATTCACTGATTAATTTAGGTCAGTTAACATCTAAATATTTCAACATGTTACATTGCCCCATTTATTCATGTCTTTTTTATGCCTTTCAATAAAAATACATGATTTCATTTATAAAATGTTTTACATTTTGGTAAGCTTTATTCCAGTATATTTTATAAAATTTTATTCCTCAATTTTTCTCTACTAACATTTATATTCAATTATTGCTGTTTAATAGAACGTTATTAAATTTAACATGGTGACCTTTTATCCATCAACTTTTGAACTCTCATTATTCTAATAGTTTGTCTATAGATTCTCTGGGTTCACACCATGATCATAAATGTCTATTTTCTGCAAAATCTGTCAATTTTGACTCTGCTTTATGATTCCCATACCCTTTCTTTACTTTTAAAACCTTTTTGCCCTGGGGCAACTGGGTGGCCCAGTCAGTTAAGTTTTTGACTTCTGTTGAGTTCCAGCCCCAGGCAGAGCCTGGAGCCTACTTCAGATTCTGTGTTTCCATCTCTCTCTGCCCTTCCCCTACTTGCCCCACCCCAACTCTGTCTCTCTCAAAAATAAATAAACATTAAAAAAAATTAAAAAAACAAAAAACAAAACAAAACAAAAACCCCTTTCTGCCCTAAGAGGGCTTCTAACATAATGTTGAAAAGCAGTTATTCATGCATTGATTCTCAAGGAATGCTTGTAAAGTTAAACTTGTAAAGTTAACTTGTAAAGTTAAACCATGAAAAGATGATATTTATTTTAGATTTGTCTGCTTTGAGAAGATGGAAAACTATTTTTAATAGATTAAAGAAGTTACTTTCTGTTTTTGATTCTTTACCATCTCTTTAATCATGAGTAGGCATTGAAGTTTATCAAATATGTTTTTTGCATCTACTGACATTGATCATATTTTCTGTCCTTTATGTGATAAAATTATATTAGTAGGTGTTCTAAATATGGACTGTCATTGAAAAAACCCTTCTTGTCTGTGATATATAAATATTTTAAATATACAACTGGAGCAGAAGGTTGGGTAAGTTATGCTCCATAGTTCACAGTGTGTTACCATTATTGACCCCTGCAACATTCTTGTCTTATTTAATTCATTTTTATTTATATGTTTAACAAGCTTATAATTTTATTTACATGGGGTGCTTTGTATAGTCCTAAGATCAAGGTTATACATGTTTCATAAAATTGGATGCCTTTGAATTTCTTTCTATACTATTAGTGTATAAGGGTTATCTGTTTGTTGAAATTTTGAAAAAAATATCCCTGTCAATCCTTCTGGACTAGATACTTGTTTTTATTCCTTGGTCAGTTGTGATAATTTGTATATTTCTTATATGCTTACAAATTTCTTGAAAAGTATTGTTTCTTTTAGGTTTTCAAATCTAGTGACATATTTTAATCACAACTTCTATATTTTATTTTATTTTTTTAAAGTTTATTTATTTTGAGAGTAAAAGAGAGTGAGAGTGCAAGCAGGGGAGGGGCAGAGAGGGAGAGAGAATCCCAAGCAATGCGGACTGTGTTGAGTCACACGCTGAGCTTGAACTCATGAACCCTGAGATCATGACCTGAGCTGAAACTTAGTTGGACACTTAACCACCTGAGCCACCCAAGAGCCTCACAACTTCTATATTTTAAAATCACAAATTTATAGGTGATTATCTTACATTTTTATGTTATATGAGTTTTTATTTTATACTTGTTCAGTCTTGCAGGATATTTTGGGAGTTCTTTTTCTAAAAACAGGAAATTATTTTTATTGACCATATCAATCATGGTTTTTGTTGTTAGTTTCTATTTCATCTATTTACTTTTTTCTCTTCATTGTTTCCCCTACATTTCTTGTGTTTATTATGCTTTTTTTTTTAGCTTATTCCATTGACTGCTCAGATTATTTATTTTCAATTTTTCATGTTTTCTATTAAGTTGTTTTTTTGCTGAACATTTTTGAAGGTACTGGACTAGCTGCTTCCTACACAGTATGAGCTTTTATTTATTTTTTTATTTTTAGTATTTTTATTTATTTCTAGGAGAGAGAGAGACAGCGTGAGCAGGGGAGGGTCAGAGAGAGAGGGAGATACAGACTCTGAAATAGGCTCCAGGCTCTGAGTTGACTGTCAGCACAGAGCCCGACGTGGGGCTCGAACCCATGAACCGCGAGATCAGGACCTAAGCGAAAGTCGGACGCTTAACCGACTAAGCCACCCAGGCGCCCCAACACAGTATGAGCTTTTAAAGCGACCATCCACATACTGACCATTATTTTACAGAGACTATGCCATTTTATACATATAGCAGCTCCACGTATGAAAGCACATGGTCTTTGGTACCACATCATTTCTAGATCTGGAATTATAAATCTTATAAGAAAATTGCAGTGTAATGAACAAAAATAATATGTTATTATTACATTAATGTGACTGCCAAGTTTTCTTAGGTAAGGCTGTTTTGAACATGATTTTATGTTTACTTGATTAATGTTTTCTGGATTTTTTTTAAAAAGCTGTTTCTCTTATAGACTATTGTTAACAAGTACATGAAATGATCCCAATCAATAGTCATTACATATTTTAACATTTCTTTTCCCATTCTTCTTTTGGTACTTCATAGTCACTAGTCCTACTTGAATGATCTTTTTTTTAAAATTTTAATTTGTTTTGTTTTGTTTTGTTTTGAGGAGAGAGAGGGAGAGAGGGAACAGGGGAGGGACAGAGAGAGAGAGAGAGAGAGAGGGAGAGAGAGAATCTTAAGCAGGCTTTACCCCCAGCACAGATGCTGGACTCGGGGCCCATCTCACCACTGTGAAATCATGACCTGAGCTGAAATCAAGAGTCAGATGTTCAACCAACGGAGCCACCCAGGGGCCCCTTGAACAATCTTCAGAAGAGATGTATCTTTATAGAAAAAAATGCTGCAGCTTGTTCATGATGCAAATATGTCCTATCTGTTAATGATAAATATACAATTCAATTACTGAATGTAGAATCAACTCAAAGACATCTGATTAAAGGAACAATAACCCATTTGCAATGTACTGGTTTATAACACATGGTTCCTAAGATAAACTGTGTCAACACACTCATCTTCAGGTTTCCCATATATACTTTGACTACAGATGGTTGTTTCCTAATGCCAGGTGACGTATTTCTCTCTGTATTTTCTATTTTCTCTGTAACTTTAAACTGTCTTTAAAATAGAAGCTTTTTTAAAGGCTTATTATTTTTAGCTCCTTAGTTGTATGTTTCTAGAGGCATCAGTTATTTGTTTTAGTTTCTACACATCATTGATGTAGAAATAATCAGAGTATGTCAGCCCATTTTTCACATTTTATGAATTAGACTAAATAACATTACAATACTGACTTAGTTGCAGTTAAATCAGGAAGTTGCCACTAAAGAGATTTCAGGGGCAAAGTTGTACACCATTGCTCCTTTTAAAATAATGGTGTGATATAACTTTTTGCTGAAAAACAAGTGGGATTTTTTAACTAAAAATTTTAAACATATATATTTATACTGTCAACATTTATTATAAAAATAAATGGCTGTGTTATTTTATACATCAATATATTGTAGGTGTTGACAGTAAAGAAAAAGAAATAAAATTAGAAAATTTTAGTAAATACAGCAGTTCCATCATAAAGCATATAACATTAAACAAAAGAAAAGGTATTAAAATGTATTGCTTGTTATATTTTAGGATTTCTATCTCACACTAAACTATCTTTCTAGAGATAACAATTGAATTTATTCTTGAATTTTTCAATTTAGTTTTACTTTATGTAAATATTCTTTATGTTAAATAAGGTAAAGTAAAAAGATGTATTTTCAGTGTCAGCACTTAAAAAGCTTCATTTAATTAAACTAAAAATGAATATATAAAACACACATGCCAGTTTTTTGTCTCCATTTTAATTGAAAGCAGTTGTATGTAAATAAAGTAAAATAACACAATATGTGTCATAAATAAACTTACAGAAGATATTTCAGCCTATATTAAGAACTCTAGAATAAACATTCGTAATTCATTTCTATTATATTGATAAGAATTTTAATCGAGTATAATCATGTTTTTTGAGAATATTAAATATTCAAAATTAAGTTTCTTTAAATTTATTTTGCTGTATTTAGGAAATGAAGCACTGATACAAATTTTGAAATTGTATTCATTAGGAAGTTTTAAGAAAAGCATAGCTATCAATTAGGTAAGAACTTATTTTTTAACTTTTTCTCCTCTTACTCGGGAGAGATGAAACTGAGAATTCACTGAGAGAATACCCTAAATTTTTAATGATTTCCTATTGAAATTAACTGAAACTCAGTCATTAAAAACATGGCATGGCATCTCTTTATGCTTTCAATATTTTGAATTACTCTGGCTGTTGTTCATTTTCAACTGACAATCACTGTCTTTATCATCTAATGGAATGAGAAAAAGAAATCTGCATACTTTGTTTTCTGCTGTTTTATATACAAACCTCAGTAATTGGATTCCCAGACTCCATGCTCATTTTTATCCCAGGGCTCTTATTGATTATTTGGCCAGGAAAACAGGCACTCTGGACGGAATATATTAAGGGAACAACAACACTGTCTGATAAGTGTTTGCCAGAATCACTGATGTCGTAATTTTGGTAATGAACATCTCTGCCTTGAGTTATAAAGTCGAGAATATGTAGACCCTTTACTCATCCATCCCTTTATCTGTTGCCTTTTTGCCTCCTATTAACATCTGCAGTGTATTGTGTGCCTAAAAAAAGGAAAAAAATAAAATAACCAGAATGAACTAAATTTTTTTGATAAAATAGTTGGTAGACTTTGTTATATTTTTACTTGATCCACAACCGCTAACATCATACCTGCAAGCAGTCTAGATGAAGTAATTAATTTTCTGCCCATATGGGACCTTGTTACCAAACTGGGCTGGTGGTTATTTCCAAGGAGGACTTATGCTCTGTTCTTCCTGTCATGAAGACATACTTTCATTGTGTTTCTAGAAGAACACATAAAGGTTTGACCTCAATTTTGAGAATGTAATGTAATATTCTGTAGATCTCATTTTATTATAATTAGATGAGTGTTTATCAAATATTATCAACTTGTTAACTATAAATAAGAGGAAACTGAAGTTCCAAGAAGTTGAGGTTAGACGTAGGGCTAGTGCTGTAACCCATATGTTGTGATCCCTGAGAATGGGCATGGGGTAGTGGCTTCATGGGGAGAGCTGAGTTCTTCCTGTGGTCAGACACACCTGGCTTCAAATCCTTGATTCATTGCTTTGTGACATTGGGGAATTCATTCCTCCAGCAAATATTTGTGTAAGAGCTCCTTATTAGGCACTAAAAAGTTAGTTACTCCTTCTGAGCTCCCTATTAGCATCCATCTAAATTTAGAGCGGGGTTATGTGTAGTGTGTAGCCCAGCATGGGGTTATGTGTTATGTGTAGCCCAGCATGGATGGTCAGTAAATGCAGTTTCTTTTTCTTGGTCCACAAACACTAAGTTTGTGTAACTTAAGTAAGAATGTAAAAGGTTCTTTTACATTGATCAGGTGTAGCGTACATCCATTAATGGATCATAGTGAATTATCTTAATGTTTCATTTATATTTTTGTTATGTAAACTTTTACTCTGAAATGTTTCAGTTTTCATATGCCAGATTTTGGGGACTTCAAAAACAAAGTAATTGAGCACAACTTTTTTTTTCCTTAAGGAGTTGAAAAGTGAGCAGTAATAAAAATCAAATATTGGATATATGCACATAATTTTTTTTTAATTTTTGATGTTCATTTATTTTTAAGAGAGAGAGAGACAAGAGTGTGAGTAGGGAAGGAGCAGAGAGAGAGGGAGACACAGAAACTGAAGCAGGCTCCACATTCTGAGCTGTCAGTACAGAGTCCGACGTGGGGCTCGAACTCATGAACTGAGGGATCATGCCCTGAGCGAAAGTCATATGCTCAACTGCCAGAGCCACCCAGGTGCCCCTATAATTTGATTTGATTCACTATTTTCTGAACATCTCTAATGTGTCAGAGACCATGCTGTGTTCTAAAGGGGATGTAAAAAAGACATGTGACTATGCTTATATAAAGATTACATTCTAATTGAAGAGATTTAAATGTATGTATCGGATTGTATTTTAACAGTGGTCCTATTCATCCACTTCTCCAATAAATATCATTTTGGTCTTTAGTCTGAGTCTAGGTTCTGAGAATATAATAGTAAATGAAACAAAGTCCCTGTGTTCAGTGAGCTTACATTCTAACAAGGAAAGACAGACAATAAACAAGCATGTTAATAATATCATGTAGTTTCAGTTGCCCTATAGAAAAATATAGCAGCATAAAGAGATTAAGAATGACATGTCCTGGGGCACCTGGGTGGCTTAGTCGGTTGGGCGNCATGTCCTGGGTGTGCTAGGCTAGAAAGGATGGATAAGGAAGGAGTTCTCTGATCACCTTGACCTCCAACTGGCAAAGGGTGCGAGAGATTATAGTACAGAAAAAATTAATTATTTTTTTCAAATTTCTGTAGAATTTGAGAGAGAAGATGTTATTTTCCAGGCACAGTTGATCAGACTATATGGAGTTTTGAGTTCTTGATAAAGGAGTGTCGCCTTCAAATAGAGTGGGAAGCCCTTACCAGCTCTGTTTATTGCTTGTTTCTATTTATAAGCAGAGGACTACTGTGAGGAGAGTTGTACTTAGGGAGGTACTTTGCTCCACAGGTGCTTTGTGGGAGGAATTGGAACAGCAAAGAACCCAAGTCAAGTAAACCAGTTAAGAAGCGATAGCAACTCCCGAGGCAAGTGAGTAGTGAGGTTGTAATGGAGAAGACTGATGTGAATCATTGCAGAAGCAAAACTGAAAATGCTCACAACCTAATGTGTGAGCAAGAGGAGGTAGCTGGTGGTAATAAAGGCTGGGAGAACTGGAGGTTCTTCTGATATTTTGAACCAGGGTAAGTGAAGGCATAGTGAAGCTGTTAAGGGAGATATGGACTGTGACTAAAGGAGCATGTTTTGGGAGTTGGGACAGGTAATTTTAGGTTTGAGCTTTTGAGGTAATGATAGAGCTCTCTATTTGAGATATCCAGGAACCCCATGCAACTATGGGCCAAATTTTGGGAGAAATTGTGAAATTCAAAGTGCAGATTTGGGAATGAAGATGCTCAGTGTATAAAAAAGTCCTATCTGGAACATATGATTTTTTAAAGTGTCAGTAATTAATTTTCATACTAATGATCAGTTCTGAGAGATCTTTACGTCTGTCACTTGCATTAATGGGAAAAGTAACACTCTTAAACCTAATAAGAATAAAATACAGAAATTAAAATGCAGCTCAGTAGTGTTGGCAAAAATAGCTATATACAACTTAGTAATTATAAATACTATATAAGTAGTCATTTATAGGATGTTAAAAGAACTTCATATACATGCATACATTGTATCAATTTTTTGGTCAACAACAGCCTGTAGTTTCAATGTTACTATTATTCTCATTTAACAGAGAAGGAAATTGAGGTTTACAGACAGTAAGTGAATTTCCTAGAGTTACCCAGTTTGTATGTGGCAGAATCAGGACTCAAGTCTGGCTCCTCTTACTACTGTTTAGCACCACCACCACCACCAACAACAATAAAATGCAGTTCTATCTCGTACCTGTGCTATGCTCACAGAATTGATATTGTTCTAAACACTCCCAACTCAGAATCCAGAGACACCAGTGAAACTGATACCACCTCTTTGTACTGCTTTGCAGTTCATGAACCTTGACAAAACCCATTATTAGGGTACATTGAGGTTATTTGTGTTCACTGATTCATCCCTTCATTCAACAAATGTTTACCTCTGCTGTGTGTTGGGCATGGGACTAATTCTAGAGATTAAAAAATGAGAGAAAGTGAAATCCTTTCCAGATTTTCTTGGGGTTCAATCAGAAGTACAGACAAGTAAACAAGCAGGCAGCTATGAGTAGTTTGTGAAAACTTATGGGACACCTGTGGCACTCAGAGAACTCAGGAAGAACACATAGGTTTAGGGAAGACTAAAGCGATGTCTAAACTAAAACCTGAAGTGTGAGCAGGGATGAATTGGTTTCACTGAAGAGGCAGCAAGGTATGAAGATCTAGATGTGAGGTAGAGGATAAGAGAAAGGCTGGTGGAAAGGTCTGAAGAGAGATATAGTGTTTTGGAACATAAATGATAAGGTGAGTAGTTCACATGTAAACTCCAAGAGATATGGTGGGGAAGACGATAGAAAGCCTTGATATCTAAACTACACGTAAAACCACACAATGAATTATCTTTAAAGAAGACAGAGTGATGACTAATACATTTCAGTTTTCAATTGTTGTTTAACTTTATAAAGCGTATTGCTAAGTTTTAATTTTTATGAACCTTGTATGAACTAAGGATTTCCTAAACAAGTAAGGTAGCCCTGTGTTTCTTTATCTGATAAGCTATTAAGTCACAGCTTCCAATAAAGGAGCAGAAATAGTGTACAGAGTAGGGTAAGAGTTGGATTCAATAATTCTGATAAACGATTTCTGTGCATGTTGGAGCCTTTTCAAGAGGAGTAATGCTGTATTTCCACTTTGCCTCCTTTTCTTTTTTGGGGGTACAACATCTCTGGTTTTAAGTGAATTTGGATTGCTTCCAGGAGTATATGAATTTAGCTCGAACAAGCCCCAAATTAAAGTAGATTAATCCCCTTCCCATTTTTTTTATAGTTATACACGTTTTCAGATATTTTAATTACAGGAGAAAGATTATGGGCACTGGGCATGCAGTGGCATGCAGACTTCTTATGTTTATTACTAGTTTTTACTGACACTTCTGTTGAGGAAAAGGTAGTGGTTCAGTAACATTTGTTTCTGAGAAACATTTCTCAAAATTGGAAATACAATTGGAGGCCTAAAAATTCATCCCAGTTGGCCCCCAAAATATATTATTTTGAAACAAGTAAACATTACAATAGTAACATTTTATCAGCAAGTCTATTTATCACAGCAGCAAACACATTTCTTGCAAAAAAACCTGTTCAGGATTCAAAAAATATATTCCAGACAGTAAGCAAAGTCCTGCTCTATAAATATGTCCTCATCCTGTAAGGTTTTAAGAGGAGGAGTTCTGGAAGAGAATAAGGCAAGAGGCATTTCAGTTGTTTAAGAGAGTAACTGAGCAAAAGATATGGAGTGCTAGGAATGGGGAGAGGCTTATGATTATTGCCTTGCCTCTATTATAGAAATAAGAGGGGCTCCTGGGTGGCTCAGTCAGTTAAACAACTGACTTTGAATCAGGTCATTATCTCACAGTTCGTGGGTTTGAGCCTTGCATCAAGCACTGTGCTGACTCAGAGCCTGGAACCTGCTTTGGATTCTGTGTCTCCCTCCCCCTCTGCCCCTCCCGCTTGCACTCTGTCTCTCTCTCTGCCTCTGTCTCTGTCTCTCTCTCTTTCTCTCTCTCTCTCTCTGTCTCAAAAATAAATAAACATTTAAAAAAAGGAATAAAGTAGGAATAAGAAACTTTCTTTGTGGGGATTAATTAAGTCACATAAACCCTTACTCACATATCTTTCACAGCTAATTGCTGTGGGGGTGGGGTTGGGGGACCTGTTAGTTTCCTTTCTTTTCCATTCAACTCCAGCCTGCACTTGTCAGTGGCTCCCGAGATGGCGATGGCGTGGGGCTGGGGGTGATCAGGAGGAGTCAAAATGAGTAAAGGACCAGGCAGGGGAAGTTAGTGCTGTCTTGCATTTCTTTGACTTGAGAGAACACTGTCTGCTGGCCCAGGAGCCTGGAATCTGTGCATCAGGTGCCATTTATAGGCCCCAGGTCTCTGCAGATCACTGAGATGGCTGCGGGGAGTGAAAGCCAGACAGTTTTCTTTTAGGGAGAAGACAGTAGGATTAAAATAGGAACTTCAACTCCTTTGTGCAAATAACCACCAGACAGCATCTAGCCAGAAAAAAAATTGATGTCATACTCTTTAACAGTGGCCCCCAAGTCTTATACTTACCCCTGATGTCCAAGATTTAAGAATTAGTATTTATGAAACACTCAGAACAATGGATATCATAGAGCAAGAACTATGTAACTGTTTCAAATAAAATAAATAAGGAATAGAAGGCTTCCTCAAGATTTCAACAATACATAAACACAGCAATACTCCATTTTGTGCCTTACATCGTACCTTATGTGCCCTAGCCGCAACCTTCTCTACTTCAGCCACCACCAGTTAGGACCTACCTAACTGTGAGAACCTTCCTCTCTCCTGCTGACAGTTCATTTTGAATCCAGGCCACCTAGCTAATGAGAGTTTTCGTTTACTTTTCATTTGTTTCTTCTAAAGAAGTACCTAGCTGATTGATTATAAAAACAGTTTATCCATACAGTATTTGTTAAATAATATATTGTTATTTTGCTTTTTTGAGTGGAATTATAAGTAAAAATTTGGAGGTCAATGTTGAATTGTGCTGTGTCACTCCAACATGCTTTAATGTGACCAGGTATTTTTCTTATGTGCATTAGTGTACAGAGAGTGCATATTCAGTGATGATCCAGAGATTGAAACAAACACAGACTCATTGTTCTTGTGATAGCTTCTATTTATCCCACTCCCCCATTTATTGGCCATTTCACTGCTTAATAGTACTTTAGTTTTGGTTGGAGGCGCAAAAAAAGGGGATAAGGAACTGAGACTTGACATTTTATTCTTGGTCAGAAACTCTATTAAGAGCCTTAGTGCCAGAAGTCATGCAAAGAAAAAATTGCTTGCAAAATTAAGTCAGTCATGTTCGTCTTAACCCTCAGCGATAGACAACTGAAGAAGGATTACATAGAATGATCTTTAAAAGTAGTATATAGTTTCACCTGCCTAGAGTAGCTGAAAAATAGACCAGGAACTTGAAGACTGGGC
Organism: Crocuta crocuta; assembly: GCF_008692635.1. NCBI lineage: Eukaryota > Metazoa > Chordata > Mammalia > Carnivora > Hyaenidae > Crocuta > Crocuta crocuta. Next base: position 3,745,907 of record NW_027530514.1, on the reverse strand, counting down.
ATGGATGGAGTAGTTGACCTCTCTGGCTTCTTTTCAAGTCCCTTGATTCCATAATTTGAATGCATAATTTCACATGCATTTATTCAGAAATATGTGCACACAGACTACTTTCTGCTAAATGCAGACTCCCACTCTTAAACATTGGAGAGAGAAGCCTGTTAACTGACATTTGCAATTTCAGGATGGCACCGTGTGGGAGAGAGAACTGCCAATCATTTCTGCCAACATCATTCTCAAGGGGAGTCTAAACGAAGCTAGCATGGTCCAATTAAAAGAAGCAATTATGAATAATGGAAAGTAAACAAATCTAAGAAAAATGATAGTGGGTACTCACAATGAAAGGCTGTGGTCTAAGTGTCACTTTTGTTTCTAAAGATAGTAATCCACTTTGATTTTCTTGCAGATTTTCATATGAAATAATAAAAAAATTGTTAATCTTTATTTAATAACTAAAATTCACAGTACTGGAAAAATTAAAAACCTCTTTACAGAGCTTTAATTAGGTCAAATTTCTACATGGCTTTTGGGTTAGGAAAATATATAAAGTATCACATTGTGACCCATTTAGCTACTTGATTATAGAAAATATTGCAAAACAGCCTAGCAGACCTATATAATTTTTTTCTAAGGTTAAATATAATACGTGAAATCTGCTTTTGTGCTGTAATACAATCCAACTATAATAAAAAGTAGACTTTGATAAGCTGCATCTCTATGCCTTCCCCTATGTGCTGGGAAAATTGAACCTTGCATTTGTAATGGCTTGTAAGTGTATGTTCTTATCTCTGAAAGCATAGTGGTATTTTTACCATTGCCAACAAACTGTGTTAAATTAATTGACCTTCGTTCACTTGCACAGTGATGCAATTAACAAATAGCTGCAGACATCAACATGTTGATTGTATTTCCAAAATAGAAAAAATATATCCTTGCTCCCACATTCTGTCCGGAATGTAGAAATAATTTATTTTCCAAATTTATTTTCCATCTCTGAATATCTCTGTTGTTGAGTCATGCAAGATAAATTTATCTTAGACAGCCAAAATACAAACTCATATTACCTACCAGTGATAACCAGAAAGATCAGTGATATAAGGCACAGGAGCAAAGGGAAAATGCCTGTAGACACATGGAAATTGGTGGCAAGTGGCTGAAAAAGGAACTCAAGACTTTTTAACACTGGAAAATCGCTAATGTAACCAAAGGGAATAAGGAGAAGAATAGGCAATAGAGGTCAATTAATTGATCTCTTTGGGAGCTAAGAAAACTACTAAAGGTAAGAATGATATGCTAATGTATATCTATGGAAAAGATTTTGAACCATCTCATGAAGGTGTTTACAGCTGACTCCCAATGTAGAGGAGGTGATGATCCAGAATCTTTGTGCAGAAATAAATGTATACAGTCCGCTTCAAAAATTCTAAATTGACAGTTGAAGCTAAATTTTGCTTTAGCTGATGTAAGAAGCATGCTGAAAAATGCTATCTTGATAAGCAAGGTAAAGCAAAATCATTCTGATCTAGTAAGCTAGCACATCCTTAAAGCAATGAAGCAACAAAGTCTATTGAGGCTAGTTTCAGTAGTCACAAGGCTATAAGTGTGTCTACGCATTCTTGTCTATGGAACTGGCTGGCCATTTAGCCCGTCATGGCCATCACATCAGGCATCCTGAAGTAGATGCTATTTCATTAGCATCACTTACTGCCAGAAAATGACATAGTCTTGGAGCAGAGCCAAGCTGCTGGCATGAGAGTTGTGTTAGTGATTCTGGACTAGGTTTCCCCCAGGGAATGGGTGAGAACTACCTAGTCTCGTATTTGGTGAGAGATGCTATGAGAGACAGATGGAATAGCTTCATACTCCACATGTTATTGGGCAAAACTAGGTCCTTTTAAATCCCTTTATTACTACAGAAAGACAGTTCTTTGTAGCTTGTTCATGCATGTACACAACTTAATTCTAACAGCAATATCTCGTCATGCCCACTTTCCAAATGAAAAAATTGAGATAATTTGCAGCTATGAAGCAGAGGTATATTTAGAATACTAACCATGTGCAGATAGTGACTGTAACCACAGACTTTAACACATTCTGTGTTTTGTGGGTTTGTTTTCAACTCTTGCAGTGTCACGTAGCAGAGCTTAGGTTAGTCATCAAAATATTTTTAATTCAGGCAGTTTCAATTGTTTGCTTTATTATTTTTGCAGAACAGTTGTGATGAGTTTGTACAAAACACCTACATTTCATGTCTTACTAACCCAACCTGCATATTTGTCACTTTTTCCCATCGCAGAAAATACCAGTTACATACTTCTATATCCAAAATACTACCAACCACCCCCCCCACCTCACTTTTCTTCCATCCTGATGCGGGACTGCCATCTGGTGGAATAGGAAGGCACTTCTGGTTTGGACCTAACCAAAATTGTATAATCATGGTTTCTCTATTAGGTTTTCAGAGTTAGCAAATGGGAACTCTGTTTCTGGTCTCAAATGTAGATAAGCTTACAGTGAAGAAAGGAAGTGATGATGATTATTACAGCAGCTGACAGTCTCAGAGCTACACTGACAATAATGGGCAGTGAATTGGCAAGAAGAGATCACTCAATTTTATTAGTCAAGATTTTTAAAAAAAACATATGTGTGTGTATGTGTGTATACAATGTATACACATGCATTATAAATATATATACATTATGTATACATATATATGTGTGTATATGTGTGCATGTATGTGTGTGTATCAGACAAGTTACGGAAAACATTGCAACAGAAACAAAGTGGCCCTCAAAGTTAGAACAGAGATAGTAGAGTCACCTTTCTCTCCTTACCCTCCCCCAAACATGTAGACCTCATGTCCATTCTCTAGAGCCCCTAACAGGGTCACACACTGCCAAGGTGACACTTCCTGGGCAATATTGGGTCTCTGAAGGTCTAGAAGTTTCAATTATTGTTGTGTTGCAACCTCTATTACTCTTAGGGATAATGTTTTCATTGCAGAAGACTTACCCTGACTAACCATGAAGTATTGCTGGAGGGAATATCGATATTTGACATACCTGATCTTGAAGTATAATTAGTTAGTGTTAATTATCGGTGGGAAGAAGGCAGAGTTGGTACCCAGGTATTTTTCTGAATAATATGTTTACCTCTGTCTTCCTAGTTTGGCTTCTCATGTGCCAAAAACTGTGCCAATTCATGTAAGCTAATCACAGACATTAAACATAAGTTACTTTATTTTTTATATGAGGCACAGAGAGGCTAAGAGCTTCCTCAGTCAGACAGCATTCATTTATGTCACAGATGGTACACTCCTGGCAACTTTTTACATATGAAGGAGGAAATAAGAGGGAGAGTCTATTGACTTTTTACTTTCCCTGCTTCTTATTCAAGCTGTGCCTGCGTGACAGAAGTAACATTTTTGAAGGAGATAAAGTCCCAAGGTAGATACTTTCCTAGCCTATAGAACAGTGCTCTTTTGAGTATGTTTGCTTCTTTGAAAGGAATGTGTTTGAGGTTGACAAACTCCATAGTCTCAAAGACAAGAATGTATGCATGTTTTTCAGCTGGAGGAACACTGAAATGGTTGTGTGAAATTACATAACTAGACTCACTGTTAGAGCTGGGGTTGAGGTATCATCCCGAGTAGCTGCAGGGATCCCTTGACTCAGGGTGGAATCTATCCCTGAGATACCTGCAAGTCCATTCTCAAACATCTACAGAATTAAGAATGGGGCTATTCTCTTTGTCCAGATGTTTCTTCTATTTGTACTACTCAAACCATACATTTAAACCTAGAAGTAAATATCATGAGGAACTGATCAGAGCCTCTTGTTTGACTGATAGTTATATGGTATGTTTGTCATTTTGAAAAGTGATCTGTGGAGGATTTAGTGACTTGTTGTCCTTAGATGTTCATGGGGGATGACTAAAGCTCAAGCAGAGGAGTTTAAATTGCTTGAAACCCATGGCCAAATGAAGGATGGATCAAAAAAGAGAATAGAACATCACCTGAATGATAAAAGACATCAGGAGGAAAATATGACAACGTATTTAATGCATAATGGCTTGACAGTACATATTTGTGGAGGGATTTAAAAAATGCATGAATGTATTAGTTATGTAGCAGAGTAAGAACTGCATTTCTAATTTCATGCAAAAAGTCATTTTAAGGCTTCAAAATTTGCACTTCAGCTTTTTAATGGATTTTTTTTCTGGAATATTATACATCCTCTTGACATTCTAAGCATAGTATTTTTTAAAATTATTTTGAAATAGTTTTGGATTCACGAGAAGTTGCAAAAATAGTACAGAAGAGTTCCTAGCTTCCCCCAATGATAAAATCTTATATAACCAGAATACATTATCAAAACAAGGAAATTAACATTTGTTCACTACTAACTATAGACTTTTTTTGGATTTCACAATTAAGCAGTTTTTCCAAAACAGTATTTAACATGTCTTGGGTCTTACTTGGGTTATTGATTCATTATTTTATTGTGATTAATATTTTGTCTTAATTATCTTATTAATTTATTTAATTTCAGATACCTGCTCTGTAATGTGTATTCAGAACTCAAAAATTTACTTGAAAGTTGGATTTCGTAAGCAAAACCTTGCAATCTGTATTTGTATTTTGCTTTTGTTTTTATTTATGTTGTTCTCAAGTAAATGAGCAATATAACCTGCCATTGCATGAATTCTTATGGAGTTTAATGTGGTTGCTCATCTGCAAAATTAAGACTTGGAGCAAAGTCTAAGGTGGCTGTTGTCCAAGTGGTTTCTTGTCTTCAGTAAAATCATAATTTTCCCTCTTTCTATCAGTGTCTTCTGACTTATGAGCTCATAAATTTCTGCCATGCCAAACTCAGTTATCTCTTGTACTTTGTCCTCCCCTTTATTCAACCATGTAAGTTACAGGCATGGTGTCACTGAAGACACAGTATCGCTTCGCTGCTGTAGATCAGTGAAATTAAGTTGTTCCTTTGCAATTGAAAATATTAAAACATTAACAAATGTTACATTTGTGCAACAGTTTATAGTTTCAAAACACTGACATTTCCATTATTTTCCTTGATCCCATGCATCAACCCTATGAAACAGGCAGAACAAGTCTTTTTTTTTTTATCTCTTCTTAAACTTTATGGGTCACGAGGACTAAAGATCAGATCCGAGAGAGAGAGAGACAGAGAGAGAGAGAGAATCCTGGATTCAGCCAGAAAGACATATTTGTGTCAGATAGATTAATATAGAGGGAGTTTAATATGGAGAATTTAATATGGTCGTTAGGATTAGATAGAAGAGCTGAATGAACAAGCAGAGGAAAGTGAAGCAGTCCTAAGGTTAATAATCACCACATGCTGTCTCCATGCCTAATGATGGAGGAACAGAGCAGAGGGGCTGTTGCTGAATCCTAGGAAACAGTGGTACCTTGTTAGACCAGTGCCACCCACTGGCCTAACCTCGCTGGAAGCATAATGGCAAGGAAGCCAGGGAAACAGTTTTATAGCCACAGGTGTTCTAAGCAGCAGACTAGAAAGGCAGGAATTTATCTGAGAGCCAGTGTGCTAAATAGTGTTGTGCTGGGCATACTCATTTTTAATAGAAATACTACATGATGAGACATTGCTGAGCACAAAGGATAAAGATGAAATGGACATTACCTGTGCTGTGGAGAAATTTTCAGTTTTATAAGGGAAGACCATCATGTAAACAACAACTACTATCATTACTCCTCTGCTAACTCTTATATTTGCTACCAGGTAACATGTACTACTTACATGCCAGGGACTGAATTATTCCAGTATAGTTTCTCATTTAACTCTTTGATTTCAGTTTATTATTACTCCCGTTTTACGGGTAATAAACTTGAGACTTGAAGAAGTCAAGGGTCACAAGGCTGAATAGCCAGAGTCTAATAGAGACTTTCCAACTCTAAAATCCATGCTCCTTAACCCTGCTCTATATTGCTTCTGTAGGTATCAGAAGGTATCAGAAGTGTTCAAAGCTCTAGGATTACTTCTCTATCTAGAGCATAGTGTCAGTACCAAAGAAGTGACTGATTTGTCCAGGGGACAGAGGAGACTTAGAGGAGACTGTACACTCAAGTGAACTTGCGGTAGGAGTGAGGGGTTCTCCAGGTAAACCAAAAGGCTAGCACAGTGAGAGCAGAGCACAGCAGCAGTACCAGTACTGTATAACATTTTCTAAGAGCCTGGTAAATATGGCTACTGGCAGGTAATAGAGAACTGTTAGAGCACAGTTTGAGAAGAGGAACTTTGAAAAAAGTCAGGGGAAACAAGAATCATGGCAGGAGCCATGTCATACTCTGGAGATACTTCATACAAAAGAAGGTGGGAAATTGTTGATGATTGTATGCTGGGAGAGTCGTCGCTGGTTTTGCTTTAGGAATACTATCGAGCCTGCAGAGTTAGATGGCTATTATGAAATGTTTGTATAGCACATGGTCGCTGTTTAGGACACCAAATATTAGAAGGACGCCGTGAAAAAATAGACTTGAGTTGAAATGTTATCCTAGTAAAGTAGAAGTGCCATCAGCTCCATCCAACCACTTAACCATTCTTTTTCACCTTTTTAATTGTTGAAAATCGATGTCCTAGAAATAAATTGGTGACATTTGAGCAGACTTCAGCTATACATGCTTAATTGTGCCCTTTATTAATTTAATTTAAAAATTAAAACAGAAGTATCTGAATAAACGTAGTTATGTAGCTTTATACTTTACCATAAAACTTTCGCATGTATTTTCTCATATAATCCTCAAATCATTGTATGAGTCTAGTAGCAGAGCTGTATTTGCTACAATTTGAAGATGATGGAAGTGAGAGCAGCAAGGTGAAATTTTTGCCACAGATCTACTAAATAGCAGAGCCAAGACCATCACCTGGCCTATTTGTTCAACCCAGTGTTACTTTTGCATATTTTCATGGTTTTCTTGGTAAGTCAAATTATCTCTGATTATTCTGTCATAGTGATGCTATGTCTATAAGTTAAAGGAATTAAATTACTATATAATGCCCCCGATCTTTCTGTATATTGTGTTTTCCTTTCATATCCACATACCATTTATTACTTCTCAGTAATAGACTTTTTGATGGATTTAATTTTTTTCCACTGGCAATCGTCTACCTCTCAGAAATGTCACCTGTCAAGTATATCAATTCCTTCAGTAAACAGAAAGCTATTTAATACTTTTATATGAGCTTTAAACTTAGCTTCACCTGGTTTCCATTATGTTGCAAGGTGCTTTAGAGGTAGAAACGCACTTTTGGTCTGCTCACTAACAGGTGAAAAATTATTTTCATGTGTTCTTCAATTTTACTTTCTTGTAGGCACTCAGATGAATTATACATCATCTGCATTAAATGGGGCTAGCTTTGTCTCAACAGATCAGAAAGAATTCTTATCACTGAAATAATCCACGTCCTTTTCTTATTTCTTTTCCTTCACAGAGTTTAATAGTGTTCATTTTATTTACTTGAATGTCACATTCTTTAGGTTACTGCCATGTTTATGATTAAAGCAATCTAGATGGATTGAGTTGAGTAGAGAAGTGGCTGAATTTAATTATGGTTAATAAGCGCATGAGAAGGGCTTGAAATACCATCTGATTCTCATAGAGCTTCATCACCATTTTTTATTTAATAAAAAAATTTAGTGTTGAAGATGGGGGGGTGAGGGAGAGGGAAAAATGGGTGACGGGCACTGAGGAGGGCACTTGTTGGGATGAGCACTGGGTATTGTATGTAAGCGATGAAACATGGGAATCTACCCCAAAACCAAGAGTACACTGTACACACTGTATTTCAGCTAACTTGACAATAAATTATATTAATAAAAGAACTTATATGTGAAATTGCCTTGTATCTGATAAAAGAAAAAACCTTAAATCCTTAAGTGACAGTGTAGTTTCCTTAGTAGTATCTTCTAACTTGTCAAGAGGCTTGATTCAGAGGAAAGAGTTAAGATTGTCAGTATCATGATCCTAAAATGAATATTTATTTATGTCTTTCCACACTGTGGTCACATGCACATATATTCAGTGATTCATGACTGTGCAGGTAGTGATTAGAAAATTTTGCTTTAAAAAGAGTAAAGAAATTGTGTATATATGTGTGTGTGTATGAAATACAAATACATGCAATATTAGTATGATGGATATGGACAATATAAAATGTCAAAGAAATTAGTTGATTATTTTTATTTCATTCTTTTTCTTTCTTTTTTCTTTCCTCTTTCTTTCTTTCTTCCTTTGGTTGCTGTAGTTTCTATGGAAATTGACTATTTAGGAAAATTCAGTTCCCTACTGGGAAAAATTGAATGCTGGGCAGTGTACAGACACTGCAGATTCTCAACTTAGAAGATTTGAGCTTTACATCTAGGTATGCGATTAGCTAGCTGGCTGGTTTTGAATGAGGAAACTATGCCTCATTGTCCACATATGTAAGACTGTGATCATGTCTTCCCAATCTGAAGTGATTTCTTTAAGATAAGTTAAAATATATCCCAAAAGAGGTTTTGATGAATAAGGTAAAAATATACTATTTAAGTTATATGTTGGAAATGATTCTTTTATATTTAAATCAGGTAAATTAGAAGTCAGTTAAATGTGACAATATACCTTTTTAGTCAAGCCAAAAATATTAAAATTATGTTCATGAACAAATTTGAGTGATGGTTTGGAAGGCCCAGGAGGACAAGTTCTAGGAATGAAATCAGAGCCCGGAGTCTGAAAGATCAAAGCATGATTGGACAAGTGGTCAACCAGAGCAGTATTAGTATAACCAGGGAAATAATTAGTCAGAGAAATAGTCTTTGTTAAGAAAGAATTTGGTGAAAATATGACTATTGCTTTCCTTCTTTTATCACCCTAATATCTTGGCTAGAAGAGTTATATAAGGTATACCTGGTCAGGTGTCTCTCAAGATTATTTAACAAAAAGTATTTTAAAGGTCTTTGTGTTGGTGAGAATGATTGACTTCATTCCACTCTCTGTAATTGATGTGGAAGTACAGTTTATTGGTTGTGAATCTGTGTGTGTCTTCCTCACTGAGGACCTAGCATAGAGTAACCTATGAACAAGAGAGATGAGTTCTGGTTCACCGAGCATACTTACTAGTGACTAGTAGTGATCCTGTCCTGAAAACTATAATGCCCAGTCTTGTTCAGGGCTCTTATTTCCAAGTTACGAGAGATGCCTAGCTTCTTTTTAAGTGGTCTTTAAATTCTGAGTAAGGTATTGTTTTCTTTCCTGTGATCTAAAGTGATGGTTGCCCTGTGGTCTGCAGCCCTCCATCTCTCTGACCTGAATTCTTTCACGTCTGTGTCTGTGCTGTCCTGGCAGCTTTATTTGCTCTGCACAATCAACGTTTCCTCTCACTGTCAAGAGCCCTGGCATTTTAAACCCCCTTTGGCAGAAGCAGTTTAAGCTTGGAAACTGCACTGTAAATATATCTCTTGTTGGGCAGAAACAAGGATACTCTGATGATGCTATTTTCCATCAGTAGTCAACAACAACCACACCCCCTTCCTCCCACCCCTCACCCTTGCAGTAGCTTGGATACATCACAGTTGAAGCACTCCTTGCTCTCTGCTCTCTTTTTTTTTTTAATGTTTTATTTATTTCTAGGAGAGAGAGAGAGACAGCGCGAGCAGGGGAGGATCAGAGAGAGAGGGAGTCACAGACTGAAACAGGCTCCAGGCTCTGAGCTGGCAGTCAGCACAGAGCCCGACGCGGGGCTCGAACCCACGAACCGCGAGATCATGACCTAAGCGAAAGTCGGACGCTTAACCGACTAAGCCACCCAGGCTCCCCTCTCTGCTCTCTTTTTATGCATCCTTAGCATTTAGGAGGACAGGTCAGATTTTCAAATGGTCTACACGAAGCTCCAGGACCACCGGTGTGGGGAGGAGAGAAGCTAAAGTGAAAATACCTCTCTGTATAGTCCATTATAATGGTCCCCACATGCTCTCAGCTGGGGCTACTCCTGCCATCCTGTTCTAGTGTACTTCTTCCTCTCATCCTCTCCCTCTGTTTAGACCCAGGACCTCCAAAACAGCCCCTGTTCTGTTCTTAAAATGTTAATACAGAAGTACCGCATAGAATACTCTTTTACATTAATAACTAGAATACTTAGCATCCCAGACAGAAGTGTTTACATGCATGTAAGACCTATATCACTGAGACAAACCAGGAAAATAATCCCTGTGCAAGTATAATTCTTAACCTCCCAGAAGCACATTGCTAGCCATTTTACGCGTAGCTGTTTCTTCTCATTTGTTCATTTCTGTTCCTTCATTTCTTGTTATCAGCATTCAGGATTATTTCTGCTATTTTTTTCCATTTTCTTTAAAATAGTTGGCTTTATGGTTCAGTTGAGGATCTTTAATTAGCCCAAAGCAAGACTTCATGGATACTTACTCGTGACTAAGTAGGAGACATCACAGGTGTTTGCTCAATGGGTCTTCTAGGCTGTTTACATATCACGGAAATATGCTGCTGAAGCATTCCACCCTTGTGGATTGATAGCTGGATTTTGATCTTTAAAATTTACTTTGTGTGTGTGTGTGTGTGTGTGTGTGTGTGTGCGCGCGCGCGCGCATATGCATTGTATACATATCTATAACCATGTATTATCCCTTTATCTGCATTGTACAGTGTGAATTACTTTCTTACCTCTATGCATGCATTTGTTCTTAGGACACTCTTAATTTTCTTCAAGGTTATACTCTGTCTTTTAAATTTTAAATTTTTTTTAAATTTTTTTAAATTTACTTCTAGGAGAGAGAGAGAGAGAGAGAGAGAGACAGCGTGAGCAGGGGAGGGTCAGAGAGAGAGAGGGAGTCACAGACTGAAACAGGCTCCAGGCTCTGAGCCGGCTGTCAGCACAGAGCCCGACGCGGGGCTCGAACCCACGAACCGCGAGATCATGACCTAAGCGAAAGTCGGACGCTTAACCGACTAAGCCACCCAGGCGCCCCGTCTTTTAAATTTTAATTGGATAAAATTATCACCCTATTTACAAATTAGTTAATATTAGGTACCATCTCATTCATCATTGAAATAATCCTTCCTATTTTAAATCTGGAAACTCTGTACAGTTAGTGTTACTTACGCCCTTCCATCCATGACAAGAGTGGGCCTTTGCACTGCTGCTTTCTCAAGATGCATGTAAAGCTGTCTCATTAGGACTCTAAGTGTTAAAAATTGCCTGTGCAGTTTGGGACTTGTATGTGAGAAGCAGTATTTCAGCTTAAATATCTTGTTTCTTACTTTTTGCAATATAACCAAACCAACATTGGGACTCTTAGATGGTAAAATTGCTTATGTATGTTAGCAAATTTTATGTATCCTTTAAATTTGGAAATGATTCAAAGCCATAGCCAAAGCATATGTAGCTATCAAAATATAATCCCTTAAGGGAGAGCCATGTGACGTTAACCTATCGTAGTATTTTGATAGTGTGTGCGCGCATATGTATGCACGTTATTTCATACTAATCCATAAATATAGATTAATAAAATATAAGAATTATTAAAGCTGTGGAATCAGTTTGAAATGCAAGCCAATTCATTTTATTCTTCTATAAAATGAGATGCAATGCAGGGAAGAAATTTATGCTGTGCTAATAGCTGCGGCATATTGAGCTTATATCATGTATCACTTTTTTATATGTTCATCTACTTAATATTCACAACAACCCTATAAAGCAAGCACTGTTATTATTCCCACTTTACATATAAGGTGAGGCCTGAAGAAATTAAGTAGTTTACCCAAGATGTGGCATTTAGCACGTCTACAACCGGGTGGTCTATTTTGGTGGCTTTATTTCCTTTGTACTTTTGAAGGACATAAGTACTACAGTGATGCACCATATCACTGTTAGGAATACAATTCAGTAAGAGGCTGAACTAAGGATTGGAACCTCTTCTCCAACCATTAATCCTCCCTGAGAGGTCTGTGTGCAGAAAGGATCACAAAGGTATTGGAGTTCTTTTGCTTAAATCCAGCTTAATCTTGTCCTTTGTATGTCTGTTAACTGTGCTCAGATAATTTTAAAGTTTTAATATCGGGCACTATTGGAGTCCTAAGATAGCAGAATGTCATATTTCCTCCTTCAATTCACATGGATCAACAAGACTGTTTGTGATTTCCTAGGAAGTTCTATGAAATTTTTTATAAATTCTGTTATTCTGTTTTTAAAATATTTATTATTTTGAGAAAGAGAGAGAGAGAGAGCAAGCAGGGGAGAGGAGAAGGAGAGAGGGAAAGAAAAAGGGAGAGAGAGAGAGAGAGAGAGAGAAAGAGAGAATCCCAAGAAGGCCCCTCACTGTCAGCTCAGTCCAATGCAGAACTTTAACTAATGACCTGAGCCAAAAGTTGGACGCTCAACACCGAGCCACCCAGGTGCCCTTAAATTATGTTATTCTTGCTTATTTTTTAAATTATGAGATTATGTAAATTATTGACTAAAGCCATAGGTATGTAAGTGGAGCCCAGTGATGAGAATTTTTGCTAATATGTTCATTAAAGTGAAAGTGAATGCATGTATGGTATTTAAAACTCCAGGACTCCTGAACTGTCAAGTGTGTTCAGTGATATCATCTATTAGCTGTTCTTTCATGCATATGTCACTGGAAACTCATCACTTTAACAATCACAGATCTTAAGTCCTGTAATCAGCCAATGGCATTTCAAAAGAAGGCAGATGAAAATAGGAAGTTAAAGTTATCTTTTATAAACTATGGGGAAATGAAATTATCGTAGAAAGAAAAAATATATCTTGAAATAAAGTATATAGTATAGAAAAGCACAGAGGTCCAAAACAAAGGAGATATTTTCTTTCCAAATAAGGATTGATAAGACATTCAAGAAGCTAAAGGTTGCTATGAAAAACAGGAGCAATTATATATTTCTTCTTAAAATAATCAGATGCAAAGATAGTGATAAAAATGTAAATCGTAAAATGCTCTAAGCCAGCTAGAGGTCAAATCAATGTTTTTCCTCAAATCAAAACATCAGAATTTTTCCTCAGTCAAGTTTTAATTTCTAAAGGTTGAATATTTATGGGGAATCTAAAAGCTGAAATTGTTACAAGTCCTTGGAAAAAGGTTAAGATTTAAGTATTAACTAAACATGAAATGTTCATGATGAACTTGAAGGTGTCCATGAACACCTTGAATTAAAATGCAGAACCTTCTGAAGGGAAATTTTGTACCTTTCATCAAATTTCCAAAAGAGTCCAAAAATTCTTAATAATTATTTTCCTAGAGCAGTATTTTTCTTTGTCTCTTCTTTTTTAAAAACTTATCCATGAACTAGACAGGCTCGTAGGCTTCATACTTAATGTGTGTTAATGGCTTTATATAAAGGCATAGAATCTTAGATTCATAGAATTTCAGGCTCCATCCTCATGAATCTCTTCTGCTTTTGCTGCCAAATAGATGATAAGCCTGTGCTTAAGAATCAGTGACGTGAAAAGTGTATTAAGCTTTGGAGCCAAGGAGATTGAGTTCAAAGCTTCTTTACCTGCTTGTTCAGGTTTTGTAAGTTTCTTGAATCTTATTGTCCTTCACTTGTAATAATGATAATTATATATCATACTGTTGCAGGGGATTAAATGATGAAATGCATACATATATTTATATATGCTATACATGACATATACATATCATATACCATTTGGTATCTAGGTAGAACTCCCTATTAATCTAAGATAGTTCATTCTGTGTTTTACCACCTATTAGAATATTCTTCTGTATACTATATTATTGAATGGAATCTGTCTAGATGTGATTTTCCTTTAGTGTTTTTGAAGGCTTGTATTCATACAAATCTAAACCCTATTCTGCCTGACAACTCCTCCATTCTTTGTGTTCTCATTATCTTTGCCATTCTTTTGAGAATGATTCATATGTTTTATACCAGAGTGTCTCTAGTCATTCTGCTGCTAGTCTTTCCAAGTGACTTCTGAGAATTTCCTATTTTGTCTGAAAGCTTCGGTTAAGCACTTTCTGAATGCAGATCTTCTGGGAATATGTTTGCCCCATCTTTGAGATTCACTGCTTAGGACTCAGGTTGTCTTGGTGACAGTTCTACTACTAGGACACAAATTCAGGAAACGGAAACGAAATGTTTGCTTCTGTAACTTCTGATACCATCAGTCCAGGGAATGCTTTGCCCATTCATAACAATTTAGGCACAATTCTTTCTGTAAGTGAAATAAAATAAGGCGAATTGCCAGAAACTAGCGTGAGATTTCTTAGGTGCCTATTTGTAGGTAGCCTCTGTGGGGGAAGTATAGTGTAGAAGAAAAATTAAAAAAAATGTTCATGTGATATTGTATCTGTGCTATATATCCTCCTTTGTAAAATTAAGAGAAAAGAATCTCGTAAGTAATGATAGAAGCTATTTGAAAAATATTTCCAGAGACATAGAGAATATCTGTTTCCCTAATTTCCTAGAGTTTTTGCGGAGAAAACATTCTATGACTGGAGTGTCTACTTCTCTTTATCTCAAGGCCTATCTAGCAGCTGAAGTAGGCCAGCATGTACAAATGAATGAACCATGATGATATCCCTTATGTTTATCATTTCTGTTTTTATTTCTTCCACACATATGCATTAAGTGTCCAGCATCAGTCAGACATCATGATGGAAGCATCTGGTACATAGAGCAGGAGAATAACATGACTCCTTCTATTTCACTGTCTGGTAAGAGGAGACAGATTGTGTACAACTGTGTACGCAGTTGTGGAAAACAAACTGTGTGCAGCGATGTTCAGTGCTTCCTGGGCCTATAATAGAAAGCTTTCTAGTAGTCTCAGCAGGTGAAGAGCAGGGCCAGGGTAAGGCATTTTAAGCACAAAAAGCTGTACTTGCATAATTGAAGAGAGATGCCTGCACACACAACACCTATAAGCCATCCAGCCGCACTGAAGAGCAGAGCCCTTGGTGCTTAGGAGTCATTTCCTCATTTTACAGAAGTGAGAACGGAGATTCAAAATAGTTACGGGATTGTCCTGGAGGCCCCTATTTAATAAATCAAATCACTGGCTTGGGCTTCTAGCTCCTAATCTACCAAATGCTTCTGCTTGCTTTGGCTATCTAGCAACAAGGCATCCTTACTTTCATCGAGTCCTGCTCCTGAGATTTGAATTTGGGTTTTCCTTCAGTCATTCATGCTTTCACCTCTGTTGGACAGTAAACATTAAACAGGGAAGCTGAGGGGCGCCTGCGTGGCTCAGTTGGTTAAGCGTCTGACTTTGGCTCAGGTCATGAGCCCCACATCAGGCTCTGTGCTGACAGCTCCGAGCCTGGAGCCTGCTTTGGATTCTGTGTCTCCCTCTCTCTCCTCCTCCCCATCTTGTGCTCTGTCTCCCTCTCTCTCTAAAGAATAAATAAACGTTAAAAAATTGTTTTAAACAGGGAAGCTGAAATCACGTAATTGCTTTCTTAGTAAATCACGTAAAATAATTTCAGTTGACTGGTTCTAACCAGTCACCAATGAATATACCTATGTGCCTTTTCTATTCTTATCATGGTTTTTTTTTTCCTACTTGTACTTTCTTATTGCGATGTTCCCATTGTTCTGATTTCTAGTGTGAAGCAATTCTCTACAAGAAGCACTTTAAAACTAAAGATCTTCTTGCTATGCCCTCCTCAGTGACAGACTTACTTTGCAAGTCAAGGGATGGGAGGTTTAAATAAAATTTAAAATAAACTCGTTAAAATGGATGGTTTATTGAAAAACAACTATACATAAGTTTATGGAAGTGTATTTTCGAGTTCAGCAAATATTCATGTATTCACAGGCCTTCTGTGCCTCAAGTCTGTTCTAGGTCTTCATCTAGAGGATTAGAAGATGAATAAAACATTGTGCTCCCCTCTGTGGGGTTCTCAGATTAGTAGGGGAGGCAAACATTTAAGGTAATGATTAAAACACTGAATACAGAGTGCAACCGTGGAAGCACATTTAAAATACAGAGATGGCACTGAAGAAAGAGCAACTCTGTCTAGAGACTAAGGATAATTTTCCTGGAGAAACGGATCTCAAAATTGCATTTTAAAAACTCAAGGATTTTTCTAGGAGGAGCAAGGTAGTGGGAACAGGATATTCAAAGTAGAAAGAATATTCTGTGAAAGATCTTGATGGGTGAAAGCTTTAGATACCCACCTGATTGCTTAGATGGCCCTCTGGTCTGTGGGAAGATAGTGGAGGGCTTTGAGCTAGGAAGATAATTGAACAGACTCACATAATAGAAAAAATGAATACTTTTTCAATTTAAAGAATATAGTGATGGTGTAAAGGGAGGGGAAAGGAGTGCAAATTTAGGTAAGAAAGACTAGTGAAGAAATTGTTACAGAATCCAAAAATAGGTGATAAAATATTAAAACAGAAGTACACAAACTTAGTGCAATAGAGAATGGAGGAGAAAATTATTTAGGAAGGGAAATCTTACTAGAAACTAGAAAACTAAAAACTAGTGGCTCACTGGATTTGAGTAGTGAGGAAGACAGGCCAAAATTACTTCTAGGTTTCATGCCTTCGAGGAAGAATAAGAAGTGGTACCACCTACCAAGACAAAATGTACTATTGTACAAAAAGACAATTATAATATAATATAATAATATAATTTAATATAATATGAGATGATATAATGTAATGTAATATAATATAGTATAATTTCAGGTAGTCATGAGTTTTATAGAGAAAACTAAAGCAGAGAAGCAAATAGAAGGATGTCTTACACTGAGAATGTTGTTTTAGGTAATATGGTTAGAAAAGGCCCCTCTGAGGTGATAAATTAACTGAGGAAATGAATGAAGCAGACACCTGCATGAAGATCTGGAATGAGAACATTTTAAGAAGAGTGAGCATTGACTACAAACACTGTGAAACAGAAATTGTTTTGGCATAGAATGGAGACACTTAAAGTGAGGAAATGGGGTAAGAAATGAGTTTCAGAGAGATGGGAAGTGACCTTGCAGTAGAGAAGAGTTTGGATTTTATGCCATTTGAAATGGAAATCCTGAAGAGTGTGACCATCAGAGTGACAAGCTGATGTATCTTTACATCAGCTTTATCTGATTTGTATCTTTAAAAGATCATGCTGGCTGCTGGGCATAGAGAATTAATTGCAAGAGGCAAGAGTAGACACCAAGAGACTAGTGAGAAAGCTATATCAGCACTGTAGGAGGGATATAATGTTGTCTTGGACTAGGGAGATGGTGAGAAATTGAGAAGTGTTTATTTTGATATATGTATATATGGATGGATTCAATTCAATGTGTGGAAAAATAAGATCAAGGAGGAATACTAGATATTTGACATAAGCAGTTAAGGTGTGGGAAGAACAAAATTGTAGGGGAATATGGAGAAGGAAAAATTAAGAGTTCGTTTTTGGATATATTTAGCTTGTGATGCCTTTTAAACATTTGGTTGGGTGCATGGTTGCATATCTTCCTCTGAGATTAGGAAAGAGTTCTAACTGAAAATAACATGGAAATCCTCAGCATACCTGCCATTGAGATCACCTAGATTAGAGGAGGACAGAGGATGGAAATGGGCATTGAGCCTGGAGGCATACTACAAATCAGGATCAGGACATTAGCAATGGGAGTGTGAAGAAAAAGGGAGAGATTTAGGGAATCTTCACCATGAATTTCAGTGATAAAAAGTTTACTAGAAAGAGGGTATGGGCCAACTATGTCAATTGCTATTGACATGTCAGAGAAGTTAAACACCATTAGTACAGAGTTTTAAACACTAACATGATTCTACCATTTTTTATTAAGGATTTTACTTTTAATTTTTAGAGACAGAATGATACGAGGCGAGAAGGGCAGAAGGAGAAGAGAGAATACTAGGCAGGCTCCATGCCCAGTGCAGAATCTGACATAGAGCTCAATCCCATGACCCTGGGATCATGACCTGAAACAAAATCAAGAATCAGATGCTCAACTGCCTTAGCCACTCAGGCGCCCCATCAGTATTCTGTCTGTGAAGTAGCTCAAAAATTATGAATTAAGACTATGGATAATATGAAATCATTGATAATCATGGATAATACGAAAGGAAGAATATCATTACAGGTGCAAACAGCTTTCTGTTATGGGAGCGCAAGAGGCATGTCTAAATAGAAGGAAGGGGGAAGAATGAGCAGCTGACTTTAGAGCCAGAAGTGCCTTTGGCCAAGTTGGCTAGCTTATAGCCCACAAACCATTTAATATACATACTTTATTCTGAGACAGAAGCAAAAAGGATTCTGTGCTGCTGATGAGATCATAGCCAAATTTAATTTCAGTTTTCTCTAGCTCCATTGGCCCATGTGTATAGGCATACTTAATATGTACAGCATTGATTTAATTATTTTGCTTGCTTGTTGGCCATGTGTATAATGGAAAAACTTGGTCTGCCCCTCTGCCCTGTGTTATTTCTAGGAGTTCCCAGGGCATAGGTTCATTGAATGTTCTGTTCTTAACAGAAATGTTTCTCTCCCCTGCTCAGTGTCATGTTTTATTCTTAGAGGCTGTAAGCATCACTCTCCTTCAGTCTGGGACTTCAAACAGATTTCAAACTCAGCAGAAAGAGTCTTTATCCTATCCTTTCCATTTTTGATCTCCCCAATAATTATTAACCAAGAGCACAGTGTTCACCCTGTCTTTGTTAAGCCGAAGAAGGATACTCTCATGGAATACATAAATTTGCCCCTCTCCAGTCTGTCCCATTAGCTTGACAAATATGTCCAGACGTGTCTGAACCACAGCAGAGGACACAGCCTATGATTAAGATGAACCTTTTGCCACATAGATTATGGGATTTACCAGAGATAGGATGCATGTAATAATGAAGCAAATTTTTAAAAATGAAGAGTATTTTAGAGCTTCAGGCAAGGAAAGGAGATAATCCAACTCCTTTATTTCTTCCACTCAAAGATATTGAAATCCAATAAATTTAACTGATATATCTAAGGACACAAAGCTCAATTTTGTAGAACTCAGACATGTACCCAAGTCTCCAAATCTCAGACTATTTCTCTTTCCAATAAAGTAACACACACACACACACACACACACACACACACACACACACACACACAAATGCCACAGTAACTGAATATTGAATACAGTTTAAATCCATTGAGTAGGTAGATGAATTTTACTATACTCTTGGAAACAAGAGTACTATTTGAGATGGGAAGCAAACATGGCAATATATGGATGTGTCATATTATGGATGCAGACAGAAAAGTAGGATGCATGGTTAATTTCTCTGTGTTTTAAGTTGCAGATTTTATTCACTTGTAATATGGAAGCAATAGTTTTGACCATATCTGCTTAGAGGATGCGGAACTCAATAAATGTTGACAAGCAATGTAACATTTTAATATTCAATTTCTGAATGTTCATGAATCTTAAGGAGACTATCATAGTATAACAAAAAAATCATGGTGATATGTATTTACTGAAACAATTGGTCAGCTGAAATGCAAATCTCTAACTGAACTAATTATTTGATGAATGAATCAACTTACTCAGTTAAACCGATGGTTTGTGTAAAGTATGTTAGTTTTTAGAATTGGTGTTAATGGATGGGAATTGGACTTTCTAGGTAGATGGTTACATAAATACAGTCTCCATAAATCCAATCTGGGTTCCATATTTCTACTACAGTTACCTTTTAAAGTCTTCTGTTTAATCCAGTTCCCTTATGAAAAGCCTTTTCCCTTATTTGCCAAAGAATAAATTTCAAGCTTCTTTATGTGGCAGTCAGGGTCCTCTCCATCTACTTCAATTTTATCTTCCTAGTGCTGTCTCTTCTCTTTTCTAGCCATAATCTTTCCCCCTTCTTCTTAATATTCTATTATATACATTTTATTGGACAAATGCCCCCAACTTATTTTGCCCATAAATATCACAGACTTCATCACCTCTAGACCTTTATGTTTATCTCCCTTATTAAAATGCCTTTGTCATCTTTCTTTACTCATTGAAATCCTACGACCTCTTCCAAGATCCAGATCAAATGTCCACTTACCTGAGAATCCAGCAACTACTTATTGACTCCAATAGTACTCATGATTTCTGTATTCATAGGACCTTCCAGGGTACCCAGCTATCCCTTTTCCTATCCAGAATGACATATTGCTTTCATTCCTCAAAGCAGCCAATTCAAATATCACTACTTTTTTCAACCCTTTAATCCTTCTACTGTCACTGCTCATTCAACTAACTCACTGAAAAACCAGCTGTTTGTTGGGTGTGAACTCTACCAGATTATTCCCTCAGCCTCCAAATATATCCATGTCCCCGCTTCTCTCTCTCTCCCACAAAGCAGTGTCAGCCTCCAAATCTTACACCTGTGTTTTCAGTTGCTTTCCTTTCCTCACCTGGAAAAGAAAATTTTGGGATTTTGCCATATTTCTCATACCTTTGATATCCTCTTTTCCACTGTCTCCTTGTCATCTTACAGTTTGCTTGTTTTGCTCTTGTTTATTTAAAACAACAATGTTTTCAATATTTCTGCCTGTCTTTCAAACAACTGCCACATGGCTCATTGCTTGTTTTTTATTTGATGAGCAAAGGTATGGAAATGTTAGTTGATGCACATGAATTTACTTTTGTTTATTCTTCAATCCCATGCATTCAGTTTTTAACTTCCATTGCACTACTGAGATGGTTCTGAAGTCCAAATAAGTGGTCTTCATCTTATTCTCAGTTTCTTCACTGTTCTCCAATGCCACTGAGTACCTTTTCTTTCATGAAATACTGACAACTTTTGGGTTTAAGGATATGGGTCTTCCAGTATCCTCTCCTCTTTTGTTTAACTTTTTTTCCTTTGCCTATTGGGAGCTCAAGTTCTTTTTGGACAGATTTGATAATTCATGCCCTTTTTGAAATATCATCAGTGGCTCCTCATTACATACATAACAAACATCCTGGTCTCTCCCAGTCTTGATACAATATAACTTTCATATAACTTTTTTAGCAGACGCACCAGAAGGCCTCCAAAATATCACACACATTCATACCTTCAGGCCTTGGACTATGCTGTTGCTTTCTGTCTAGAACACTGTTCACACTTTTCAACTTGAGAAAGTCAGGCACATCTTGGAAATCATCTCCGAAATGTCATTCCCACTGTGTCACTTGCTTCCTCTGATTATTACATGGAAAATTAGTAACTGCCTCTGTGTTGCCTTAGGATTGTTTATGTGCATTACAGTTTTGCAGTAAAATACATCATATATTGAAAGTATTTTGAAAACTCTTTTCCGGTTTCCCATGATACTGTTTCCTCAATTAGGTTAGAATCTATATTAATCTTTGCACTCACTGTGTTTAGCACAGCGTAAGTGATCACTAAGTATTGATATATTTAATGACAGTCTTTCCATCATCAAAGCTTTTGGTGAGGGAAATTCTATAATATTCCTTCTTATGACCTTCATATAAAAGCAATTAATGAAAGAAATTGAATTAAAAATAATTTCTCTGTAATTTAAATGGTGATTTGCAGTAATTAGGAGAAATTATTTGTTATCATAATTTTTACAATAAAATTAAATATTTTAAATCAATATTTTAAAGTATAATATTTCTGAATGTTTATTTTGTATTTTAGATCATTCCCATTTCAATCAATACTAACTGTAGCTCTTGTTTTTTCATCTTTAATAATTTTTTAATCTTTGACTTTTCTCTGAATTTTCATTCTACTTTAGTGGATAGACAGTGATTCTGAAATAGTGTCATCTTAAAATAAGTCTATACTCTGAATGCACATTCTACAAAATAGAGTGTGAACATTTTGCAAATTCCTATTATCCCCAAAGCATTGATCACTCATTTGCAATTTGTTTCTTTTCTCGGTCTGTATCACTTTATTTACTTTATTGAACTCCATCCTGTTAGTGAGTGTAATTGAATGGTTAAGAAAGCCTCATATGAGGCAAATTCCACCTTATTTTACACTAACCCATGAAAGAACTTCCCATCCCACAAAGGATATTTTGGAATTCTCATTCACTAAAGGCCTTGAGACCAGAAATAAAAGTTCTATTACCTATGGCCATTGAACTGTGGGGGAGAGTGTTTGGATTCTTCATCAACCAGATCATACTGTTCAATTGGCAGGGACTGTCTTATGTGACAGAATAAGGAGCTTCTGTGCCAGACCTGACTGTAGTGCCAGTGCCTATATATCGCAGATGTTTGTAAATGAAAGAATGATGGTCATGGCAATTATTTTCCACATTTACCCGTGTAGTTTTAGGGTTCTTCTTTTTTTTAGTTTATTTGTTTTATCTATCTATCTATCTATCTATCTATCTATCTATCTATCATTTATTTTGAGAGAGAAAGAGAGCATAAATGGGGAGGGAAAGAGAGTGGTGGGCCAGAGACCCAAGCAGGCTCCACACTGTACGCATGGGTCCTAACATGGGCCTTGAACTCACAAACCATGAGATCATGACCTGAACTGAAGTCAAGAGTGGCTGCTTAACTGACTGATCCACCCAGATGCCCCATGAGTTTTAGGATTCTAAGATTGTAAATTCAATGTTTATGATTGAAACAATTAAGGTGTTAAAGTTAAGATGAATTACTTTTTAACTCCTGGGAATTTGCTTTTGTCCTTTTAAAAATATAGAGACATCATAACATTGCCTATAAGCAAATATGAATAAAATCTCCAGCTGATTACATTTGTTAACTTTTAATCTCAATATTTAGGCTCATGTAGTCATAGCCCACATTCTACTTTAATAGTTAGTGAGGAACTTACCCATTTATCAGATGTTCAGAAATAAATAACTGCTGAATGTGTGAACTCCAGGACAGGCTTTTCATATTTCTGATTATGATTTTGGATGTAACATCTGAGCTCATACATTTTTTCAAACAACTTTATAATAGGATTAACATTTAAAATGTTAAAAAAAAACCCTCAAAATTCTAGAACCTAGTACTATTGGCATCAGTGTTCTATGTTTCATTCCAGATAACTTTTATAACACAAAGTTGGAATCTTAGCAGATATACACTTTTGTGTATTCACATATTGCCAAACAGAACTGTTTATGTTGCTAAAATATTTAAAATTTTTATTTTAATTGTGATTATTATAGCCTAGAGATTTGTTATTCTAAAATTTACACAATACTCTCATTATTGTTTACTTACAAAATACTCATATTTATTGTAGAGATATAAAGCAACAAGCAGCCTGGACTAAAAAGGAAAAGTACTTACAATTCCATTTCGCAGAGATAGTAAGTGTTAGTTACTACATTAGAATATATCATGAAAAATTTAAATATCTAGTTATCTTCCTTTCTTAACTATCCATATTAACGTGTGCGTATAAATCTATGGTATGTGTATATATTTTAAATGTGACCATATAATACAAAATAAGAGTATACAAGTTATAATGAGAAATTTTATAATAGTACATTTTGACCAGTCTTCACATCTGTAAGTCAGGGTTATATCTATATAATATTTCCTTTTTGGAATATATCATAGTTTTAAAGTAGTCCCCTATTATTGCACTTTTATACTTAATTCGTTGCAATGATATGGTGACCACCTATATCATTATGCAGTTGTCTCTTTAATTACTCAGAATAAATTTCTAAAATGATGTTAAAGGTATGCATATTTTTAAGACTTTGATATTTATTGAAGGGAAACATCAAGAAAAGTTTGTGCAGAGTTATATTCTAACATCAGTGATGCAACACAACTTAGCCCTTTTCAACATTTTTTAAAAACTTAATTTTTTAAATTAAAAATTTTTTATTTAAATTTCACTTAAAATAAGTTAATATTAGTTTCAGGTGTTTAATTTAGTGATTTATCACTTACATACAACACCCAGTGCTCATCACAAGTGCTCTCTTTAATACTCATCACCTACTTGACCCATCCCCACCCAACTTCCCTCTGGAAACCATCAGTTTGTTCTCTATACTTAAGAGTCTGTTTCTTGGTTGGCCTCTCTCTTTCCCCCCCCATGTTCATCTGTTTTGTTTCTTAAATTACACACATGAGTGAAATCATATGGTTGTGTCTTTATCTGACTTATTTTGCTTAAAATAATACCCTCTAGATTCATCCGTGTCATTGCAAATGGCAAGATTCCATTATTTACTATGACTAATATTCCATTATATAGATACAGATAATGATATATATATGCACACCACATCTTCTTTATCCATTCATCAACTGAAGGACATTTGGTCTCTTCCCATAATTTGGCTGTTGTAGACAATGCTGCTATAAACATCGGATGTATCTGCCCCTTCCAATTAATATTTTTGTATCCCCTGGATAAATACCTAGTAATGCAATTGCTGGGTGGTAGGGTTCTATTTTTAACTTTCTGAGGAACCTCCATACTGTTTTCAAGAGTGACTGCTTCAGTTTGCATTCCCACCAGCAGTGCAAGAGAGTTCCCGTTTCTCCACATCCTCACCAATTCCTCTTGTTTCTTGTGTTGTTGATTTTAGCCATTTTAACAGGTGTGAGATGATATCTCAGTAGAAAAATTCTTTAGCTCAAGTTGCTTGCTGAATTTGCTTAAACATGTTATAAAATATGTCAAATAAAACTTAATTTTAGGTATAAACAGTGAGATAATGGTTACAGTGAAAATGTTTCTTTCATATCGCAGTGAAATAGTTATAAACTTGCCTTAGCTTGGCAGTGACTAGTTATATATTCTGCTTGTCACTTGATCATAAATTTCAAAATAAAAATAGAGACAGTGTGATGGCGATGCACAGGCAGCAGGACCCTCATTATCAGTATCTCATAGAGTTCTTTCAGATTACAGCATTTAAAAAATGTTTGTGTAGATTTCACTTAAGTGAGTGTTCAGAAATCTGTGAAATATTAAGAAAACCAACTAGAGGGTTTTTGTTTTGTTTTTGTTTTTAATTCTAGGAGATACTCTGCCACTCTGTAAGTGGAAGCACCGAAAACAGCTCAGTGGTTAAATTTGTCGTTAGTTAATAGTTGAGTTTCATGGACTGAGAGCTATGAAAACACTTATTAAGTATGCATTTGCTTTTCCTGACTTTAATATCTAGTCACAATAACTTTTTTGGGCTTTTAAGAAAACTCTAAAATATTTGTAAAGTTAGTTCAATAAGAGTATTTCAAGGTCAGATGGATCTAATTTCCTTTTTATCCCTGCAAAAATGGAGCCAAATAAAATTAAATCAGGTTTCGTGCATTCTAGTATGGTAGTTTCTGACCTGACATTTAGTGGTGTCAAAAGGGAGAAGTGCCCGTTTTGGTGATATCATTCATCACCTTGTCAGCTGGATGCAGAGTAAGAGATTTGCCTTCTAGTTCAGATAATGTCATTGGAACAGTTCTCTTGGGCCTACAGACTTGTTACCCATATACTCTGGTGAGAGAAAAATACCTCGCATCAAGACCTTTGCTACTTCTAACTAGCATATACATTTAAGATTTTTCCAAATCTAGTTCATTTTCAGTACTATGCAGATTGTATCTTTTTATACTCCAAATAGTCCTTATTTTGCATATAAGTACTAAATGCTGTGAATGGATAAAAGGACTATCAAGTTAGACTTCAGCTGTAACAATTGTATATGTCATAGTATCTCTCAGCAGTAACATCCAAAAACTATTCAAGATAATTCATATAAAGTACATACCGTATCTCTTCAATGGAGAATATCATCTAGAAGGAAGAGGAGAAAGGGAAGCATATAAAAGAGGAGATGGGAAGGAGACCAAGGGAAGAAAAAAATATGAATGCTTACTGAATAAAAGAAGGTCTTCACATAGGTAGCTGTTATCTCAGAGAATTAACTACAGCAGTATTTTTCCAAGTGTGATCCAAAGACAACCTGGAATGAGTAACACTGTGTGCTTGCTAAAAGTTGAACTTCCCCGTGTTACTCCATATCTGCTAAGTCAGATTCCCTTGAGATGAGAGGTTCAAGGATCTGTATTTTTTATGAGCACCAGAAATGATCTTGTGCCAATGAAGTTTGAAATCTATTGAATTAAATTGTAAAGTTAATGGAAAATTTTGACCTGTGACCTGATTGGAAAAATTGTATTGGCTTAGAAAATCTATATACATTATGGCTTGTCCTTAAGTATTAAGAAGAGTGTAGAACACAGAACACTCAAAGAAAATAAACTTTTTATGGAGAACACATTGGAAAGCAGAAATTGCTGAAGATTCACTCACCCTGTTCTGTTCACTACTTTTGGAAGGTACATCCTTAAAATGCCAGCAGCATAATTTTAGGATAGGATGAATTTTTACTTACAGATTTTATTTCAAGAGAATCTACATGATGAGTATAATTAATGTTTAAGTAACACAATAATTAAGCTGTATAGGTATAGCTTCTCTGAAGTACTAAAGTCTAAAAATTATTTCAAGTATTTGAATATTGCCACTATTTGCATGCCAACATATTTGCTATAAACCTTGTGATGTTAAAACATATTTCGTTCAGGCAAATATTGTAAATGCAATCTGAATAATAGATGATGGCGCTTGATCATTGTTAATAGTGATTTTCCTTAAATTAAAAAATACATTTGGGGTCATATTTTAATTATGACTTCTGAGAGTATAATCCTATTTCTCTGTTTATATAATTTAAATAAATTTTCTTACTTAAGGAAATAAATTAGCATAAGAAAGCAAGAGATGAATTCCCAGTCCCAAAGGTCAAATGCTAATTTTGGATTTCCTTCATTTAAAAAAATATTACCAATATCAATGTTGAAACTATTGATTATTAATGAAAAAACACATTTCCTATGGAACTCTTTTTGACAAGTACATTTTAATCTGTGTTAAAAACATATTAATCTCTGCCTCTTTTCCCTCTAATGTTTGAAGTTGAATTGCAACACAAGGATATTATGCAAATTAAGACAATTCTTTTCAAAGCTTTGAAGATTTAATGTCAAAAAATACATATTTTAGCATATATTATTTAGTGAAAAGTTCATTTTTATTTTTTCTGCAAAAGTGCTCTAAGCTTTGGAGTAAGAGAATTCCATGGGTCCCTAATTATACCATATGTTTTAGAAGTTTCAGCTTCCTCATGGATATCCAAAGATGATAATATTTGACTGTTTTCTAGCATTGCATCAATTTCATTTTCATTCTGTTATTATAGTTATTATCTTATGTAGGAGCATAAAGGGAAAATCACTCCAAGGATCAGTGATCAACAACCATCTTACTTGTGGTCAGTAACTTAAGCTGTGTTGAGGGACTGATTCCTGTGTGGAGTAAGAGCGAAGTCTAGAAAAATCAGTTGTTTTTCTCTGAGTGAAAGTGTCTGAGAAAAATCAACTGATTTTTCTAGACTTCAATTTTTTCTTTGAGGAGAAGTGGTTTGGGGTAGATGATTTTGAATGCTTTTGCTGGTTGCCCAACATACACAAGGTGATAAGAAAAAATGCATGCTGATGAGATAGACAATGAGTAGATCACAATGAAATTAGGTGAAAGGATATTAAGAAAGGATAATTAGGTAAATATTATGAAAAAGTCTAAATATGAAACCTGTTTGGGACAGAAATAAAATAAGTAGAGTGATAACAATAAAAAAGGGATTATGAAAGTATCTTTAAAAGTATAAGGAAATAGGGTCTTAATCAGTTGAGTGTCCAACTCTTGATTTTGGCTCAGGTCATGAACCGAGGGTCGTGGGACCAAGCCCCAGGTTGAGCTCCACACTCAGCGTGGAGCCTGCCTAAGATTCTCTCTCTCTCTCTCTCTCTCTCTCTCTCTCTCTCTCTCTCCCTCCCTCTGCCCCCTCTTCCTCACTGTGCTTGCTCTCTCTCTCTCAAAAATAAAAAGTATAAGGAAATAGACACTGGTAATAGGATCAGGTAAAAAAAAAAAAAAAGAAAGAATAGCAGCACTTTTCACTAAACTTGCATGTGAGTAGTTAGAAAGCAATTTAATAAAATGATATTTTAAAATGTGCTTTTTGGCACATCTGCTTTAGGAATTTTAAGCATGTTTTAAAAAATTATTTAAGAAAAATAACAATGTGGCTTAATTTTGTAGTTTCTTACCCCTTGCTTTCTATGAGGACTGTTTTAAATATAAAGGTATCTTCCAAAGTTGATAAAGAAACAAATATCTTCATTTAACCTCACATTGTCAATAGATACATAAGGCATGAATATACTACTTTACCTTAATATCAACTTAACAGTTATATTTACCTCCATTCTTTTGAACTATGTTCTTTTATTTATATAATAAAAATTTGGGATAATTTTAATTTTTAGGCTCCTGCATTTTCTATGTATTATAAACCTGTTGAGTTTTCTACATCTGTACATGAACAGGCAAAGTACCTAAGTTAATATAGGGCATAAACCTATATGAAATGAATCTGATTAGGATTTGTATTTCCTGTTGTTTATTATTATTATTATTGTTGCTGTTGTTGTTATTGTTATTTTTGTTAGTGTTGGACTTTTCAGCCTGACAAATCAGTTCATTTTTTAAAACAGTTGCTTACAGAGCATCAGGATGGACAAGGCACTTTTCTGTATGCTATAGTATAAATGTGATATAATGTCGATAGAGAGATAGATAGACGATAGATAAATAGACACATAAGAAACTGATATATTATTAAGTATATAAATGTTCTTTGAGTCATTGAGTCAGTGAATATGAATTTATTCATATTTTTAGTTGTAGTAGATAAAGATTATAATGGAGAAGTTAAAAATCTTTTCATAGTGGGGCGCCTGGGTGGCTCAGTCAGTTAATCGACTTCGGCTCAGGTCGTGATCTCACAGTCTGTGGGTTCGAGCCCCGCATCGGCCTCTGTGCTGACAGCTCAGAGCCTGGAGCCTGCTTCAGATTCTGTGTCTCCCTCTCTCTCTGGCCCTCCCCCACTCATGCTTTGTCTCCCTCTGTCTCAAAAATAAATAAAAACTATAAAAAAATTTTTTTAAAAATAAAATAAAATCTTTTGCTAGTGCTTTTATGGATTGTAAGTTGAACCTGTGCCAAGAGATGGAGAGGGAAAGCCGTGAATGAAAGTATGAGTTCACAATGTGTAAAGTATTTGGGGGGAATCCCTGAATAAATTAGTAGACTAACCTAGATATTACAGAAACCTTATATGAGTAGTGGTATATACTACCATATAATTGGTTAGAAACCAATTATTAAAATTCTTAAACACCAGACAAGTAGACTTTGAAATTTTTCCTGTGGGCAGCAGAAAGCTTATAGATAATAGAAACATTTACATTATTAAATATGCTTGAGAGTAGCATAATTCTGTCTGAATTCTTATTTCTGATTTAACTTTTAAAAAATAATATGTACTGTGCAAATATGTGTGTTTCAGACAGTTTAAATACTTTTGTGTATTAGATTATTTTATTAATTGCCAATGGTAATAGAATTTCAAGTACTTTGATAATATTTTATAAATAATAGCACTGTCATAGTTATTTATCCTTTTATTTATCCTTTGTGTCTTGCCTAATGTGACCAGTTCCTTTGGGAATGATTATATATGTCAGTGTGGCCTGTGTAATACATTAAGGCTTATCCTCATTGCAGTCATTTATTAGATGCTTAATTGTGGACATTGCTCCCACTAGGCAATGTACAAAGATTGCTACATAGGAGTTCTTTAAACATTGAGTCTAGGGAATCTAAGTGTTCTTAGCATCCTCAGTATAGCACACCACTTTTGTATTCACTGGGCTAAATTGTGCTAATAGTGTCAGCTAAATATACTAAATAGTCACAGTTATAAATAGGCTTCCAAACATAACAGATATTCGACCTGACAATGCCATGTAATAGCAGGTTTGTAAACCACATTAACTTAGACCGTGCAGGAAGCAGACAATGAAAAGAATTTGACTTACCATGAATAATGGAATGTTTTTGTTTTTTGTTTTTTGTTTTTTCACATCTGTTAGCCTGTCCTTCAGGCCCCTTTGCTCAGATGCTTTGAGGGTTCAATACAGAGTTTGAGTTAGAAGTTAAATTTCAGCTCTTAATCTTTTTCTTTGTTTATGGTATTCACAAACTAAATACTGAATCTCGACACACAGGTCTTATTTAGTTGTAAGTCTTTATATCAGGTAATTATAGCATTGGTCTAATTAGCTAGCAGGCTAAATTTGTCACAGTAGACGGAACTTGTCTAAAATTTATCAAAGAAGTAAAAGAGCATTCTGTGTAATTTTATTGATTTAGGAGACCCTTCTTATCAACTTCCCAAAAAGAATATTTAGTTTCTTAGTATTATTTTCCAGAAATACTTTTAGTACTGAACATTTATCTACCTACATATGACTGATTTGATCATCAAGAATACATATATATGTGCTTGTATAGTCCCTCTTTGAGATAGTAGGTCCATGAAAATTCTTGAATTATGAAATTCAGCCAAAGAGGAAAAAAAAAAGCTCATGGGTGTTAAACACTTTTTGCACATATAATTGCAAACAATAGACCTATGTTAAAGGTATACAACCAAAAACCTTCCACAAATTTTTAATATTTGCATTGCTTTACAGATTTCCTAAGATGATGTAATAATTTTGTTGTATATGTTATGCTACATTCTGACTTTCCAAAAGTATATAATAATGCACAATATTTGTCATACTCAAATTGATAGACTTATTCACCAGACTGTTAAAATCATTTTATATACTATGTTTTAGAGCAGTATTAGGCTTTTCAGCTGCAAAATGTTATCCTCCTCGGAATAAAGAATTTCCAAAATCTTTTGCAGCTTCTCTGAAATAATAATGGCCCAGCATGTCATAATTTTAGACTACAAAAGTACTTTGGAACAAAATATTTTAAAAATAGAATATGGTAACAGGAGAAAATTGCCTTTTGACATTATAGTTTATCTGATACAATTAAGGCTTTAAAATAGGATCCATTCATGTTTTCCAGATTCCTTTTCCATTTGTTGGAGCATGTCTGCTTTTTAATCTGATTGTGATAAAACTGTACATTCTTAAGAAAATTTTGATCATATAGGCAGATATAGGGAGAAAGCCTTCCAGCATCTTTTCTTCTTTTAGCTCTGAAAGGTCTCAGAGAAATCAAACAAGGATCTATTGTTGGAAGAAGTGAATAAAATCAGAGATCAAATAAAATTACAGTGAACAAAAGCTTCCATTTGAAAGTATAAAACATTAGTTGCTATTTTATAAGAGGAAAATAATGTTATTTCATTGATTTTAAATTTGCAAACTAAATTAAATTGACTTTGAGTAACTAATTTAGGTACTCTTTACTATCTCAAGAAGTATTAAATCTGAAATAAACCTAGAAATATTTACTTTAGAAGAAATAGCCAATGCTTATTGAAATAAAAGTTACGATTATTTATTATCATAGAAATTACTAAGAATCTGTACTGAGTTATGACACTGTTAAATGAAGAGTTATTAGAAAACATAACAGAGTATTAATATCTAATTACATAAAATTGATTTGTAATTAGCTCTACAGGAGTGCAAAAATAATACCTGCTGTATTAATGACAACCAGATTAAAGAGGAAAGCTTTTTTCTCCTTGCTCTAATTAGTCTGGTTTGCACATTCTTATTTATGAAATAAAAATATTATTTATTTTCCTCTAAATGTTTATGGCTCTCAAGCTACCTTTTCTACTTCATGAAAGGTTCAGTTGTGTTCTCCTTACTTTGCCTTAAAGTTATTAATGTAATCACACAAAGGGTATAGCAAATGAGAGAAAGAAAGAAAGAAAAAAAATATAGACCCAACCCTAAGACAGTGTGTGAATTATTTGTAAATGTTGTCTGGTGCTCTCTTTCTTTATTCTTTCAATTGTGTACCTCAATCCACTTCCGGTGTTTTGCATCTTCAGGGTGACTGGCTGTATCAGCACCCTCTCCCCCACTGCACCCAGCCTACTCTCCTCAGCCCAGACCTGGGCTTTCGCTTCTCATGACTCCAGTGTTTCACCTAAACTCAGCTCTGTTGAATACCATTCCATTATCTCTTTCTAAATTTCCTATTGGCAACTCACTACTCTGATATGAAACTGCTAAATGCTATTCACTCAAGTATTATTTGGGAAGTATGTAGAGGAAAGTTCCTAACCCAAAGAGACTTGTTAAGATAAGCCTTGGCTTTAAATCTTCACAATACCCAAGATATTTTAAAATACATATTTGGATTTCATACCTTTCTTCCCTCCTAGACTATAATTTCTGAATGTAGACCATCTGTTTTACTCACCTTTGTATTCTCTCGAGGCTGGTCCAGTAACATTGCCATGTGCTTGGCCACTGTTGGCATTTTATAAATATGTGTTGAATAAATGAGTAGAAGAAAAACTCAGTATCTTATTAGTATCCCAGTATTTCAGTAACCTGATATAAATGCCAATAAGGGTTTATTCAATTGTGAGGTAATTAATGGTGAAAAGGTACTTACTCTATTTGTCTTTATATGTGTGATATTTGTGATTTTGTATGTCACATTCCTTCTCTTTAAGGTATTAGTTTTATTCTTCTAACTAGTTTTTCCTCGCACAACTCATCTGAATACTCTTTTCCAGCTCGTCATCCTAAACAGTATAAAAAGTATAATGTAGGACTGCTTCTAGAATGCTTGAAGAGTACTTGTAAGTTAAAGCATTACAACCACTGTATGTAAATAGTACATAGTGAAACACCCAGCAACATCCAAAATTCTTCTGTAAAATGGGCCTTCTAATAATCCTTAAGATGGTTACAAGTTTTAGTAAAAATGTGTAATAACCGGGGTAGTGCCGGGTTCCATGGTAAGCCCTAAATAAATTGTAGCTATGCTTGTATTTCATTCTGATTTTCAAGTGAAATGCACTTGTGAGTAGCAGTGAGGCAATTAAAAAGAATGGTTATCCATGTAACACCCAGTGCTCATACCCACAAATGCCCTCCTCCATGCCCATTATCCCCTTCCCTACTCCCCCCCCATCACCATCTAGACAATAAACTATTTAAAAAACAAGAATGGTTATCATACATGTAGGAAAGTTGTATGGGAGAACTTTGAGAAAAAAATAATCTGGTTTCACGATTTTTGTTCCCACTGCCTGTTCATTACTGTAAAATAACTGTTGTGGCGGTAGTTTAAATGTTTAGTGTCATGATACGTGTCTTTAGCTGGAGGTAAGAAGGTTAGAAAAGAAAATGAGTCACTTAATTATTCTTTCTCTCTTTTTCTTTTCTAAAGCAGCCAAACTGAGGTAATAAAATAGCGTTTTGCAACTGGGACCAGTTCCTTCTCCTTTGCTATGTTAGGTGAGAGAGAGACTTAACAGACCAGAGGCTTTAGAGAAGAAAAAAATGCGGATTAAACGTGTGGCCCTCAGCTTTCTCCATCTACACACTCTCTTTGCAGTCTGGGTGGAAACAAGCACCGACTTGTTTAGATGCAGTTTAAGAATTAGAGTTAGTTTATTGGCTAATACCTTTAGTGTCACCACACCTCCATGTAGAACCTGAAGCCCCATGCCCGCTCCTGTAATGGGGATTGAAGGAGCCTAGACTGGGACTGATAAACATCCAACAGCATGAATAGCCCACAGCAGATCCTCAAGTCCCTCCTCCCTCCTCCCTCCTCTTTCCAAAGCCCTGCCCAAGCCTCTGTGCTGTGTGAAAACGCTGGGAGAAATGCAACAACGTGCAACACTAAGAGAGGAAAATTTTAACTTAGAGTCATTGGCACAACTAGTGTGAAAGCTTTACTGGAAAAGATGAAAAGGTTCAAGTCTTGGCTATGTCCCACCAGCTTGTAATCTTGGGCCCTTAAAACTTTTTTGGAAATAATTTTTCTCCCATAGAAATATAGGTTTAATTATTTGTCACTTGCAGCTCTAACTATCTGCTGTCCCAGAATGAACTATCAAGTCTTCTTATCCTCAGACAGATAGACCCAGAAATGTTATGATATTTTGCAAATACAAAAATTTGAAGTATGGAAAATTCAAGGACAAGAAAGCGTCTCTATTCTTTATTTAATTTCCAGACTTTTTTTCAGATTCTTAAAGAAAACTAATTCTCTGAGGAGAGATACATTTCAAAGAAATCTACAGTGTTTCTATGAAAGATTGATAAGTACATGTTTCAGTATATAAAACATTTGAACTTAGAAGGAACAGTGCTCGTAGCAGATGCTTCTTTATTGAGAAATTTCACAGCTGTCATCTGTTGTGGCAATGATGATTGAATGAGTGGAATATTGTTTATTCCGCTAAGGAAATGATCCAGCCTTCAGTATATAAAGACTTCTTTCTTTTTTCTCACCTTTATATCTGAAAGCAACGGAACACACCTATCTTTACTTGTACCAGCTGCTTGTTACCAGTGAGATGTGCTCTCCCTGAGATTCACACACCCCTTTATAAATCTGGCTTTCACCCTTTTCCCTCCGTTAAAACTGCTTATCCCCATCGCAATGACCGTCTAACTGTCTTGACTATTTTTCACCTCTCTTCTCCTCAATCTCTGCACTATATGATGCTTTCTCTGCCCTCCTACTATGCATGCTTCTTTGAACCATCCTGCACCATCTTGAGTGTACCCTCCATTATTTGTCTTTTGATTAGCCTGCTTTCTTCTGTCTGCAACTAAATTGCACCCTCAGAAGATGGCTGTTTATATTAACTCTCCTTGATGTTTTCATTCACTCTCATAAATTGAGTTTAGTTAGCACCCCTAGGGCCGTGGCTCCCAAATCTCTAAATGTAGTGCTGACATCGTCCATATGTCTATACCCAGCTGCTGTTGGGTATTTCTACCTGGAGGTACCACTGTGACCCCTCAAAGTCTCAAGTCCCAAGGCAAAACTCACTGTTCGCCCATGGAGATTTATTTTTCTTTCTTTTTCTGTTAATAGATATCAGCTTTGAAATTATAAAGCAAAACTTTACTTTCTCATTCCCTTTTGCTTCTTGTTTGTTTTGTCTATAGAATTTTCCTTCATGACTTTTTTTTCAAAGTCACTATGTTCTTTTTTCCCCACTGTAACCATCCAACTTTTATTACCTTTATGTTAGCCTGAGCTATTGTCATACTCTTACAGTTGGCTCCACCTCATATCTTCCCTTATCCCAATCCATCTACATCTCCTCTAGGATAGAGTTATTAAATATTCACAGTGATTGTGTAATTTTTCTTCAAAGTACTTTCCATTACCTTCTGCATTGACCTACCATGTAAGGCCTTACAGAGAAAAGCAGATCTACCTTACTTCCAGTTTTCACCCTTCAATAAATTAACTCAACCCTACAATTAACTTAACCCAATTAATTGTAGTACAACTATACATCTCTCTCATGTTTTTCTTTCTTTATGAAACTCTTTTTTCCTTCCCATTATAATAGTTTATTAAAATAATTCCCTCTTTTCCATCATTTTATCCCTTCCTCCTTTTCTTCCATTTTTCCTCCTTCTCTCTAGTTTTTAATTCACTTGCCTATCCTTTTATTTACTCATATGTACACATACTTGACAAAAATTTTGAGCATTTATTTCATTGTGTGCCTGGCAGAATTTTGGACGTAGAGAATAGAATGTCAGAATAAGACAAAGACCATATCTACCCTATTGTCTCTTACAGTTGAGACAAAGACATAGTCACCCCCCGTGTGGTCAATACTGGGAAAATGCACTGCAGTAGAGTGCAGAGCTGTCCTTTAGAGCCTGCTCTGTTCCACTCTCTCTTCAAATGCCACCTTTTTCAGGAATCCGCTTCCAGTTACTTGGCCAGGATATAATTTATTTTATGTTCACCAGAATAGAAACTTCATTAAGACAAGGAATAGTTTTCATTTAATTTTTATATTCTAAGCACGTTAAGAGGAAGTAATAGTGAAAACTTTATAAATATTAAGCAAATGAATAGATGATTGAACTAGTTCTATTTGTTTTTACTCCTAGTTCTTTGTTTTTACCTTGTCTTAGGGCACTTATATTACCGTACTTGATGCCACATTTATTTGTACATTGATTTTATCCTCCTTTTGTCTGTAAGCACCCAAAAGTCAGGAACTATATTTTACTTATTTTTCTAATCTTGTGATGACTATCCCAATGTACAATACTCTGAAGTGTTTATTGAAATGAATAAATTCCTTAATGCCCCTTACCCATTTAGCCTATCCCCCCTCCCACAACCCCTCCAGCAACCCTCAGTTTGCTCTAAGAGTCTCTTACGTTTTTATCCCCCTCCCTGTTTTTATATTATTTTTGCTCTTCCCTTCCCTTATGTTCATCTGTTTTGTATCTTAAAGTCAAAACTATCTTAATGAGATATGCCTGGGTGGCTCAGTCAGTTAAGCATCTGACTTCGGCTCAGGTCACGGTCTCGTGGTTTGTGAGTTCCGAGATGTGCATTGGACTCTCTGCTGTCAGTGCAGAGCCTGTTTTGATCCTGTGTCCCCTTTCTTTCTCCGCTCCTCCCTTACTATTCTCTCTCTCTCTCAAAAATAAACATTAAAAAAACAATCTTAATATATTTATCATTTAGATACAAATACTAGTCAAATAATCTTGCCATATATTGAGTGTGGTCCATTTTGCCATTTGATAACATATTTTACAGTGGCACGACTTAATGCCCTCACCCATTTATTTGTTTCTATAAAAATTATACGTGTTGAGTGAAATGGACCGTGTGTATACTCTACATCTTATTTTTTAAAAATATTTATGAAATCCAGCATAGCATCATATAAATTGAAAGGGCTAGGAAAAGAATTACTAATATTAATAAACGCAAATGACAATAAAGCTGCATCATTTTATTTAAACTTTTGTTGCATGAGTGAAGTTATTTATGAATTCCTGACATTTATTAAGAAACAGAAGAATTTAGCTCCATGATGCAATTGGATATTTGAAAAAGCTGCAGATGATACTAGTACTATGTATGCGTCTGACACTGTTCTTGAGACAGATATTAATCCATTTAATATTTTACAACAACCATGGGAAACGGCACTGTTACCACATTTATAGATGGAGAACCTGAAGCACCCAAGAGTTATGTGAATTGTCCAACATCAGAGAGCTAGTGAATTCAGTAATTCTGATTCCAAATTCTGTGCTCTGAAGACTGTTGCTGGTATGCTAGCTCTCCTAGATATGTATGTGCCTGTGACGTGAGAAAGAGGAATGCTGAAGGCATTTAGAAAATAAAGAGAAGAGAGACTAATCTCAAGTATGTTCCTAAATATGTTAAATGCAACTTACTCGACAGCTTCTTATGGCACCAATCCCATCATCCCCAAAATGACAACTAATAAAACTAAGACGAAGGCATAAAAAGAGGAAAATGAAGTAATTATTTATAACCTGATACATACAATTTTAGAATTTATATGAACACAATGATCAAAAGCAGCCTGGTGTGATCTTCTTGGTACTAGAAAATATGGTTCCTTTTTGACTGTTTCCTTCTTTTCTCATATTTTGTTCTATTTGAAATACCCACTATTTAATATATTTGAGATGCATTATCTTAAAGAGTAGTTTAAAAGCTTTCTTCAGATAGAGTTATTATGTTATCTGAAGTCTGATATGCCTATTGTTTTTCTTGTAAAAATTCAAAAGCTGCCATTCAGGGTCCATCTGATGTCTATTTGAGCTGCCAGATCTCATCCTGAAGGAATACTTCATCATGCAGACATAAAAAAAAATATGTTTATTGCATAAAGTTTCACATAAAGTTTCATTTTTAGGGCCTTGGACTATACCTTAAGAAACTCTATAGTGATCTTCAGAAGTTAAGAATTGTCATCCAAACATTTTATGAGACACTTTGTTTTAGACTCTGGTTAAATGAGTCTCTGGTGACTAAAGTAAGTGACCATTTGAAGAGGCTATGCCCCCACTAAATTAGGAGTCTTTAGAAGCATTGTTTCCTTTTATATCCTACAAGAAAGCAGTGTCTGTTTCCACATTAAAGACTATATTCTTCTAGGGGTGCCTGGGTGGCTCATTCGATTAAATATCTGACTTTGGCTCAGGTCATGATCCCACTGTTCTTGAGTTTGAGCCTCACGTCGGGCATTGTGCTGACAGCTCAGAGCCTGGAGCTTGCTTTGGATTCTGTGTCTGTCCTTCTCTCTATCCCTCCTCTACTCGTTCCTCTTTCTCTCAAAAATAAATAAACATTAAAACGATTTTAAAGAATATGTCCTTCCGGGAATCTAACTGGAAGAAATAAACATAAATCACACACAATTTTGGGCACAAAGATAATTGCTACTGTCAAGTAATTTATAGCAACTACAGAGGTCCTCTATAGCAGCAAAGGCAGGCAGGTTTTGTTGATTCCCACTGTGGAGTATTATGTAGCCAGTAAAAGGCGCTATCATGTTAGTTGAGAGGCTGACAACACAAAATTCTACAGTAAATATGATCATGATTCTGAAAAGTTGTGCATAGGAAAAAATAGAGGAAGTCATGTATGGATACCTTGTATATTTAAAATTTTTTAAACAGTTTTGAGTGAGAAATTATTGCTTTGTAATAAAAAAATGGATTTGCTTCAAAATGTTATAGCAAGTTCTCCCATCTTACTCTTTAGTAGTTTATAGGCTTGATAGACAGAGACAGAGAAAGATAAATAGATACTAATATTCTAATAAATATTCTGATTTACTTAATGGTGGAACTACTTATAACAGCAATGCAGAAGAAAATATGTTTTCCTTTCTGGGTTCTTGTCCTTTTTTTTTTTTTTTGAGATTTTTTATAATAATTAATGATGAGTATTTTTTTCCTGTCATGGAAATGTACATGGGAAGATTTTTCTTAGCACTACTCATGTTTAGCTTAATCTTGCTGCAAAACCATTCATGCTTGGACGATGCACACAGAAGTTTGAAAGATATTTGGATTATGGGAGTCATGTTATGATATAGGTAACAGAATTCAGTTGCTTTATGAAACTAAGTAATCCTTACCTCTTTCAATCTTTCTAGCATTTAGAAGTTTCTTCAGTGAGTTTCTGTTAGTGGTAAGCTTTCTTAGTTTTCAAATAAAAATGTCAGTAATTCCCTCATTCCTGTATGATCATTTACTTAGGTATTCGATTCTAGGTTATTATCCCTGAAAACTAAAGATTTTTACTCCATGACCCTCTGATTTCTGTTGTTTCTGTGTTGTATAATGATTATTCCTTTATAGTATTTTTTTCTGACAGCTTTTCATATTCTTCTCATTGTCCTGGTGTGAAGTTTTACTGCTGGGTGCCTAGCTGTGGAATCTATGTATTTTTGTCTGACTGCTGTAGGTTATGCCTACTACATCTGAGGTCTTTGATCCATTATGAGAAATTTGTATCCATTTTGACCTTGAGCATGCCCCCTCTTGCATTGTATCATTTTTCCCACTGTGAATCTCCTGTTAGAGCTAGGTGGGACTTATCTGTTCTCCACATCTCTTACGCACTCTTTTGTATTTCCATTTCTTTATATTTCTATGAGGAATTTTGAGTCATTCTCCAGCTTTATCTCTAAGTCACTTTTTCATATTGTGATTCATCTACTGTTTACACCATCCCTTGCATCTTTATTTTCAATGACTATATTTTTTTGTTTCTGTAACTTCCTTTAAAATCACCTTTTGGAGCACCTGGGTGGCTCAGTTGTTTGAAGGTCCTACTTCAGCTCAGGTCATGATCTCCCAGTTCACGAGTTTGAGACCCACATTGAACTCTGCTGACAGCTCAGAGCCTGGAGCCCGCTTCAGATTCTGTTTCTCCCTCTCTCTCTCTGCCCCTCCCCCGTTCTCTCTCTCTCTCTCTCTCTCTTTCTCTTTCAAAAATATACTTTTTAATGTTTTATTTATTTCTAGGAGAGAGGCAGAGAGACAGCGTGAGCAGGGGAGGGTCAGAGAGAGAGGGAGTCACAGACTGAAACAGGCTCCAGGCTCCGAGCTGGCAGTCAGCACAGAGCCCGAGGCGGGGCTCGAACCCACGAACCGCGAGATCGTGACCTAAGCAAAAGTCGGACGCTTAACCGACTAAGCCACCCAGGCGCCCCTCTCTCTCAAAAATAAATAAATATTAAAATAAATAAATAAGTAAGTCACCTTTATTGAGTATAATTTACATAAAATAAACTTTACTAATTTCAAGTGTACAATTCATTAGGTTTTGATATATGTATACAGTCCTGCAAACCCTACCATCATGGAGAACATTTCTGTCCGTTCTTTTTGCTTTATTCTCCAATATTTCTCATATTTTTGGATAGCATATTATTGCTTTCACATATTTTTGTTCATTATTTGTGTCTTTAGACATTTAAATGTGTTTATCTTATGATATGCATCCAGTTAGTTTTATAATCTGAACCTCTTGTGGTCTAATTATGGCTTAAGTTTTGGTTTGCTTTGTTTTTGATAAATCATGCTTATGGTAGCTTTGCTTCTTCTGTGTTTAATAAATGTGCATCGTGAGTGCATATTTTTGCACGTTTTCATCTTATGATGAAATGACCTTTATTGTATGTTCTTCAAGATGTGCATTTGCTTTTTCTAGATGCTCTACAGGTATCCAAGACTACTTAAAAGTTTTGTTGTGTAGTATTTCACATTTAAACAGAATTTTCATATATGTAAGGGGATACATACATACACATATATGTCATGTGTAAATAAAACATAATGAAATTAATACATTTATTCCATCCCCATGGATTAAGAAACTGACCTTCATATTACCACTTTTTACAATAATTTCTTAGGACCTAAGTATCGGTTATGGTCAGTTTTTTTTCCTTTTTTTTTTTTTTTTTGTGCCAGAAAAATTTTCTTATGAGGAAACCATTCATTTATATATTCAGCAGATAGTTACTGAATGCCCACTATCTGCCAGATACAATCCTAAGTGCTAGGAACACAGAATTGGCAAAACAGACAAAATCCTCTGCCATTAGAGAGTTCACATTCTAGTGGAAACGGGACAATAGGTTGAAAAAGTAAGTAACACATTGTAATTCTGATGATGGTAAGTGCTATGGAGGGAAAAACCAATTAGGGAAAGAGCATAGAGAGTGTCAGTGAGGGCAAGAATCAAACTTTGAAAAAGGGAATCAAGGAAGGCCTCTCTGTGAAGAAAAACCTAAAGAAGCTGAGGCAGTGAGTTGTGAAGTTTTAGGGAAGAATATTTGAGGAAGAGGGAACAGTAAAAACAGAAGCCCTAAAGTGGAAGGATATGCACAAGGAAAAGCAAGGGAATCAGTGTGGTTGGAACAGAGCAATTATGGAGACACAGACGAACTCAGAGCTGTAACAGGGGCCAGACTGTGCAGACGCGGGAGTAAATTTGGCTCCAGTTACAAATGGAACTGGGAGCTTTCCGAGTGCTTTGAGAAGATAAATGATGTCATCTGATTTGTTTTTAAAGGGACCTACCTGGTTGCTGTTTTGAGATATACTTGAATTGCTCAAAAATAAAGCAGGAAGAGGCTATTGTAGTTACCCACATGACAATGGTGATGGTTTGATCAGAAGCGATATAAGTGGAGGTGGTGATATGTGGGCAGATTCTAGAAATCTGTTTAAGGTACAACCAACTGGATTTGTTGATGGGCTGGTTGTGGGCTGTGAAAGAGAAGAGTCAAGAATGTTTTTAGGGGCGCCTGGGTGGCTTAGTCGGTTAAGCGTCCGACTTTCGCTTAGGTCATGATCTCGCAGTTCGTGGGTTCGAGCCCTGCGTCGGGCTCTGTGCTGGCTGCCAGCTCAGAGCCTGGAGCCTGTTTCAGTCTGTGACTCCCTCTCTCTCTGATCCTCCCCTGCTCGCGCTGTCTCTATCTCTCTCTCCTAGAAATAAGTAAAACATTAAAAAAAAAAAAGAATGTTTTTGGTCTGAACAATTGCAAAGATGGATTTACCTATAATTAGCTGCCATAGAGAAGATAATAGGGTAAGCAGAATTCGGAGAGGAAGGTCAGGTTTTGAGATGTTAGGTTGGAGATGCCTATAAGACATCCTAATGGAAATTTCAAATGGGGCAGTAGCTCGGGAGAGAGATCAGGACTGGAGCTATATATTTGGGTGGCATCAATATATAGATGCTGTGTAAAGATCTGACCTTGGAAAAGTAAATTTTAGGGATTGAATCTTCAGAAGCTGTATGTTTGATTCTGAGAGATGAAGAGAAACCAGAAAAATGGATTGAAATCGAGCAGGTCATTTACTAAGAGAAAACCCAGGTGAGTGTAGTATCCTAGAAGTGAGTACAGTGATGAGTGATCAAGTGTACTAAGTGATGTTGATAGTATCACACTGAGGACTGTAATTTAACCATAGGATTCATCATTTGGTGGGCAAGTTTGAGGCTGATTGGAGTGAATTCAAGAGAGAATGAGAAGAAAGGAGTGATTCTATTTTTTAGCAAAGCAAGAAAATGGGGCCATAGCTAGAAAGAAAAGTTGGGATAAAAGAGGGTATTTTTTAGATCGTGAAAATAATAGCATGTTTGTAGAGGGGGAAAATTGCTGATGCAGGAAAAAGAAAAGGGAAACTCCTGGGGCTTTGCTCTGAAATAGATGTGGGCATGGATCTAATAATGCAGCATAAGTGGAGTTGCTGGCCTTTGCTAAGTGCCCGGGGACCCTTGGGTTTAAAAAGGATGTTTGTTTTAAGCTGTTTCATGGATCAACTTTCTTTTCTTATATAGTCTACAAGATTGCCAGAAGCGTCCATATGTTGTAAGGCACCCTTTTTGTCAGTGTAGCAAAAATGCCTCACATGCTCTAGCCCTTTCTTCATGGTCTAGACACATGGCCTTTCATTTCTGAAAGTGTCATGCTTCCCTTTACCCAGAATCTTTGCACATGTAGTTACATTTGCCTTCAAGGGCACCCACTCAGTGGTTTCATTCAGACATTCAAAGCACTTTCTGCAGATGTAACTTCATCACTTTTTACCATTTGGATTTAATCAGTCTTTACCATTAGCCTTTAATGGCATGTGGCTGGGTCCATATCTCTTAAAATGTACAAAAGAACACACAGAATACTGAGTAGCCAACAATGACGTTCATTACTTATGAATTGGCAAGCATGTTATGAAATAAATATATTTTTATTCCAAAAATGTACTTAATTTATAATTATATGATACAAAGTAAATAATGCAGGTGCTTTTTTAATGCAGTGTGTCTGCCTAGGTGTTATATAGATTAAGTAGATAATTGCCACAACTGTAATTAATTCTCTGCTGTCTGGATAATATATTTGAGTGAGGAAAATGTAATCTTCCTAGAGCAGCAAGTAATTTACATTGGGAGAAGATATTCTGGCACTTTTCAAAAGAAAAGAATGATTCATACAGAAAATGGTATTTAGCCATCCAAATTAAGCTTAAATTTAAGAACTTTTAATTGTGCTTCTGCAATTTAGAGATAGCACTACCTCCAATGTGTATAATATTTACTCACTAAAATAAAATATTCACTGGTCTCTAAAAACATGTTTCTAGCAGGGCATGTTGATGTCGAGTTTGAAGTGTGGGCAGTTCTACGGGAGCAGAGGTTTGGAAATCAAAATTTAAACAAAGTAAAATTGAATCAGTGGCTCTGTGTAGATTCAAATGCATAAACAGTCAAGAAAATGAGGACGAAAACTGTGTGGCTAAAATATTTTATTGACACTCAAAAATCAGAAGACTTTCAACAATAATTAAAACCTAGTAGCATAAACTATTGAATCAAATGAGGAATCAAATAAAATGAGTGTTTGGTCCTGACTCTTGCTACTTCTGTGATTAGCAGTTTAGGAAATACAGACCTCAGTTCTGTAACTGAAAAAGGGATACTACAGACCACATCATTCTAAATGTGCCCACTGAATGACGAGTTTACAAGATAGCAATGGAAATTACAAGTATGGAGTTCCACAGAAAGAGATTGCTTACTATTACCCTATAATTTTTAAAGTTTCTATCAATAAATGTGCAGCCTCAAGGTCCATATTATCCCTTTTGTTGATGTCCCAAGTAGTTCATACTTCAGGTAGAACAGACAAGGTTTTATGTACCTTTAAAATAACTGTCACAAGGTCACTGCTGCTCTACCAAAATGAAATTTAGTCCTAACGTTAGTTTCTGGCAAAATGAGTGGAGAATTTTATGATACAAAGTCAAAGGAATTAAGGTGGGATGATGTATTGTATAAATTGCTTGGATCTTTAATGTAATACTCTACATTATTTTAGCATTGATAGAAAACATGAGGGAAAGAAAACATGATATTCTCCTACTTGGAACAATACAGAATTAGTTCAATATGTTAGAAACAATTTATCATTTTTCAAGGTTAATTTTGGCAAGTTGAGTATTGTGGTGGGTTA
The DNA here is from genome assembly GCF_008692635.1 of Crocuta crocuta. Classification (NCBI taxonomy): domain Eukaryota; kingdom Metazoa; phylum Chordata; class Mammalia; order Carnivora; family Hyaenidae; genus Crocuta; species Crocuta crocuta. Next base: position 3,701,469 of record NW_027530514.1, on the reverse strand, counting down.
GGCGCCAGGCTTAATTCTTTGACTTGCGTTGACTCAAAATGAAGAGCATCCACATTCCCAAATCACTTTACTTAGTTGTCCTGTCTTGTTGGAAGTTAATAAGCTGTGAATATGAGTATACATAAATTATTTAGCATGATCTTAATAGAACTGTATTAATACCAAATATCCTAATTTTGATGAATTTAAAATAGGAAAATTTTTTATTGACAAATACATTTAGTAACTTCAGGTACTTCTTTCTTAGGATCTGCATTTGAATTGAAGGGTAATCAAAAGAGCTCACTTAAAAGTCAGATGATTCAGGTTAATTGTTATTAATTTTCTATATTCATATTTAAATGATGATCACATAACAGAAGTCCTGTTTTGCACATTGATTAAAATAGAAAATAATGTTCTGAATGGAATTTACTATTATTAGAAGATGAAATGAGATCATCTCATATGAGATAGAACATAATGAGCAGAGTATTTGAAAGAGAGCTACATCTGCTTTTCAGAGTTTACAAAATTATCAGTGAGTAGAATTATACCTTGTTTAAGAGAAGGAAGAGCCAGCTAAGCTCTTACTATCACAGCAGATGTAATAAGAGCTTTCTAAACTTCCACCTTCAAACAGAATAGTGGTAGATAAGGCACATTTTAAGGAAAGTCTTGATTTCTTGTGAATCATAAGTACTTCCATAATCAGAGCTAGTTAACAATATCTATTAACAAGTATTATTTTTGACATTTTCACATCTATGATGGTATAGGGACTGAAAATACTTTGCCCTTTACTGTCACATGGACCAAAAAATGCTAGATAAAAAAAAAAAAAGATGAAAATTCAAAGTAAGCAAACTTCATATTCAGAATTGAAATTTATAATGTGAGCCAGCTTTTTCTCTAACCTAATCTTTTACTTCAAGCTACAAACTCATTGTCTAAACAAACTCCTGGCATTCTTCTCTTGAGTGCATGTTATTTGCTTTCAGATGTAGCAATAATGCCTTTCAGTTTAAGTGAAAGTGCCTGGTATATTAAAGTTTAGAAAAGTAAAATGAATTCCCTTTCTGAATTTTCCTTAATTTTATTGACAATTCTCGTGCCAGGTGGCCAGAAATTACATATGTAAAAATACCACAGAACTGAAAATGTCAGTTCTGGCAGAATGTCTTTCCTTGACAGGAAAGGCATATTAGAGAAGGGAACTTTTGAAAATGTTGTAGAGACCTAATAGGAACAATGGTGATGAACTAGATGTGAATATAAAAGGACAAAGATGCCAAAGATGACCACAAGGTTTCTTTCTCATTTACTCAATTGAAAAATGATGAATATAGGGAAGACAGAGGAGAGACTGGTTTTTAAAAATTTTGAATATGCTGAATTTGAGGCATTCCAGATTTTTATGGAGTATTTAGGTGCAAGGTTATTCAGCAGTTGAAAAAAAAAATGAGTATAGAACTCAAGAGGGAAAGCTGGAGTATTTATTAGATTACTGAAAACTGTGATTTTTCTGTCTATGGGATATGCAAGTCTATCTACTTAAGGTTTCAGAGTCATTGAATATAAATCGTATTAAATAGAGCAGTGGATGAAATCTCCTAGAGAGAGCCTGTGGGCTGAAGCAAGAAGACAGTCAGATGTGTTACACTGAGAAAACCGTTAGCTGAGAAAGTCATCAGAGAGCTAAGAAGAGAACGAGGAAAAGAATGGAGACTTGGAAGTCAAGGGGGAAATAATTTTAAGAAGAAATAAATAGCCAAAAGGATCAGATGGTTCATGAAACCAAATGAAATGAAAAATAAGTTATGCCCTAAGTTTGGGGAAATTAGTTACCTTAATGATACACTAAATTAAATTTTCTTGCCTCAAATGGAATGACTTTCCATCCATCATTAGAGTGCCAAATTCTCAGACCACACATAAAGTTTAACTTCCACCCTATTTAACTCTTTTGACTCACCCCACAGTGTTCTGTGCCTAAATGCACTTATTGGACTTACAGAGTCAATGATGACATTGCTAACAGGATTATTGGCTGTAGTTAAGTATGAACTTCGCAGCTACCTATTTATTTTAAAATTCCAATCCTAAGGAATTTAAATCAGAATATTTCATTTTAATTGCCTGTATATAAAAACATATATTCTAAATTGGACTTTGTATCCAAAGTATATAGAATCTATTAGGATTGAACAAAATTAACATTAAAATCCTTAGGGTTATTTGACTTATATATATTTGTTTAAAAACCCAAAACACTCTGAAAATATTTTATTTTTTATTCAAATGTAATCAATATACAGTGTTATATTAGTTTCAGGTGTACAATATAATTATTCAACAATTCTGTGTTTTTCTCAGTGCTCATCAAGATGAATGTATTTTTTTATACCACTTAGCTATATCACTCATTCTCCCCACTTCCCCTCTGACAACCACCAGTTTGTTCTCTATATTTGAGAGTATGTTTGTGTTTTTCTTTGTTTTTTCATTTCTTTTGTTTCTTAAATTCCCGAGTAAAATAATTTAACATTTGTCTTTCTCTAATTTATTTCGCTAGGCGTTATATAGCTTAGGTCCACCCATGTTGTTGTAAAAGGTAAGATTTCATTCTTTTTCTATGGCTAATTAATATTCCATTGTATAAATACAGTATATTTTCTTTATCCACTCATCTATTAATGGACACTTGGGCTGCTTCCATATGTTGGCTATTGTAAATAGTGTAGCAGTAAACATAGAGGTGCATATATCTTTTCAAATTAGTGTTTTCATTTTCTTCATTTTCAAATACGTAATAGTGAAATTACTGGATCATATGGTAATTCCATTGTTAATTTTTTTGAGAACCTCCTAATGTTCTCCACAGTGGCTGTACCAGTTTTCTTTCCCACCTACAGTACGCAAAAATTCCTTTTCGTCCACATCCTCCTCAACACTTATTTCTTGTGTTTTTTATTTTACCCACTGGACGGGTGTAAAGTAATATCTCATTGTGTATTTAATTTGCATTTCCCTGATGATTAATGATTTTGAGCATATTTTTTTGTGTGTCTCTTGGCCATCAGTATATCTTCTATGGAAACACTGTCTATGCAGATCCTCTATCATTTTTAATATTTGGGTTTTTGGTGTTGAATTCTATCAATTCTTTATTTATTTTGGATATTAACCCCTTATTGGATATATCATTTGTGGGTATCTTCCCCCATTTAGTAATTTGCCTTTTCATTTTGTTGATGGTTTCTTTGCTGTGCAAAAGCTTTTTATTTGGTATAGTCCCAATAGCTTAATTTCAATTTTGTTTCCCTTGCCTGAGGAGACATATCTAAAGAAATGTTTCTAGGATCAATGTCAAATAAATGGCTGCCTATCTTTTCTTCTAAGAATTTTATGGTTCCAGGACTCACATTTAGGGCTTTAATCCATTTTTAGTTTACTTTTGTGTATGATGTAAGAAAGTGGTCCAGTTTCATTCTTTTACACATAGTTGTCCAGTTTCCTAACAATAGTTATTGAAGAGAGTGTTTTTCCATTGTGTATTCTTGTCTATTTTGTCATAGATTAATTGACTATGAAAGTGTGGTTTTATGTCTGGACTCTGTTCTATTGATCTGTGTGTGTGTTTGTGTGTCCGTACCATACTGTTTTGATTAGTACAGCTTTTTAGTATATCTTGAAATCTGGGATTGTGCTGCCTCAGGTTTTGTTCTTCTTTTTTAAAACTGCTTTGGCTATTTGGTGTATTTTGTGATTCCATAACAAATTTTAGAATAATTTTTTCTAGTTCTGTGAAAAATGCTGTTGGTATTTTGATAGTGATTTCATTTAATCTGTAGTACAGTCATTTCAAACAATATTTATTCTTCCAAATCATGAGAATGGAATCTGTTTCCATTTGTTTGTGTTGACTTCAACTCCTTTCACTGACAATTTATACTTTTCAGAATACAGATCCTTTACCTTCTTGGTTAAGTTTATTTCCCTTTTGGTGCAGTTGTAAATTAGAGTTTTCTTAGTTTCTCATTCTGCTACTTCATCATTAGTGTACAACTGACTTCTATATATTAATTTTCTATCCTGTGAGCTTACCGAATTCATGTATCAGTTCTAACAGTTTTTTGATGGAGTCTTTATATCTATATCTGAATAATGCCTTTTACAAATAATGAATTTACTTCTTCCTTACTGACCTGGATGCCTTTTATTTCTTTTTCTTGTCTGATTGCTGTGGTTAGGTCATGGATCCAGTACTATGTTGAACAAAAGTGATGAGAGTGGACATCCTTGCCTTGTTCCTCATCTTAGAGGAAAAGCTCTCAGTTTTTTACCATTGAGTATGATGTTATCGGTGGGTTTTTCATTTATGGCTTTTATTATGTTGAGGTATGTTCTCCCTAAACCTACTTTGAGGATTTTTTTTTATTAAGAATGGATATTATACTTTGTCCAATCCTTTTTCTGCATCCATTGATATGATCATATGGTTTTATCCTTTTTCTTGTTAATGTGATATATCACATTGATTCATCTGTGACTATTGAAGCATCCTTGCATCCTCAGAACAATCCCACTTGCTTGTGGTGAGTGATTTTTTTAATGTGTTGTTGGATTCAGTTTACTAATATTTTGTTGAGAAATTTTGCATCTATGTTCATCAGAGATATTGGCCAGTAGTTTTCTTTTTCTGTAGTACCTTTTTCTGGTTTGGGTATCAGTAATGCTGGCCTCATAGAATGGATTTGGAAGATTTAATTTTTCTTTTATGTATTTTTAAAAATAATTTGAGAAGCCTAGTTATTAACTTTTCTTTAAATTGGTCAAATTCACCCGTGAAGCCATCTGTCATGGACTTTTCTTTGTAGGGAGCTTTTGATTACTGATACAGTTCTATTTTGGGTAATCGGACTGTTCAAATTTTCCGTTTCTTCCTGCTTTAGTTTTAGCAGGTTACGTGTTTCTAGGAACTTATCCATTTCTTCTAGGTGGTCCAATTTGCTGGCATATAATTTTTCAGAATATTATCTTACAATCACTTATATTTCTGTGGTGTTGATTGTTATTTTCCTCCATTTCTGATTCTACTTGTTTGAGTCCTTTCTTTTCTAATTTTAAGGAGTCTGGCTAAAGGTTTCTCAATTGTGCTCTTTTCAAAGAATCAGCTCCTAATTTCCTTGATCTAGTCTATTATTATTATTATTATTATTACTATTATTTGATCTCTGTTTCATTTATTTCTGCTCTAATCTTCATGATTTTCTTCTTTCTAATGATTTTGGGCTTTCTCTATTCTTCTTTTTCTACCTCTTTCAGGTGTAAAGTTAGACTTTTTATTTCCTGCTTCTTGAAGTAGCCCTATATTGCTATAATTTTCCCTCTTAGAACCACTTTTGCTGCATTCTAAAGATTTTGGGCTAATTTGTTCTTATTTTCATTTGTCTCCATGTAGTTTTTGATTTCCTCTTGGATTTCTTGGTTGACTCATTCATTGTTTAGTATCATGTTCCTTAACCTCCATGTATTTGTGTTCTCAGATTTTTTCTTGTGATTTATGTCTAGTTTTATACCATTGTGTGTGAAAAATAGCCAGGATATGATTTCAGTTTCTTTTTTAATTTATTGAAACTTGTTTTGTGACTAAATATGTGGTCAATTCTGGAAAATATTCTATGTGCATTTGGAAAGATTGTATATTCTATTGCTTTTAGATGGAATATTCTGAATATATCTGTTAGGTCTTTTGATTAGAGCATTTAGTCCATTTACATTCAAAGTAATTATTGATGGGTATGTATTTATTTCCATTTTGTTACTTGTTTTACAGTTGTTTTTTTGTACTTCTTCTCTGTCACTTTCTTCTCTTACTCTTTTTTCCTTATTGTTTGTTGGCTGTTTCTAGTGATATGTTTGTATTTCTTTCTTTTAAATTTTGTATGTATATTGCAGGTTTCTGATTTGTGGTTACCATTAGGCTCATATATAATATCTTATGTGTATAGCAGTTTATAGTAAGTTGATGATTGCTTAAATTTGAACCTACTATAAAAGCACTAAATTTTAACCATCCCCCATGTTTTATGTGTGTGAAGTCATACTTTAAATCCTTTTATTTTGTGAATCCCTTGACTGATTTTTATAGATATAATTGATTTTACTGCTTTTGTGCTTTCATCTCCATACTGGTCTAATATGTGATTAATCTATTACTTTTATTATATTTATATTTACTTGTGAAATTTTTCCTTTCCTAATTTCTTACTCCTGATTATGGTCTTTTCACTCAAAGAATTTCCTTATAAGGCTGGTTTAGTGGAGATTAATTCCATTAACTTTTGTTTGGGAAAATCTATATTTCCTTCTATTCTACATGATAGCCTTGCTGGATAGAATATTCTTGGTTACAGGTTTTTTCCCTTCACAACTTTAAATATATCATGCCGCTGCCTTCTGCCCTGCAAAATTTCTGCTGAAAAATCAGCTGATAGCCTTATGGGTTTCTCTTGTGTATAACTGTTTTCTTTCTTCTTTCTGATTTTAAGATTCTCTCTTTATCACTACATTTTGTCATTTTAAATATTAGGTGTCTTTATGTGAACTTTCTTGGGTTGATTTGTTGGGGGCTCTCTGTGCTTCCTGGATCTAAATGTCTGTTTCCTTCCCCAGGTTAGGGAAGTTTTTAGCTATTATTTCCTCAAACAAATTTTCTGTCCCATTTCATCTCTCTTCTTCTGGGATCCCTATAATGTGAATGATATTAACTTTATGATTTCACTACGTTGCCCTATCCTATTCTCAATTTTTATTTTTCTTTTTTTCCTTATTGTTGTTCTGCTTGTTTGCTTTCCATTACTGTTTTCCAGCTCACTTATTTGTTCTTCTGAATCCTCTGATCTCCTTTTGATTCTCTCTAGTATATTTTTAATTTCTGTTACTGAGTTCTTCATGTCTGATTGGTTCTTTTTTTATATTTTCTGTCTCTTCGTTAAAGGTCTCACTGAGATCCTCCAATTTTTTCTCAAGTCCCAGAAAATCTTTATGATTATTACTTTGGGTCCTCTATCAGGATATTGCTTATCTCCATTTCATTTAGCTTTTGCTGAGGTTTTGTTCTGTTCTTTCATTTGAGATACATTTCTCTGTCACCTCATTTTATCTGTTTGTATTTATTTCTGTATTTTAGGAAGTCAAATAATGCCAGTTATGCCTCCTGATCTTAAAAGTAGTGGCCTCATAAAGAAGTGATACTGTGGTGCCCTGTAGCACAATACCCTCTGTTCACTAGAATCTGACACTTTATTGGTGTCTCCAGTGTGGATTGTGTGTGCTTTATTGTTGTAGCTTAGCTTCACTTACCTTCAATTCAGTTGGCTCCAATGGCCCACTCTGCCTGTTATCATCTGGGTTTAGCACCCAGCTCCTTCCTCAAGTGTGTAGATATCTAGGCTGTGCAGGGTAGGGGAGAGAAGTGGCACCAGCCAGCTCTTTTGTTCTTAGAGAAGTCTTCTACAGCTCCCTGCCTCTTCAACACATGCTCTCAGATTAGTAAATAAATCTCCTTCATGTATATCCCAGGCACCTTTCAAACTGCTGCTCCAGTGCTGTATCTCAGAGGGGTTGTTTGCTCTGCTTTCTCTTTGAGGGTGGAGAGTCGGTTTCCTATGGCACTCCCAGCTCTCTCAGAGCTAAGCCTGCTGATTTTTTAAAGTACCTGGAGCTAAACCCCATTAGTTGTAAAAATGCACAAAGTGAGGTCCCACTGATTTTCAAAGCCAAATGTTATGGAGACTTGTCTTCCCAGCTCATGCCACTCCCATGTCTGGGGTACCTGGCATAAGGTCTGCTTCTCTCCCTTCTGTGTGTTTGGAGTGTCCCTCCCATTTGTAGTTAGTCTTGCTGGGAGCTTGGTTTCTGACTGTATCTCTTCCCCTCCTCCCCTTTGAATGTGGACTTCTGTCTTGATTAACTGTGGAAAGTCTGTTTCGCCAGTCTTGGGAGCATGTTCTGGGTTGGTTGCACTAATGTGGCTGTTATCTAAGTGTGTCTGTGGGACAAGAGGACTTAGCTTCTCCTACTCTGCCATCTTCACCAGCAGTCCTAGAAAGTAGTTTAAAATAATAATGAAACACTTAAATCTAACTCAATTACTAAAATGCTAAAATACCTATTTACATGATTAAAGTATAATGCTGATTATGTTTGCATTTATTTGAAAATCTATATCATTATAGTCTCAGTAAAGACATTTACCTTTTACTTTGTTTTATCAGCCATTTTTACCTCTTCAACTAAACTCTTATTTTACCTAGTGAGAGGACTCATGTCTGACTCATTGCTGAGTTTCTCATATTGCTTTACTTCCAGACCCCAAATCCAAAGATGAGATATAGTAAATATTTTCTCAATATATCATATCAACAGAAATGATATACCACACTTGGTTTGATGAGATTAATTTTAGGTACTGCTTCAATAACAGCTAACACTGTATTTTGTAGTTATTAAAATTATTTTTTTAATCTAATTTTCTCATTATGTCATTGGCTGATTATTAGATTGGTTAGGGTATGATACTAACATGATTTACTAAGGGTTTGACTTTTCTATGGGACTTTTAGTTGTCTTTCTCAGAGCCACGAATTCACTTTTAGCTTCAGACACATTTGCAGCTATGCGAAAACTAAGGGGCAATAGATAGGCTTAAGTGGGAAAATCATTTCAAATCCATTTATACCCCTGGAAAATGAGTTCAAAGGATATTATCTATTCTGTCTGGATCACTAAGACATTTATTCTTAATGGAAAGCACATTATTTTTGTGCTGCCCTGAGATCTGAATCTCCTGTATTGATGACCTTCCAATATTGACCTGTTAAGTTCTGCACACCAGTGTACCTTCCTATGAGCTGTTATAAGCAGAGTGCTCAGAAATATAATCAGCTCACACTTAAGGAATATAAGCTTGTCTCAGGAGGACTTTTAAAAGACATGTTTATTTCTAAAGCTTATGATTTTAAACCAAAATAGCCATTTCCATTCTGTATAGGAAAGAACACATGCAGGTAATTTAAAAATCCAACATACCCTACTGTTTCTTTTTTTAAAAAATATTAATTTATTTGTTTTGAGAGAGAGAAAGCACAATCAGGGGTAGGGCAGAGAGAGAGATGGAGAAAGAGAATCCCTGGCAGGCTCCATGCTCAGCCTGGATGGAGCCATGAGGGCCTTGCTCCCATGACCGTGAGATCATGACCTGAGCCAAAATCAAGAGTGGATGCTTAACTGATTGAAACACCCAGGAACCCAATTTCCTACTGTTTCTTGATTCAATTTAATGTTTATAGCTAGTTATGTTTAAGTATTTCAAGAAAATTATTTTATAAATGAAACAAATTAGTAGATAGGATGCAAATTTTTTTATTAAAAATAAGTTTTAATGTATATTCAAAACAAGCTAAAAATTAGTGAATATGAGAGAACAGAGCTTGAAAATATTATAGTTATTCACTTTTACTAGTACTAGTACTATAAAGACCTCTCAGTGTCAAAGGAGTACAGTATACCAGCCATTCAGTTTGTGGCTTTGCTCAAGTCTAAAACTGAAAATCTAATTGTTGACGTAAAGTGCTATAACACTGTATTTTAAAGTGGTTAAAATTTTAGAAAACCTCATTTTTTTTAATGAAGTAAGTATTCTTATGTTTTAGGATAAGAAGGTATTAAAATTCAGTGTTCTCATTACTTTCCTCTTTTCCTGAAATTAGTATATAAATTAGTTAATATTATTCAACTAACTGGGGTGCCTGGGTGGCTTAGTCGGTTAAGCGTCCGACTTTCGCTTAGGTCATGATCTTGCGGTTCGTGGGTTCGAGCCCCGTGTCGGGCTCTGTGCTGACTGCCAGCTCAGAGCCTGGAACCTGTTTCAGAGTCTGTGGCTCCCTCTCTCTCTGACCCTCCCCTGTTCATGCTGTCTCTCTCTCTCTCTCTCTCTCTCTCTTCCCTAGAAATTAAAAAATATATATATTATTCAACTAACTAAAATGATAACAATTCATTAATATTACTGCAAATTTGTTTAAAATAGGTAAATTTTCTCAACATTTAGTCTTCTAAAAGCAGTTCTAGAACTTACAAACGATTTAACAACAGTATTACTGGAATAACATTAATATTCATTGCCCACCAAAATTAAAGCAAGTATATTTCTGAAATTAAAAAAGATAAAAAAAAATGTCAGTTTGTTTGCTAGGATAACCAAATCAAGACGAAAATCTTTTCCTTTATACAAGAAGTGAGCTCCATGCAGACAAGGATTGTTTGCTTTGATCCCTGCAATATCCTCAGCAACAGTAACACTGCTTATATATATAAGTAATTGATCAATTTGATCTGAATTGTTAAGTGAATGATACATAAATCTAATAGTCAGGGGACCGACTCCTATTTATAAATCAAAATAATTGTGCTATAAAAAGAAAAAAGAGTAAAGTCAGACTACAGAGTAAACTGTTTGATATCATTTTGTACAACTGGCCAATATTCTATACAATACCCAAAGCCATGTGCCATTACTAGAGTATCTTGAGGTCCTCTCAGTGTTCTGCTTTCTCTAATTCTTTTTTTTAAATTTTGAATATTTATTTATTTTTGAGACAGAGAGACAGAGCATAAATGGGAGACAGACAGAGAGACAGGTAACACAGAATTGGAACCAGGCTCCAGGCTCTGAGCTGTCAGCAGCACAGAGCCTGAAATAGGGCTCGAACCCACAGACCATGAGATTATGACCTGAGCCGAAGTCAGATGCTTAACTGACTGAGCCACCCAGGTGCCCCTATCTCTAATTCTTAATATATAGACATCAAAATTTGGACCAAATGAAGATATGTGTGAATGAGCACAAAGCTAATAACAAAACCATATATATATGACTAGTTGAGCTAAATTCAGAGTTTTAGAACAAAGCAACTTCAAACAAACAAACAAACTACTTAGTGTGAAAAACCAGTAATGTGGAAGATTGCAGCCAACTTGCAATTCGTCAGGAGAAAACTTTGGCCCAGTATTTCCACAGTCATTTATATCCTGAGATAGGTTTGCCTAATTTATTCATGGATGCTCCATCTGTTTAGTGTGGAGAGAGCACAGAAAAATATGTTTATAGGTGTCCTTTAAGTCCAATCTGACGAGTCTCAACGCAAGAAAGTACTATGCCTGAATTCACTATGGTATGTGAAATGCTGTTTATAAAATAAAGTTCAAGATTTTATCTTGAAGAATCTGGGTCAGACCTCTAGCCTTAAGTTTTGGACAGATCAGGCATAATTATGTTTTCTCAAACTAAAAATTACTACTGAGTTAAATTGAAAGTATATGAGTTTAGAAAACTAAAGTCTGGGTCATTTAAAAACTATTGAACTTATTTATTTATATAACTTCAACCCTTAAAATATTTGGCATGCCCTATTAGAGATTTGTAAGAGATTATAATTAATAATATTTAAAATACAATTAAAATTACTGTCAACTTCTAAGAGAAAATATAGGCAGTAATCTCTTGGACATTGTCCTTGGCAATATTTTCTATATATGTCTCCTCAACAAACAGGAAACAAAACCAAAAATAAACTATTTGGATCACACCAAAATAAAGCACTTTTGTACAGCAAAGAAAACCATCAACAAAACAAAAAAGCAGCCTACTAAATAGGAAAAGATATTTGCAAATGAAAAATCCCATAACGGGTTAATATCCAATATATAAAAATTTCCTCAACTCAACACCAAAAACCAAAATAATCTGATTAAAAAGTGGGCAGAGCATTTGAATAGACATTTTTCCAAAGAAGACGTACAGATAGAAGACACATGGAAATATGCTCAATATTACTAATCATCAGGGAATGCAAATCAATACCACAATGAGATACCACCTCACACCTGTCAGGATGACTAGAAATACGAGTGTTGGCCAGGATATAGAAGAAAAGGGAACCCTTGTACATACATAGTTTCTGGGAATGTGAACTGGTGCAACCACTATGAGAAATAGTGTGGATGTTCCTGAAAATTTTAAGACAGAACTACTGTATGATTCAGCAATTTCACTAGTGGTTAGTTACCCAAAGACAATAAAACACTAGTTTGAAAAGATATATGTACTGTTGTGCTTATTGCAGCATTATTTACTACAGCCAAGATAAGGAAACAGCCTAAGTGTGGGCGTGTGTGTGTGTGTGTGTGTGTGTGTGTGTGTATTATTGTGGAATTTTCATCAGCCAAAAAAAGGAATGAGGAATTAGACCTGGGTGGTCCAGTGGGTTAAGTGTTCCACTCTTGATTTTGATTTTGGGTCAGGTCTTGATCCCAGGGTCATGGGATGAACCCCCCATGTCAGACTCTGTGCTGAGTGTGGAGCCTGCTTAAGATTATTTCTCTCCTTCTGCACCTCTCTCCTGCTCATGCTCTCTCTGCCTCTTAAAAAAAATGAGATCTTGCCATTTATGACAACATGGATGGACTAGAGGGTATTCGCTAAGAATATAGACACAGAAAGACAAATACCATATGATTTATATGTGGAGTGTGAAAAAATAAAGTAAGCAGACAAACAAAAGCGGAAACAAACTCATAAATACAGAGAACAAACTGGTGGTTGTGTCAGAGGAGGGTGGTGGAGGGTGGATGAAATACGTGAAGGGAACTAAGAAGTACAAATTGAAGTTATAAAATAAGTTATGGGGATGAAAAGTACAGCACATATAGTCCCTAATATTGTAAAAACCAACGGTGACAGATAGTAACTGTACTTATCTTGGTGAGCATTACCTAATAATGGAAATGTCTAATTATTATATTCTACACCTGAAATTAATATAACACTGTGTGTCAGCTATACTTCAATAATAAAAATTTTTAAAAAATTGTCAGCATCAGAACACTAAACTCTGACCTTATACAGTTGGAGTTCAAGATAAGGTGTTTGGTGTTAGTTTGGTAAAATAAAGAGATATTATTCTTTTTATCTGTTTATTTATTTATTTATTTATTTATTTTGAGAGAGAGAGAGCACCAGAGCACACCAGCAGGGAAGAGACAGAGGGAGAGGGAGAAAGAGAGAATCCCAAGCAGGCTCTGCCAACTTGGGGGTCAACCTTATGAACCATGAGATCATGATCTCAAACTAGGAGTTGGATGTTTAACCAACTGAGCCACCCAGGTGCCCCAGGAGATATTACTTTAAACGTTTTTCATGTATCTCCCTACTGCTTTTTGATGCATAGGCCTTGCCAGGCTGCGCAGAGAGACCAAGAATTTGGTCATCATGGACTAACACAATTTTCCTGATTTAGCTTGAATATATAACACTGCCACATTTGAAGAGGTTGATCTGTGATTTGAAATGACCAATATTTCTGTAGGGTTTATATTTAGGTGAAATACATGCAAATGATTTGTGGTGCTTCCTTGCTCTTATTTTATAATGCTCTTATTTTATAAGGAAATGTATGTTATGTTTCTTTTTCAGTTATCTAAAAAAAATAGCTATCCTAAATGTAAGTGAAAATAGTCTAGATGAATTATTAAAGAACCAAACTACATCCCAAACCCATATGAACATGAGGAATGATCCTATTATCTTTTTTTTTCTTTGTCATTTTTACTCTGGCTTTTCCAGCTGAAATTTCATCTCTTGTTCATGTATTAAAGAAGTCACAACTTCTGCAGTTTCTTAGATTTCAAGGAGTCTGTTTATAGTCTCTTATCTGTTTTACAAGACAAGATTTTGTCTATAATTTTTCTACTGTAGATTTTTATCTGCCTTTATTTTTCATATCATTCTCTCTCTTGTGCCTTTTAAAATTATTTTTGGTTTTGGTTTTGGTTACAATCAATTTTCTTCCTGAGCATCATTCAGTGGAGGTTATTTTTAACGTGGCCCAGCAATTTTGTAAATACAACATGGAGAGATGACCTGGTGGGGTATTAGGTTATTGACTGGACCTTCTTAGGGCTCCACCATGCAAGGAGACCACCTCTTCTCTTGACAAATGGGTTCCCTGGGCTAACAGTGAATCATGCATTACATTTCACCATCCTTGAGCATTGCATGTTACTTTTCTCTAATGCGCAATTCATGTGTTCTCCAAACACAGAAGTGACACATTGAATGACTAAGTTGTATCGCAGAGGCCATGAATGTAGCTTTTCTCATCTGGCTCTGCCCTCCCTGCAGCCCTTTGAGGAGACACTCACCTGCCCAAACACTTTGATCTTGTCTTTCCAGACAAGGGGCACTGGCTGGGCACAGAAGGTTACATGCTGCCTGAGAACTGCAGTGCAGTGGGTTTACTTTTTTTTCCTCCCTGGACCAGATCCAATTTTCACTCTTTTTGGCAGCCTCTCTTCCTAGATCATGATTCAGGTTTGTGGCCATTTTCTAGGTTTCACCCAAGATGTGTTTTTCTTTCCTTTTTTTGCATTTGGTTGGTTTCAGAAAGAAGAAACAGGCTGGGACAGCCTCACTTCAGTATCTTAAACTGGAGGTTTCACATTAAAACATGGTCAGTATCCTTTTAAATTCTGATGAGCTTCTTGCTGCCAGTACTGATAGATGTTTAATCTACCATGGAAAAATGGTTTGTCCCAGTTTGTTGTGAACTACAATGCATGATTTCTTACCTTAACTTTATGTACCTTATTTTAAGGTCTGTGAAAGAAGATGTGTGAAGTGAGGGTAAAAGAAGTCATACATGAAAATATGGTGCACATGAATTCAGACTTCATTTTAATTTGATTGTGAATTCAGGTTATTAAAAGTCCATATATCTTCAAAAAACTAACCTTCCTTTTGAGGATCCTAATTTAGAGAAATTGAAGAACTGTTTAGCTTTCCTCTCCTGAAACTCTCCCCTTACCAGTTTAACTACTGGCCTTCCCCACCAGCTCTTTCCTACTCAAAACCTTTGAGGGAAATGCATTATTCCATAGAATCATACACCATTTACCGCAAAACCCAGGAAGTGGATAAAAAACGAAACAACTGAAGAGCTTTTCTCTGTATGTAACTAACTTGCTGACTATCTTCCCGGGGTGCAGGTATTGATTAAGAATTTTGGTTCATAAGATTGGTCTTTTTGATGCTTGCTACACCATGAGACGGGTGAGAATATAAGAGTAAATAAAGATGTTAGTAATTCTTACTATGACAATAAGCACAAAAATATGTAAAAGTCAGTAATAGTTGATATACCTTTGCATTAAAATTAACTTTTTTACAATAAATTTATTTTGCAATTGGCATTAACTAGAAATACGATATTTGCCCGGGTATTCATATATTCTTACAAAAACACGGTAAAATTAATCTGTAATTTGTATGGCATAAGGTAGGTATATGCAAGAATTTCCGTAAGGTGCATGTACTTTGAAGAAAAAAGGATTGTCAGTAAAAAGTGTTGTTTGCTCTTTTTGGAGACTTCAAAGATGATGGAGACATATAATTCAGAGGTAGTTTATGTCCTTAGCCTGCAAAATAGATATGGGTTCAAAGATAGCCTCTCCAAGATGGGATTATAGTCCTCTCATTTGAAAAATTGGTTTGGTGACCTGCGGGTCTATTTCATGGATTGTGAAGGCCTGGTTTCCCTCTGAGTGGGTTTATCATTTAGAGAACTACCTATGTTCTTGGACTCCCACTTACTCTCTTCAAAGAGAATGCTGCTGTCTGAGGATTGAACCAGACTTAAAATCTGTTTGTAGTAGCAACTACAGTACGGTATCTTAGGCTGAGCTGCAGGAGAGCAAATCAAAATTAACTTCCATGGCTCTTCTAATAATCATTGTCTTGATTCTGGGTCTTAAATTTTCAACATATAAGTTTTACTTTCATGTGAAAAAATAATCATAAGGAAAAAGCAGTATTTAGAAAGAAAAAAATTATAAGGGAAATACCAGCCTGGAAAATGATAGGTAAGGAATGCCAAAAACTCTACACTTGTTACCAGGATGCCAGAATCTGGCTTTAGAAACCAGTCAGTATATGTTTGCAGTACAAAGGGCTTTACAGAACCTTCATGCATTATCCGGGCTCATTTCCCAAAGTCTCCTTAAAACCAAAGAGTTAACATTGGCTCTGTCCACAACAGTTTCCTTTCAGAACAGATCAAGACACCCCAAACTGACAAGATGTGCCCATTCTAACCCTGGTCCCTCCTCCCCTGTGGCTTATCTATTAACCACAGCATTTGAAGAAATAAAACTTTTGAGAGCATATGCAGCAATTTACCTCACTTTCTTTTGTCCCTTTTAACAACAAACAATAACAAAAACAAATTTCTCTTCCTGATCTGAACTGGCTTTACTTCATTTCTCCTTTTCTTTCCTTATTCCACAATTACCTTCTTTTTCAGATATTACCAATTTAGATTGGATGTAACAGTAAGAGATAATATATGTCCTTTATTTGGTAAACTGTTTCATTAGCAAAACTAAAATTACTGTGGTATAACCAAATGAGATAATAGAAAGAACATCAGTCTACGTATGACTCAGGATCCTAAGTTTAGAGTTCTAGATCCCCATCTGGTTTATGTGAATGGCTTTACTTCTCTGCTGATTTGCAAACTGGATATGCTGTCTCAACTAATACAATGGGATGTTTTGCCGATTATCTCATGTCTGTGTGTGTTTATTTTTTCACACTGCTTTATTCCAAAATCTGTTTGAAGTATCATACAGAGGCATATGAAATATGAACAGATAGGTAAAATAAAATAAAAGTCAAGGCAAAGAGTAGACTAAATGTGAAACTAGTGAAATTGACTCTCAGTTCCTAGAAATCAAAGAAAAACTGAAATGGGTACAGGATCTGAAATTCTCTCTCTCCACCTTGCTGTGACTAGTCATGAACAGACTTGTTCAAATATGAAATATGGTCTTCATTTGTGTGCTACTATAAATACGCAAGTGCCTCTTCTATCATCTTCTCTTAGAAATTTCAATGCCATCTAGCTTCTTACAAAGTCAGGTAAAGTTGTATTATTCTAGTGTCCTACTCTAGTGTCATAGCACATTTTAGTCAAAGTTTATCTGAAACCATGAACTTCAGAATGCACAGCTTCTTATAAGATCACTTGATTATGTTGAATGTTAAAAGTCAGCACCATTCGAAAAGGTCCAGTTTACCATTTCAGTGTGAACAGCCCTTATTGTCCTGAGAACATTTGCTCTGTCATTCTTTCAAGTATCTAGGAATAAGACTTCTTGATGAACTAACTTTAGATAGATGCTACCTTCTATGGGGTAGTTCCAATTTCCTCTTGGTGGTATGGACTTTCTCTATTTATAGCCTTATAATGCTATTCCCCACTAACCACTGGTAATGCATATGAAACCAAAAGTCATAACTAAGGTATAAAAGTAAAAAAGGAACTAGAGAGGGTTACATTTACAAATGAAAAGAAGAGAGAAAAAGAGGGAAAAAACCCCAGATGTTAAGAACTTCAAACATACAACTGAGAAATTAAGTCCAAAAAAGATATCAACATAAAATATTTTTTAAAAATCTGAGAGTTTTAAATGAGGAAGAATGAAAATTTATTAACCATATTGTAAAATTAAGTAACAAGTCACTAAATAAAAATGAAAAAAAGTTTATATATAGAAGGCATTAGAGCATTTAAAACATAAAGAAATATGGAGTGATAACTATTAAAAACAACAAGAATAAAAAGAACAACAAAGAGAGGTGTTAACAAAATTCAACTGAATAAATTTGAAAGATCATATTGAGTTTATTCAGTGATTCATGAACTGGGCAGCATCTTGTCTAGTAGATAGAAAGGAGCTCCACAGAGCTGTATGAGGTGTGAGATTTCATTGGTAGAAAGGGGCAGAAACCAGGAAAGAGCAGAGCAGGAGTCTGTCCGGTAGATTACCCAACCAGTGCTGACCAGGAAACTCCAGACTTACTGGTCTAAGATTACATTACTGGGAGAGGTTGAAACTGTATTTAGGTTAGGTATTAAATCTTAGTTTGCTGTTATGGAGTTTAGCACAAGTGATTCACTTTTGGGCCACTTTCTCTCTCTCTCTCTCTCTTTCTCTCTCATTTTTTATCAGAGGTAAGTGTAAAAGCATAAATCTCCTATGTTAGATATTCAGTCCAAGGCTCTATTCACTTTACCTTGTACTGTGGTCAATACTATTATATAAATAAAAGTCAATTTATTATTCCTCTTAGCAACAGCAGCAATAGAAATTTCTTCCAAAAAGCAGAGGAAGGGACACCTTGGTGGCTCAGTCGGTTAAGTGTCTTACTCTTGATTTCAGCAGAGGCCATGATCTCACAGATTATGAGATTGAGCTCCATGTTGGGCTCTGTGCTGACAGCATGGATCCTGCTTGGGATTCTGTCTCTGTCTCTTTCTGCCCCTCCCCCACCTCTCTCTCTCAAAAATGAATAAGCATTTAGAAAAATAAAAAAAATAAGTAAAAAGAAGAGGGAAAATATTAATCTTCACTCTTAAGAAATACTAACTAGGAAAACAGCTGGAAACTCAAGTTTTAAGTATTTTTATTTAAATTTAGCTTTACCTATGAATATGTTGACTCTTGTGAGTAAAATAGTATTTTTATAAATAGTATTATTTACATGAACAAAGAGTGGCAATTGTTTTGCTTTGATGTAAGAAACTAACTGCCAAATACTTGGATTTCTAAAGGGATTTTTATTTCTCTGGCTCATGACATTTTTCCACCATGTTTTATTATAATTTTACTAATATATGCTTACTTTTTTATGTTTTATTAAATCTCAATTTCAAAATCAATTATGGAAAAGAATCTATAATGTAAGACATATTCTTATTTGTTTTGCCAAAATTGATTTTACCTTAAAAGTTATTTTCTCAATGATCAATCTCAACATTTAATAAAACTTAGCCATTTCACATATACTAACATTAAACCCTTTTCCTGAGTTGCTAATAGCAATCTGTGAACTGTCCAAACTTTTTAAAGTGACAGTTCAAATTCTAACCCAATTTTTGATGTACCTTCCTAGTGAAGAAAAAGGCCATACCTGAGCTTTGCTAGAGGAAGACAGATTGTTCTCCAGGGTGGTTATGTATTTATTTATTTATTAATGTTAATGCTCACTCAGATTTTGTGAGCAAAACATTTGGTGAGAAAAACATTCCTGTTTATCAGGAAGGTTTTTAAAATAATTAATATTTGTTTTGATCTTTATGTGAGAAGTAGTTCTTGAATTATGGAAAAGGGCTACTGGAAAACATCACTGTACTTAAATCTTTCCAAGTGGGAATATCTTATGACATATTTTTATTAATATAATTTCTAAATCTATGTCTGGGGATTTTGCAGAAGAGTCTGAAGAATGACCAGTAAATCAGTGACTGACATCTAAATTAAAAAGGTTGAATGAAAATTAAAATGATCTCTTAGTTAAGAAAGGAAATATCATCGCTTCTCGGCCTTTTGGCTAAGATCAAGTGTGAAAGGAAATATCAAGGAATGATTAAACTGTATATGCATACGTGTTAAACATACAAATTATCCAAATCAAACCTGTGAATAATCTTCAATTAAGACTCAGCTCTTAAAAAAAAAAGACTCAGCTCTTGAAAATTAGAATATTAAGTAAGATTTTTGTACACATTTGCTTCCAATTTTAAAGAAGTATTTCATTGTTTTTAGCAAAATTATATGCTTTCAAGGATACAAGTAATATTGAAAATTAAAGATGAAAAATTAAACTCTAAGAATATAAAATGACCAGTTTTAATGTTAACTGAACACTCTCCCATACATCTCTTAATGCACCAGTTCCTTTCTGTCTGTACAGAAACACACCTAGAATGGTGGATGCATGGGTGGGTAGATGGACAGATAAAATATGGAAATAATTTATAATACGGGAATCATGGTATAGATGCATTTCTAAATTAAAAACTCAACTTAGATTTTATTAAAATTTCATAGGAGAAAAATAAATGACATGAAAATGAAAAAAATTGTGTCAAGTAAATGATTCTTCAATGCAATATAATACTTCAAATATGCCTCTAAGGTTAAGGGATGAGGGAGTGGAGAAGGGAGGAAAGGAGAAAAAAGGCAAAAGAGAAGAGGACAGGTTAGCATAGAGAAAAAATAGAGATTTTTTAAAGATAGAGTCATTTTTCAAAACTACTCAATTCAATTTTAACTCCATTGACCTCCTGTTAAAGAGATGAGTATATTAGCACTCTCATATCTTTTCATTTTAGTAAGGCACATTGTTATTCTTCCATTTCCCGTGTTTATAGCATCTGTATTCTGTTCTGTAGCCTCAGATCTCATGGTATTTCTTTAATAGTTCTGTAAATAACTAGTTTATGTGTGCCTCACCAGTTCCTTTTACTAGGGATTCTCAATTCATGTGTCTATTTTCATTTCTCTCTTAGTTGATGAATTAATCGTTCACTTGCTGCTGTTTGTTTCTTTTTTATTTTCTCAAGAAGGGCTTCTGAGCATTGCAATATCTTAATTTGTTCCTGTTTGAGAATACCTGCCTATTGCCTTTATACATAAACGACATCTTGACTGATTATGGAGCTCTTGGGCTGTACTATTGTTATCCTAGAACATTGGGGGTTTATTAATTATAAAAAGGACTGAATGTTGGAAATTTCTGCTCCTAGCCTAATAATGTTTTCCA
This sequence comes from Crocuta crocuta, assembly GCF_008692635.1. Classification (NCBI taxonomy): domain Eukaryota; kingdom Metazoa; phylum Chordata; class Mammalia; order Carnivora; family Hyaenidae; genus Crocuta; species Crocuta crocuta. Next base: position 3,680,759 of record NW_027530514.1, on the reverse strand, counting down.
TCCTACTTAAGTGATTTTCTTTTGAAGGGAAGGATAAGGGAGTCTGGAGAGTTCAGTAGGTTGACTAGACCATGTCTTGGCTTTGACTGTTCTGTAGTAAATTTATTTGAAACACACTGTATCTTCAATGTTTAGATTCAGGGTATTTTTTTAATTTGAGGAAATTATATTACAGATTAAAATGCATCTTCTCTTGCATTTGCTGAGTCCTGTACTTCTCAGACAAAACTTATCTTTATGCTGGATTCCTTTTGTCTTATTTCTATATTTGTTTTGTTCTAATCATTTTAGTCCCTTATATTAAAATAAAAATCTTTCGCTATATAAACCTCAGTGTTTCCTCAGTGTACTTATTTGATTTTTAGTCAATTTTGTTTCTGCTGTTTCTTAATTATGTACTGTTTTGATCCTTTCTTGTTTTCTTTCCTCCCTCCCTCCCTTCTTTTCTTCCTTTCTTCAGTATAGTTAACACACAATGTTACAGTAATTTCAGATGTACAACATTGTGATTGGACCATTCTATACATTATGTTGTGTTCATCACAATTGTAGCTACTACCATCTGTCAGAGTACAATAGTATTACAACATCGTTGACTACATTGCTGGTGTTGTGCCTCTTATTTCTGCAACTTATTCATTCTATAACTGGAAGCTTGTATCTCCTATCCCTGTTCACCCATTTTGCCCATACCCTCATCCCTTTTCATCTGGTAACCATCAGTTTGTTCAATGTACTTATATCTGATACTAATAGTCTGTTTTTTCATTTGTTTCTTCTGATTAATCATATGAGTGAAATCATATGGTATTTGTCCTTCTCAGTCTAACTTAATTCATTTAGCACAATACTAGGACAACCAAAAATACCTGACTAGGTTATCACTCAGATTTGAAGAAGAGATAAAAGGTCCCCAATCAAACAAAAGTTAAATGAGTGATACCATGAAACCACCCTTTACAAGAAATCTTAAAGGGATTTCCTCAAGTAGAAAAAAAAGGCCCATAATTAGATGTAAGAAAATTACAAATAAAGAGATATAAAATATGACAGCATATACATGAAACACTGAGGGGGAGTAAAAAAAGAAAGTACATTTTTTAATAATGTATTTGAACTTAAAATGATCATCAACTTAGTATACACTGTTATAAACTCAGTTTGTGTTCTTAAGTTTGTGATAGCCATTATAATCTCATTTATTTGTTTCTTCTCATCTTTGAGCTAATTTTTGCAGAATGCACATTCCTCATGTTATTTTATATATCATGAAATAATTGTGAGGAATTCCACTTTGTTCCACAAGTTACTTTTCTTATACCTTAAATATTTTATCTTTCTTTCTTTGCTTATTTTGGCAATTCCAAAGAGATGTTCTTCCTGCTCTGAGAAAATATAGTTCACAAATATAGAGTAAACATATAGTTTGCTGTCTTCCCACCATCTCTGAAACCAGTTAGTTTTCTCTCAAAGCTGCTGATTGAGGGCTGTGCATTTGGTTTTCTATCCATTTTATCAATAGCATGAGGTAATGGCAGAATGAATAGAAGGAGAAGGCTAAGCTGAGGTGGTACAGTCATTGTTAGATTTTTTTTTTCCATCTGAAATTTTGTCACATACTCAGTTCTGTTTTCACTCCCTTGAACTTTACGGTTGGGGTTATGTATGATTTCTATAGAGCTAACCATTGGACTTTGAATCAGCCCTCCAGTTTATTTCATATCTCCAGAATCTTCATTTCTGCTCTATTTTACTAATATGGATGCTCATTCAGTTTATTTCTGGACAGATTAAGCAGCATTAGTGAGGACGATCAAGATTTGTGATTCTGCAGGGTAGGGTAGACCGTGGAGGCAAAATTAGATGGCAATAGTACTGATCTCAACAATACCACACCCTGGAGCATGTGCCTGGTCAATGGCTTGTCTGTTTGTCTCTCCCCCTCCTCTTTCCCTCTTAGTTCCCTTACTTCTTTTTCTAAGTCTTTCTCTAAACATCTCTCTCTCCCAGTCTTACTTGCTAGTTTTTGAAAATTATTGTATTGTGGTAGCCTCTTTCCTTATCTGGATACCATTGGTAATTTTTTTATGACCGTTTGTTGTTCATTATATTATATTACCTATCAGTAGAGAAAATTCTTAAAGTATAAAGATATTTTAGCCATCTTAATCTAGAAATCTTTATTTAACATCTAAGGTTCTGCAGATACACTGCCAAAAGATTTTTCAAATACCTTATATAATCTTCAATTATTGTTGTATATCTGAGAAAATTATGGTATCCTAACTGTGACATTTTTAAAATACATTGCATTAAGAAAAACAATTGTCATTAATGACAAAATTTATCATAATATATTGGCATGGTCCTTAAGTATAGCCCTGGTTTTATTCCTCTGATGATTTCAGGTAGGTAAATGACTTTGGAAGAGTTCCAGCATGGTAAATAGAAGTTGCATTAACATGATTTTCAGGTGCCTGGTTGGCTCAGTCGGTTAAACATATGATTTTCATGGAGACATTTTATTCTCTTTTTTTGATACCATCAACCGATCCATAAATGCATTAGCTCTTAATTTGAATTGTTCAGTGAGTCAAGTTTTCTTTTCTTATATGAGCAAGGTACAAACACATGTTCAAAATCTCTTTATGAATTATTCATTTCAACATTGACTATTATAATCTAATGTAGTAGATTTTTAAGTCCTTACACTTTACTCCAGTGGCAACCATGCCACTTCCAAAATGAGTTGACAATTTATATTTCTTCTTTTTTTAAGAAAAATATAAGAGGGTAAAAATCATGTATCAAATGCCAGGTACTTACAGATAGGTTCTAATCATGAGAGTACAGATTTATGTAGTTATTTTGTTGTAGCCTTGAACTCCATGTTAAAAAATTATATTTGTACTTTTTGTTTCTTAGTTTTAATTATTAAGGTCTCCACTGATAAAAGCATTTTTATAAGAGGTTCAGGAGTCTTTAAGTAGCTAAATTAGATACATTAAATACATTAAGTGAAACTAATATAGGAAAATAAAAGAAATAAGGTAATAGACCTGTGATTAAAATGCTCAAATTATCTGCATTGAATTAGTATGTACCTAATAACTTGTATATCTTTAAAGACTATAGAGAAACACTTCAGTTATTGTCAAAAAGTTAATAAAAGCCAGGATTTCTTTCAGAGGTAAATAAATGCCTTTGGCTTCATTAAACATTTGATATGAAAAAAGATCCACCTTCCAGGATCCCAACCAATACTGTCAGTCATACTTTTTTTAGTAGTGTCCTTCTAACAACAACAACAACAACAACAATTCTACATAGGCAAGATCTCTTGTCTTTTTTCAGTTTTAAGCATATATTTTTCTGTATATGAAACCACACCACTTAGCTTCCAGTGTTGTACACTGTAACAAGGCAGGCTGTCAGAGACTGGAGAACTAATTTAGCTGGAAATGAATTAATGCCATCCTCATCTCACATTAATTTTGTTAGAATTGTGTCTCGAGTAGAAAATGTTGGCTCTGAGGAGGGAATAATGAGTTACTTCTTTAGGCTCAATGGACTACAATGCCAGGAATGGAAACCACGTCACCTTTGTGACTGGAATACTCGATGATGAGCTATGTGTATTGCTGAGCAGTAGAAATATCCTCAATGCAGAGTTGATCAGTTGGGCCAAGTTTGGTATTTAAATTTATCCCTGAAATAATGTATAGTTTGTATTGTATACATTTGGTATCCTAGATATTCTTTTTCTGATGGAACTGTTATTCATTTGTATATATAATTTATTTTTACTCATGGGTAAACTCTTAATCTTTTATGCAATCATGACAAGTCAAAGCAGAACAAATTATGATATATCGTTGTACAATAGTATCTGACAGAAATTGCCCAGAGTAAATATAAAGAAAAATTCACTGGGGAGAAAAGCAATTAGCTTGTGTTATAATTGAGTGGAGATTTCCTAATCTGTATTGTTTCCAAAAGGTTTTAAAGCCTGATATTTAATAATCATATATTTGTAATAAATGAACGTTTTCATTCATTTTTTTTGCAAAACATTTAACAGTGTCTTCCATTCTGTAGTGATTATTATCTTTCTAAGTTAAAAAAATAGTTTATTATTGGAGAAAATATGAAACCTAAAATGGTATTAGATAGTGAAAAGATATGTGGGCAATGGGGAAAACAACTAAAATCTTAAATATCTCTGTTAATATTTTGAGTAAAAAGCATACTTATAAAGGACTTGCTTTATGAAGCATAGCTCTGTAAGGAGTGCAACACCCCTTATCTTCTCTGCCTGGGAATATTCTCAGCATTTGTCAGCTTGGGATCTATCTGTTTCAAGTATCTTTATTGAACACTAACTGAAAAGGTTCTTCTCATGTGGACTTGCAAAACACAGCCTAAATGATGTGAGAATGACTGAAATCACACATGAAATACAATGTTTATGATTTATTAGATAGTTCACTGAAACAAAGGAATAAGAATACGATAGATAACAATTATTATGGCTCTCATGTTGCCTTCCCATCTCTCAGAACTGCAGAAGTGCTGAAATCCTTAACCCCATGTGTGCAAAGGGAATTTTCCTCAAACATGTATTCTGCTGACTTCTTATTAATTGTCCTAGTTCTTAATTCTGCACCACCTGCTCATTTCTGGCTGTGTTTGTTTTGTAGTGATCTATATAAGGATGGCTACTTCCTCCTATCAAGACATATTCTAAAGGTTTTCTGTCTTTGCTTAATCAAAGGTTCTGTGTGCACAGACTCTGTCTACTGTCCGACTATAGCACTTACTGTTTCCTTTTCTTGTGCAGTTTCTGCAGATCTCTGGCCTTGGCTGCTAGTTTTCTGGAAATAGGTTTTCTCTATTTAGTTTATATCTTTGCAAGTTCAAGAGTTCAGCTTTTCGAGTTGCGCTGGGTGGTGCAGAGAGGTATGACATTGTCCTTGTCCTGGCAAAGGGTTTGGCTATGGAGAAATGATCTGCCTGTGCCAGCAATTTTCAGATTTAGAGACTGAACTGCCAGATCTTATCTGCTGGATATTTACCTTCATTCTCTTCAGCTCTGAAGCTTAGGCACACTCATTTCTGTGTTTTTGTTGCTTTGCCTTTCTGATTTGAATTTGACCCAGTTTCTGTCCTGCTTTGCACCCCACCCCCCCAGCCCTAGCTGCAGAGCTCAAGGTCTCTCTCAGCAGTGTCTTTGTCTCTCCTTCAGGGCAGGAATATTCATGAATATCCCAGCTCTTGCTGGACCCCCTCCTACAGGCAGCTTCTCACCTCTCATTGTCTCTGCCTAAGGAGCTAAACCCAGAGAGGACAGCTTTGGTCAAGAAAGAAACTTATTCCAAACTTATTTTGACATAAAAGAACATCCTCTGTGCCTCAAGTCTTTTGCTATTCATGGTTGTTATTAAATATAACCTTAATAGAATTTTAAGTGCTCTGTTTTAACTCTTTTATGCTTGCCTCTTGTTAGACAGAAACTTTCAATATTTTTGAATATACAGCCAAGGTTATTATGGACTAAACTTTTTAAAAACAAGAACTGTAATTTTAAATACTTACGAATAGCAATCTTAGTTTTAATTTATAGTGTCTCCAAATAGTTTTATGTCACTGTTGATATGAGAGTCTACCACATTATGAAATTTGTGGTCCATAAAATTAATGTTAACACTTTATGTAAAACAAAACAAAACTAACAGCATTTGTAATTACCAGTTAAACATTTTGATGTTATTAGTGATTTCTTAAATGTAACATGCTAAAAGTATACCTTTTTCCTCAGATATTATAGATCGCTTTTCTACTTGAGATGTCAGACATTTTATTTTCCAATATGTACCATATTAAGCAAAATAATTTTGTAGGAGTGTGTTAGATGATTACAAACCCACTCTGCAAAATGCAATGGAAAATAACATCTAACTCATAGACTTCATTGTATTGCCAAATGCTAAGAGTGTACTGAATTAATAACAGTTCCACAGTGTTTATGCAATTGAGTAACATAGACATTTAGAGGCCTTACCTTGCATAGTAAAATGACAGACTTTTAAGTTGCAATGAGAAATAAGGCTTTTAAAGATGAAAAACAGAACAAAACGAAACCATGTACCTATTATTAACAAAATGAAGGGCGAAGGTATTGGCATTTATTGAATAGCTAATATGGGCCGATCATTCTCAAACTTTTTGGACTCAGAACTACTCTGTAATATTACTAAGGATCCCCCCAATTTGTGTTTATGTTGGTTATATTCATCCATTAAAATAAAACTGAGAACAATTAAAAATACGTATTAATCCATTTAAAAATAAAGATGCTAAATTTTTGACATTTTAAAAGCAATAAAACCTTTTATGAAAGATAACTGTACCTTAAAAAATAGTGGGAGGAGTGGCATTGTTCTGTTTTGCAAACATTTTTAATGTCTGGGTATATAGAAGATAGATATGTTTTCATTCAGTATGTATGCAATTTTGACTATGTATATGCTGTATGACTATGATGATATAAGCTATATATAATATGTACTCTATGTATAGTCTTATGTATATTAGACATAGTCTTATAAGTTTATATCTAGTTTAATAAGACTATGTATATATATATATAGAGAGAGAGAGAGACTATGTATGTGTGGATATGTTATTTTGACTATATGTAAGAAGAAAATCAAGCCTGACAGACAGGTAGTTCAAAAAGAAAAGAAGTCTTTTAATATCCTTTTCAGTAACTATAGGGATTATTTCCTGCTACCTTAAAATTCAGCGTTGCTATTACATCAAAATCCATTAGTCTGTTTTGCACTTTAAATGACTCTGTCACCTGTGCATGATTTTGACCTCATGGACCCCTGAAAATGTCTTGGATGTCCCAGGGAAATCCTGTGCTAGTCCTTGTTTTTGCAAAAGAAAAACACAATATTAAATAAATCCTATTATCCTCTGTTTGCAGACTGTGAATCTGACTCAAGTGCAGTGGATACCTGGACTTTATATTTAAGTTGTCTTGGGTTTGCAGCCCAATTCCACCACTTACCAGCTGTCTAAAATATTCCATGTACTCCTGAGTATACCCAGCCATGCAAATATACAAATATTTGTTTTTAAAGAGATTATATCAAAAATTAGCTCCCCTCTGTTTCCCTATTAACAAGTTGCTCTATTTTGATTGAACATCATCTTAGGTGGTAATTAACTCAGTATAATTTTTAGACATATGGACTCTTGAGTACAATTTTTTTTTTTGGTTTAAACCCAGATTATACCATTTTCTATCAGTGTGATTTTCAGATTCCTCATGCACTTTATGAAGTTTTGAGAATTAAATAAGGTAATATACAATAAGTACTTAGAATAGTGTCTGGCATATTATAAAGGCTAGACTAATGTATGCTAATTTTTAAACTATTATTCCCATTATCATAATCTACCTTATAGCCCTTGGCCACTCTTGCTTTCTCAGAAGTGAGTCAGGCACTGTCTTGCCCTCATTCCCAACCACGGAGAATTTATTTCAAGCTCTCTAATTTACCTGTGGACTACCCTGCATGCCCATTAAGTTTGAGGAGAAGGGCAAGGGACTCTCACCCAGAAACACTTTTTCTTTGGGGGAATGGGGACCCGCTAGGATGCTTTGCAGATAAATGTCTTCATAAACCCCTCCGCTTCACATTCTAATCATCTTAAATATCCTTGATTCATCCAAAAGTTAAGACTTTGGTTTTCAACCATTTCTTCATAAAATCTATCTTGGGGGTATGTCTCTTACTCACTTTGATGTCTGCTATCTATCCTATAGACACCATGAATGAAATAAAAACAGAAGTGTCTCATCCTAATATTCCATTACACAAATAATAATAATGCAAGAGAAAGCAGAAAGGAACTAATATACTTTGTCCTTATTGTACATCAAGCAGCGTTAACTCTTTACAAATATCTTCACAGGGAATCTGTGAAAAAGATACTATGCCAATTTACAAAGGTGTAGTTAGGGCACCAAAGCTCAGAGAGACTGAGTAACTTGTTGCAAATCACCAAAAGTACCAGAATATGACAGTGTCTGCCAAACTACCTTAGCTAAGTTTGCCAGCTTTTACGTATTAAATTTCCCTTTCCTCACTTTCTTTGCCTCTGTTCTTACTCTTAGTTTTAGAGGTCAGTATATATAAAACATTGTTCATGAAATAGCAGCCCCTGTCCTCATCCTTTTTCCATTAAGCCTATCACTTCTGTTTTTTGTATGATTCATATACCATTCACTTTCATGCCTTTACATAACATGTTTGTATTGTTTCCTCTTGAGATGAAATGATTCTTAGAAATGATTTGTTGACACTGGCGCCTCTTCTTTCCCTGACCCTAATACACACATGTACCCTTCCAATCTTCTTTACTAGGACTGGGCCATACTTTTGGTGTAGATACCAAGAATTTACATTATTATGACTATATAAATGCTATTCACATTTATGATTAGTTTTACTTTTATACATCTCTTTTTAGTTTCCCTGTTAATGATTCTTCTATTTTCATTCCCTTCATTTCATTCCTTTCCCTTCATACTTACCCTCATTTCAGTCTCCAAATGTTTGCCAGTGATTTGAATTTTCCTACAAGACATTCTATAAAAAGTGTGCAAAATGGTTCCCTGTCAATAATTTTCACATTCTATTTCTCACCTATTTGAATTTGCAGAGAGAGTTTTAAGTGGTCATAAATCTAAATTCATCACTGCAGATGAAAGAAATGATCAGATATATTCATTTAAGAGCAGTGTTAAGGGACGCCTGGGTGGCTCAGTTGGTTAACTATCTGACTTCAGCTCAGGTCATGATCCCACAAGTCATGAGTTCGAACCCCATGTTGGGCTCCATGCTGACAGCTTGGAGCCTGGAGCCTGTTTCAGATTCTGTGTCTTCCCCTCTCTCTCTGCCCTTCCTCTGCCTGTGTTCTCTCTCTCTTTCTCTCAAAAATAAGTAAACATTAAAAAAAAGTTAATAAAACTTGTCATTTTAAGTATTAAGAGTTAGCTGCTATTAAAGTTACCTTATATTCATAAAGTAATATAGTCTAATGTTTCTCATTGTATCTTGACTACATCAAGTTTGAGATAATTTGGAATATTTTAGCAAGTAAAACAAACCATAATGTTATTTCAAGGTAAAATGAATACATCTATTNTTACTGATACATTAAAATTTATAATCCTCTTAAATGAAATACAATCAATTCACAGTCTCACCCATTTAAAAAAAATTTGTATCTCCAAATACATAGAAATTATTTCTTGATGAATGCACTTAAGATTATAAAATTAAACTCTCAACTGTGTACCTTACCTACAGAATGGGTTGTCTGGATACCTGAGTTTTCTAAATACCTAGTGATTATTGCCTATAAGCATAGACATTAGCTTAACTCATCCATGCCAAAACTGCATCACATTCAACCCTGCTTTCCATAAAAGATCACAACTTGTTTGAAAGCTCATAATGAACTTTAGTTACTCTTCCAGTGGTACTTATAGGATAAAATGGTGTGTGAATGGCATGTGCCTTATACTGAATCTTTCTAGATGTTTATGCTGTTTGTGTTGTTTCTTTTTCTTAATTAGATATCCTTTCAAGTTACCAAAGCTCATCATAATTCATTATGTTTCCCTTTATCATTTCTTCTACTTTCTTATATTGGTTACTACTTTTATTATTTTAATGTTTTTATTTATTTCTGAGGGAGAGAGAGAGAGAGTGAGAGAGAGAGAGAGAAAGAGAGAGAGAGAGAGAGACAGCGTGAGCAGGGGAGGGTCAGAGAGAGAAGGAGATACAGAATCTGGAGCAGGCTCCAGGCTCTGAGCTGGCAGTCAGCACAGAGCCCGATGCGGGGCTCGAACCCACGAACCATGAGTTCATGACCTGAGCTGAAGTTGAACACTTAACTGACTTAGCCACCCAGGTGCCCCAGGGTTACTACTTTTAAATTGTGGGCTTTATATCATATAGTAAAAAGTATTTAATCAGGGTAAAAAGTGATATATAGATATGAAGTGTTCTTGTGTGAACAAAGTGCACCAAGATTAGTGCATAGAGTTTAATATTTATTTATTGGGGGCTGCCCAGAAATATATATAGTTTAAATTTTATTTTATTTATTTTGAGAGAGGGAGCACACATGCACATACATGGGAGGAGGAGAGACAGAGAGTGAGAGAGAATCCCAAGCAGCTCTGCAAGAGAATCCCAAGCAGCTCTGCACTGTGAGCACACAAACCTTGAGATCATGACCTGAGCCGAAATCAAGAGGTGGACACTTAACCAACTAAGCCATCCAGGCGCCCCTATATTTATTATTTAATTCCTAGATATAACCGTATGTATGTAGAGTTAAGCTGGCCATACAAGTGATGTGTTAGCAACTGCTAGTTGCTATTGTCCCCTATGTATTCTCTCCTAAAATAATAGAACCCCTCACTCTCAGCTGGGGCCATGGAAGCCAGGAAGAAGCAGCTATGTGACTTAGTTCTGTCTAGGAAATGAGAAGGAGTGAAAGTGTACCATTTTGAGCACATAGCCTTAAAAGAAGTAGCGTGTTGGGGCACCTGGGTGGCTTAGTCCGTTAAGCATCCGACTTTCACTTAGGTCATGATATCGCGGTTTGTGGGTTCAGGCCCCGGGTCGGGCTCTGTGCTGACTGCCAGCTCAGAGCCTGGAGCCTGTTTCGGTCTGTGACCCCCTCTCTCTCTCTGACCCTCCACTGCTCACGCTGTCTCTCTCTCTCTCTCCTAGAAATAAATAAAACATAAAAAAAAAAAAAAAGAAGTAGCGTGTTTTTTATGCCCCTCTCTCCATCTTGCTGCCTGGAACTCAGAACTCCTTCTCGGACTGGGAGAGAGGAAGAGTCACACTCGAGAGATGGTAGAGCAGAGAGCTGACAATGAAGCCACTGAACTAAGAGCAAAATGAACCACTTTTCTTTGGTTAAGCCACTGTTATTTGGAGTCTATGTTATGCTTCTGCTCATTAATCCCAATTAGTATTAGTGAATAGTTAATTGTGTACAGACAGCATCTTCTTCACTCAAGGCTCTGGCCAGTTTGTTTGTTTTGTAAGCCTTTGGTTTCAGTTAAAACCTTGGACATTTTATTTAAATCCCACCTACTCAGGCCCTGAGGTTTGAAACATTAGTTTTCTGAAGATAGTTGATTGTCTTGAGGTTATTCATTTGAAAGGCAATAAAAAAGCAAGTAGTTCCTAAATGAGGTGTTGCTTAGGGTAGGACTCTTACTCTCAGTCTTTGCAGGCTCTGACTCCAACAGAAACGTGAAACAGTGTATTTGTCCCAAATTCTCTTTATTTTGGCTGATTGAAGGATTTGAAGGAATGATGAACTTGATTGTCTTCTATTCTGGTGTCTAAATCTTGGTTGGCAAAGTTAATTGTACCTCTGTTTTCATCCACCTTTTCTCCAAATGTACACTCAAAAAATAAAATAAAAAGGTCAACACCAACCTCAGTCTTGCCGTAGCCCCATCATATTGAACAGTTTAACTCAGCAAGAGGTTTAAATATGAAATAGCTTCTTTTTTCCTTTAATCTTTCAGTTGTCTTCAGATCCTTTCCTATCCCCTAACAGTATTTTGAATATGTTACTCAGTTTCCCTGTGATTTTTATTATTAGAACCCCAGCTCAGGGCTACCTGTGTAGCTCAGTCATTACGCATCTGGCTCTTGGCTCAGGTCATGATCTTGCAGTTGTGGGATTGAGCCCTGTGTTGGGCTCTGAGCTGACAGTGTGGAGCCTGATTGGGATTCTCTCTCTTTCTCTCTCTCTCTCTCAAAATAAGTAAACATAAAAAACAATTTAAGAAACCCAGTTCAGGTAAAAATTTTATTTCAAATCTGATCAAACTGTTATTATTTTTCTTCTTTCCCAAGCACAGACTTGACCATGAGTGAGAGGGCTGAAGTGGTAAGGGAAGGAAAAGGTCTCCCTTTTCATGCCTCATTTTGTTCTTCAGGGTTCACTTTTCCATGATAAGAGGATGGAATGCTGGTTCTCTATTCTTTAGTTTTGTTTTGTTTTTTATTTTTTGAGATACAGAGAGACACAGAGTGTGAGCAGGGGAGGGGCAGAGAGAGAGGGAGACACAGAATCCAAAACAGGCTCTAGGCTCTGAGCTTTCAGCACAGAGCCCAGTGCAGGACTTGAACCCACAGATGCGAGATCATGACATGAGCTGAAGTCAGATGCTCAACCAGGTGAGCTACCCAGGTGCCCCAAGGAATGATGGATCTCTTGTGTGACACATAAATATGTGCCTTGGAGTGTCCTACAGGCATTCTTGCTACTCTGCAGTTCCATAGTGTGGAAGTAAGAGATCATTCTGGAACAAACCCTTCAATCCTCTTGCCCTCACCGTGGGTGGAATAATTATACCCTTTAAATGCAGGGGTCCTTTCATCTAGTAGGCATCTATCTTGGATGGACAACCAGCAGAATGCAAAGTCCTCTGCCATCCTCAGTATCCCTGTGGCCCATGGAAACTCACACATCTTTCCATCCTAAATGCAGGACATGTAAGTGGCCCAGTCCTGACCTTCTGTCTTACTCTCCTTGCCATCTTCCTCCAATTTTCTTTTGCTTAAAGAGGCCTGAGTTGGATGAGCTAAATCTGTTATGTAAATGGATATTCAGGCAGGCAACTCCATGGTGGGTCATCCTCCTCCTTTCCCCCAGTACCAGTAACATAAAATTTTTTCACAAGACACAATGACTTTCTCTCTACTTCTGCTCTTCTTTCATTTATTTATAAGATAATAATGGGGTTGGGGAGAGGGCTGTAATTTCTTGTTTTTTAGAGGTCAGTGGGGGAGAGATCTGGTCCCAGTTACAAGCACTTCTCTTCAGAAGGAGGGTTACTTAAAAAAATCTCTGTGTCCATCTTTGGCACTTGTCCCAGTCAACATACTGTTGACTTTAAGAGGACGTTCATAGTGGGGACCACAGATTGTTTTAGACTAGAATAGAATAATACAGTTTTTAAATCAAAACACGAACTTGGCTTAAGCAATTATATAGTAGTTTCACAACACACATTTAAAACGAACATTTGTTTCCCTTGATCCCAAAATGCCTATTTTTAAGAGAGTATAAAATGCTGCTATTTTCAGGTTTTATTTTGGAAAGTCTAGTTAAGGGAATTGTCATAACCTCGATAACTATTATTATCTTTCTCTGAGAGGTTTCAAATAAATATTATGATACACATTTGTGCACTGTTTCTGTGTAGGCATATGCCAGATGTGTGATGACATGTAGCTTGCAGTACAATAATTCAAACTCCTGGAAGGCTACTAACTGAGAGGTATTTTATATACTGACTATATAACCCTGGAGACAAGATTTCCAGATAGTGATGTGTGTGTATGTGTATGTGTATGTGCGCACGCATGTTACCTTCATCTCAGTATCTCATTTAGCTGCAAAATTCGATGCTTTGGTTTTGCTGATGCCCTCTCAATGCACAATGAATCCTTTCCAGAAGATCCCAAAGAAACTAATGAGTTTAACCTCAAAGATTTTATCCTTCTCAGCAGTCAACTGGAAGCTAAACTACATCAGAGAGAAACTAATCACAAGATGCTTGCATTTCAATTATTCTGCATTTATCATTGCAATTACTAATTCCATTTATCTTTCACTTACTAAATATGGGAAATGAAAAACAAAGACCCGCAAATTCATAATCCCTTCAGAAATGTAAATAGTTGATATACACAGTTCTTTGTATATTTATCATTTTAACTATGGCTAAAACTATAGTTAAAATTACTTAGAGGGATTTTCTGCATTAAGATTCAAGGGATGTCTTTAGGGGTTTTCAGTATGCCGAATGTGTGGTTCAAATTTAGAGTGACAATTATATCTATAAAAGCTTAAATTTTCTAGACTGGAAAAGCTGGGAGAGAAACCATATAAGAGAATCAAAGATCGATTTGTGATTTTTCAAGTGAAGAATAAAAGCTGACAGTATTTGTATAGTCAAATCAGAACATTCAATTCACAAATCTGACATAAAAGCAAAAGTAACATAAAGAAAATGAGAAAACAATTCATGTTTCAATTTATTTAGAGTTCTGAAATCACTCTTCCATATAGAAAATCATAAATCCAACTTTATGTAAGAGATATATACATACATAGCTTTGGGTAAAAGGCAAAATTCTTGTGCTGTGGAAGGCAAACTCATCTCTTTAATATGGTTAGCCACATGGTTTTCATTGTATGTCCTGAGTTTAAAACAAGTGGCATCATTTCCTTAAGTTTCCCCTGAGATATGGCCATTAAATATATGGCCAATTGTTTTTTTTTAATAAATGAGGTATAGAGCATTGGCTCTAGAAGAAATTGTAGGGCTTACCTGGTTGAGGAATCACCAACTGGTTGCTCATAAGAAACAGTCAGCCACAGCTATACTTGGCCTAGTTAGCATTTAAAACATTTGAAAATTTCATGTAGAAATCTTGATTCTCATCTTGTTTTGAAAATACATTGGGCCTGTCTAGCCATCAAGTGAAGCTGAGTTAACTACTAGTCTCTTTAGAAGATGCACATTTCCTCCAGGCCTCCATAGTTTCCATCATCCCTGTTGTCCTACAAACGATATGCTCCACTATTTAGTACCTGTACAACCTCCAAAGACATTTGAGTTTTTGACCTCTGATCTAGCCCATCCTTTACAGGTAAAAACACTGAGATGTCATTGATCTCCTGAGAGATCTGTCACTCTGTCAAAGTCAAGTCCCAGAGTAGCCTGCTCAAAGGATAAATCTATGTGTGGCTAGACACCCAATTCAGGCACTGCTCATATAGCCATATCCATTTAGTTTTTACTTTTGGTCCATCCTATCCCACCACTGAGTATTCGAGGAAAGGTTTATGGAGCATTACTGTTTGTGATCTTCCACTACATTCGGACAATGTGGTCTTGAATATGAAAAAAGTACTAAGGTTGGTAGAAAAGCCAGTCCCAACATATAAAAGATAAAGGACAAAAGGGACGCCTGGGTGGCTCAGTCGGTGAAGCGTCCGACTTCGCTCAGGTCATGATCTTGCGGCTCGTGGGTTCGAGCCCTGCGTTGGGCTCTGTGCTGACAGCTCAGAGCCTGGAGCCTGTTTTAGATTCTGTGTCTCCCTCTCTCTCTGACCCTCCCCTGTTCATGTTGTCTCTCTCTCTCTCTTTCAGAAATAAATAAAACATTAAAAAACAAGATAAAGGACAAAAGTGATCAAGAAGAATTAAGTATTGATTAATTAAGACATTTATGACTTCTACCTTCTGTTGTCAATTTCAAGGAGGAGGAAGAATGTCCTTTCATCTCATTTTTATTTAATAAATGCATAATTTATAACATTTTGAAAAGCTAGAAACAGATCACTCACAGACTAGGGAAATGGGAAGGGGTAGGAAGATTTACATCCTTTCCCTTTCAAAATACTCTTTAACTTGGTTAGATGAGTTTAAATTGTCTTTTTTAGAGTTGTATTGATTGCATTGGGGGATAAAAAGGTCTTTTTATTTTTCTGACTGTGCATATAATCAGTTTCACTGATTCAATATGTTTCACAGTATTCAATAAAGAATAACTCCATGTGATTTTGAACAGGTATTTATAGTATATCATAAGTGTTTTTTCTTCCTGAAAGAGTTGTTTGTGGCAGAGTTTTAAAATATGTGGTCCCAAGTGTCCTTTTCATCCATTATGTAATTGGGGTTGACTTGACTTCTGAACATCAATGTGGAGGTTTTCTTCCTCTAAAATGTTCTTTTTTGTAAATAAATGATAAATTATTAAGAAAGCTGTTCACTGCATTAGTATATTCTCTGGCAAAATAGCTTAGAAGTCCTACATGCAAAGGGAAAATTTTTGTTTTCAAAAGATATGTATTGGAAATATGTCATACTCATCAACATGTGAGACCTCCATTACCCTCCAGTCAAATTAAATTAGTTTTATTATCCTAAAATCAAGAGAGAAGATTTTTATGGAGTGAGTAATATTTTACTTAAGTCTATTCCTTCTTTCCATTAGGTCTCTTTCTTAATGAGATCATCTCCGCTGCTTAAACTTGTGCTAAGGTTTTATAGATTAGTAAATTTATGATCTACAGATTAAATTATTTTTCACTGATTATAAGTGATTTTTACGATTTTAATTAAATTTTATAAATTAACTTTTTTCTGCTGTATTTTTCATATAAGTAAAAGTTATAATTATCCATATGTGTAAGGCTCTAACAATTGGATAGTGGTTAGAAAGCTTACGATATTTCAGTGAATGCAATATTTACAATATTTGTAAGTCAATGATTTTTGTCAAGTTGCAGGAAATGAGAACCTCTTTGAAGATAAGTCTGTGCCAGCCTTAGGGTAGCATTTGTTTGCCTGTGGAAGTACTGTATAATGACTTAGCCACTTGTTATTTATTTTAGGTAATTCAATAGCTAGGTTGTTACTCGTAGGAGAAAAAGAAAGTATGGGTAAAGTAAAGACAATTATTAGGAATATATGATTTGAACAGAAGAAACACCTATGAAATGATTTTAATAGGAAATATATGAAAAGAAAAAGTAAGGTAATAGAGCAATTAATTTGTTGGAGTGTCTAATTGTTACATTTTTTAGATTTCATTTTTCTTTAATTCCTTTAAGTAATAGCATTTATTATACTCTCAGATTAGGCTTTACTAGTATTTAGTGTATGGCACACAATATACCAAAAATATTGATCAAATGCCTTTAGGAATGAGTACTTGAGTAATCTTGTGATATATTTTACCTTATCCTTTCAATTAAGTATATAATTCTTGAAGTAGCATACCCACAAAATCTATAGTACAAGCTAGTTTTATGGTTTATGTGGCTATATTTGCTATTAAGTGTAGCCCAAAATATGACTTGAAATGGACTTGTAGTGTTTAGCTGCTCTGAATAGGAAAGACATGGTAGTTCTCTGTTGGTGACCTGTTTGAAGACCCCTTGACAAGTTCTAGGGTTTCAGAATTTTCACATATTGTTGTTTGAGCAAGCTCAAACATCTAGAATCTTTATATATGTGTATATGTATGTGGGTGTGTTATTATATATATTATAAATTATATATGTGATTTTATATACATATTATATATATACATATGCATGTAAATATAATTACACACACGTGTCCCCTGCTATTTGAAAGCAGGTTTTTTCTATGCAACTTTTCATAAGCCAAAATAAAGTGAAGAAGCAATGAACATTAATTTATATGGAAAAATATTTGAGTGTTCCCAGATCCAAAAATAACCTCTCTCAGGCTTTTCTGACACCTTAGGACATGTGTTGATAATGGATGCCCACAATAAATGGAGATCAAGCACACAGCTGCTTAATGCTGAGATGCAGAGTGTACTTCCTAAGGAAGGAGCTTTGGGGGGCTGCTCTTGATGCTTTGGTTGCGTGCTCCCTCTGGAATGGCTCACTACAAAACAAGCAGTGAATGTTAATTTTGATTTTCACCTTTTCTGTAAAAGTTAAAATCTTCTTTGGATTTCCTTCAGTTAGTGAAAACAGGTACTAATATAGGCCTTTTGTAAAAGTAAAAGGATGTAATGTAAAATTTCAAAAAGCAGGGGATAGCTATATGTATATGTATGTCTGTAAACACACACACACAAACACAAGCGCACATGCACGCACACATACACATCTCCTAAAGAAAGGGTTTTGGAAAGACATGTATTGAATATTTGGGTGTGTAGACTCATTAATGCACTTACAAAATGGCGATATACTGATCCTTCCTCAATTCCTACAAACTCAAGACCACATGTGTTCCTCTATGTCCTCAGCTACTGGAAAGATGCTGACTTTTGGAAAATATCACTACTGAAAATCAAAAGAACTGAGATAGCAATTTATAAATTAAAAGTTTGCAGTTACTAAAATTCTGACAAATCCTTCAAGATGTCTTAAAATATATAGTATTAATACGTGGTGTGATAAATGGATTAGCTTTGTATAACTGAACCAGTCTCAGCAAAGAAAATGATGAAAATCATTTCTTTTTGACATTTTATTTATTATTGATTTGTTTATTTTAATCAAAATTTATATTTTTTTCAGGAACAGAATTTACTGATTCATCACTTACATATAATACCCCATGTTCATTCCAACAAATATCCTCCATAAAGCCCCTCACCCCTTCAGACCTTCCCCCACCCAACATCCTGCCAGCAACGCTCAGTTTCTTCTCTATATTTAAGAGTCTCTTATGGTTTGTTTCCCTCTCTGTTTTTATGTTATTTTTGCTTCCCTTCCCTTATATTCATTTATTTTGTATCATAAATTCCACATATGAGTGAATTCATATATTTGTCCTTTTCTGACTTATTTTGCTTAGTGTAATACACTTTAGTTCCAACCACATTGTTGCAAAAGGCAAGATTTCACTCTTTTGATCACCGAGTAATATTCCATTGAATATATATATATATACCATATCATCTTTATCAATTCATCAGTCAATGGACCTTTGTGTTTTTTCCATACTTTGGCTACAGTCAATAGTGCTGCTATAAACGTAGGTGCATCTGCCCTTTCAAATCAGCATTTTTGTATTTTTTGAATACATACCTAGTCGTGCAATTGCTGGGCCATAGGGTAGTTTTAAATTTTTGTGGAAATTCCACACTGTTTTCCAGAGTGGCTGTTTCAGTTTGCACTCCTACCAGCAGTGCAAAGGGTTCACCTTTCTCCACATCTTCACCAATATCTGTTGTTGCCCGAGTTGTTAATTTTAGCCATTCTGACAGGTGCAAGGTAGTATCTCATGGTGGTTTTGATTTGTATTTTCCTGATGATGAGTGATGTTGAGCATTTTGTCATGTGTCTGTTAGCCATCTGGATGTCTTCTTTGGAAAAATGTCTATTCATGTCTTCTGCCCATTTCTTCACTAAATTATTTGTTTTTTGGGTGTTGAGTTTAATAAATTCTTTTCTTAAAAACTTTTAACATTTATTCATTTTTGAGAGACAGAGACAGAGTGTAAGCGGGGGAGGGTCAGAGAGATTGAGACACAGAATCTGAAGCAGCCTCCAGGCTCTGAGCTGTCAGCACAAAGCCTGACGCAGGGCTCTAACTCACGAATTGAAGATCATGACCTGAGCTGAAGTCAGACGCTTAACCAACTGAGCCACTGAGGTGCCTGAGTTTGAGAAATTCTTTATAGACATTGGATACTAACCCTTTTTCTGATATGTCATTTACAGATATCTTCTCCCATTCTATCGGTTGCCTTTTAGTTTTGCTGTTTGTTTCCTTCTCTGTGCAGTTTTTATCTTGATGAGTTCCCAATAGTTCATTTTTGCTTTTTTTTCCCTTACCTCCAGAGACATGTTAACTAAGAAGCTGCTGCAGCTGAGGTCAAAATGGTTGTTGCCTGGGGGCACCTGGGTGCTTCAGTCAATTACACGTCCGACTTCAGCACAGGTCATGATCTCATGGTTTATGGGTTCAAGCCCACATCAGGCTCTGCTGTAAGCTCAGCCTGGAGCCTGCTTCAAATTCTGTGTCTTCCTCTCTCTCTGCCCCTCCCCACTCATACTCTGTCTCTCTCTTACTCAATGTTTATTTATTATTGATAAATAAACATCAAAAATATTTTTTGAAAAAAAAAAGGTTGTTGCCAGTTTACTCCTCTAAGATTTTATGGGTTCCTGTCTTATACTTAGGTCTTTTATCCATTTTGAATTTATTTTTGTGTATGGTGTAAGAAAGTGGTCCAGGTTCACTTTTCTGCATGTTGCTGTCTAGTTTTCCCAGCACCATTTGCTGAAGAGACTTTTATCCATTGGATATTCTTTCCTGCCTTGTCAAAGATGAGTTAGCCATATAGTTGTGGGTCTATTTCTGGGTTTACTATTCTGTTCCATTGATCTAAATGTCTATTTTTTTCCCAATACCATACTGTCTTGATGACTACAGCTTTGTAATATAACTTGAAATTCAGAATCAGGATGCTTCCAGTTTTGCTTTTCTTTTTTCAGGATACTATTGCTCCTCAGAGTCTTTTCAGTTCCATATGACTTTTAGGATTCTTTGTTCTAGCTCTGTGAAAAATGCTGGTGGCATATTGATAGGGATTGAACTAAATGTGTAGATTGCTTTGGGCAGTATAGACATTTTGACAATATTTTTCTTCCAATCTACGAGTATGGAGTGTTTTTCTTTCTTTTTTTTTGTATTGTCTTCAATTTATTTCATAAGCTTTCTATAGTTTTCAGTTTATAGATGTTTCACCTCTGTGGTTAGGTTTATTCCTAAGTATTTTATGGTTTTCGGTACATTGGCAAGTGGGATTAATTCTTTGATTCTTCTGCTACTTCATTATTGGTGTTTAGAAGTGAAATTGATTTCTGTACATTGATTTTATATCCTGTGACTTTACTGAATTCATGTATTAGTTCTAGTAGTTTTTTGCTGGAATCTTTTGGATTTTCTACATAGAGTATCACGTCATCTGAGAAGAGTAAAAGTTTGACTTCCTCCTTGCTGATTTGGACTGCTTTTATTTCTTTGTGTTGTCTGATTGCTGAGGCTAGGACTTCCTAAACTATGTTGAATAGTAATGGTGATAGTGGACATTCTTATCATTTCTCTGACCTTAGGGGGAACGCTCTCAGTTTTTCCCCATTGAGGATGATATTAGCAGTGGGTCTTCCATATATGGTCTTCGTGCTCTTGAGCTATGATCCTTCTATCCGTACTTTCTTGAGGGTTTTTGTCAAGAAAGGATGCTGTATTTTGTCAAATGCTTTCTCTGCATCTATTGAGAGGATTATGTGGTTCTTATCCTTTCTTTTATTAGTGTAATATATCACACTGATTTGTGGATATTGAACTAGTCTTGCATCCTACGAATAAATCCCACTTGATCATGGTGAATAATTCTTTTATGTATTGTTGGGTCCTGTTGGCTAGTATTTTGTTGAGAAGTTTTGCATCCATGTTCTTGAGGGAAGTTGGTCTGTAACTCTCCTTTTTAGTGGGATCTTTGTCTGGTTTTAGAATCAACAAATGCTGTCCTCATAGAATGAGTATGGAAGTTTTCCTTCCATTTAATTTTTTGAACAGATTGAAAAGAATAATTTTTAACTCGCCTTTAAATGTTTGGTAAAATTCCCCTGGAAAGCCATCTGGCCCTGGACATTGGTTGGCTGGGAGATTTTTGATTACTGATTCAATATCTTTACTGGTTATGGGTGTGTTTAAATTTTCTGTTTCTTTCTGTTTAGTTTTGGTAGTTTATATGTTTCTAGGAATTTGTCCATTTCTTCCAGGATGCCCAATTTATTAACATGTAATTGCTCAAAATATTCTCTTTAAAAAAATTTTTAATGTTTATTCATTTCTGAGAGACAGAGAGAGACAGAATGCAAACAGAGGAGGGTCAGAGAGAGAGGGAGACACAGAATCTGAAGCAGGCTCCAGGCTCTGAGCTGTCAGCACAGAGCCTGATGTGGGGGTCAAACCCATTGACTGTGAGATTATGACCAGATCCAAAGTCGGATGCTCAACCGACTGAGCCACCCCGGCACCCCCATAATATTCTCATATTATTGTTTGTATTTCTGCCGTGTTCATTGTGATCTCTCCTCTTTCATTCATGATTTTATTTATTTGTGTCCTTTACATTTTCTTTTTGATCAATCTGACCATGGATTTATCAATTTTGTTAATTCTTTCAAAGAAGCCATTTTGGTTTCATTGATCTGTTCTACTGATTTTTTTGATTTTGAGATCATTGATTTCTGCTCTTTTATTATTTCCCTTCTTTTACTAGTTTTAGGCTTTATTTGCTGTTCTTTTTTCCAGCTCTTTTAGGTGTTAGGTTAGATTTTGTATTTGAGACATTTCTTCCTTCCTTAGGAAGGTCTGACTTGCTATATATACTTCCCTCTTATGACTGCCTTTGCTGCATCCCAGAGGTTTTGGGTTGCTGTGTTTTCATTTTCATTGGCCTCCATATACTTTTTAATTTCCTCTTTACTTTCTTGGTCAACCCATTATTTCTTTAGTAGGATGTTCTTTAATCTCCAAGTGTTCACGGTCTCTCCAAATTCTTTTCTTGTGTTTGATTTCGAGTTTCAAAGCATTATTGTCTGAAAATACACAAGGTATCATCTCGATCTTTTTGTACTTGTTGAGGACTGATTTGTAACCCAGTGTGACCTATTCTGGAGAATATTCCATGTCCACTTGAGAAGAATGTATGTTCTACTGCTTTAGGATAAAATGTTCTGAATATATCAATTAAGTCCATCTGGTCCAGTGTGACATTCAAAGTCATTGTTTCCTGGTTGGTTTTCTGCTTACATAACTGTCCATTGCTGTAAGTGAATATTGATGTCCTTTTCTATTATGGTATTATTATCAATGAGTTTCTTTATGTTTGTGATTTATTGTTTTGTATATTTGGGTTTTTCCACATTGGGAGCATAATATTTACAATTGTTATATCTTCTTGATGGATTGTCCCCTTAATTATGATATAATGTCTTCTTCATCTCTTGTTACAGTCTTTATTTTAAAATCTAGTTTTTCTGATATAAGTATGGCTACACCAGCTTTCTTTTGACAACCATTAGCATGATAGATAGTTCTCCATCCTCTTACTTTCAATCTACACAGTGTCTTTAGGTCTAAAATGAGTGTCTTGTAAGCAGCATATAGATGGGTCTTGTTTTCTTACCATTCTGATATGCTGTGTCCCTTGATTGGAGCATTTAGTCCATTGACACTTAGAGTGAGTACTGAAAGATAGGAATTTAGTGCTATTGTCTTGCCTGTTGAGTTGCTTTTCTTTCTGTATCCAAAAATAAGGAAGAAAAGAAGAAAAAAAGAAAATAACTTATGCCAAAAGAGAAACAGATAAAACAAACAAATAATAGAACCAGAAAGCAGAATGAAACCCGAATGAAGTTACATCCAGTTTCCCCCAGATATGAAACTATGAAGCCTTCTCTAGTATATACACTAAGCAGGTGGAGTGACTTGTACTGGTTTTCTAGGGGATGTGCTTGGAGTGTGCAGTTTAACAGGACTTGGTGTAATGGCTCCACTTCCACTAGGTGGCACTGCTTAGCTCACTGGGACAGATCAGTGTGGTGCCTGTGCATGGGAGTGTTGGAAATGGCTTCTCCCAGCTCCTAGTCTTTCGCACAGGAACTTTGCGCTCTCACCAACCTGTGATCAAGCACCCATTCTTTGCCTCAGGCCTCCATTAATTCCCTACCTTTACCCTGTGACCAAGCTGTCTGCCTGACAGGTAGCACCAGCCTCCAAGATGGGGTCGTGTTTCATGCTTCAGAGATTTGTGCATCTTGGGCCCACGCCAACTCTCTGGAGCAGTGTCTTGCTGAGCAATGGCCAAGTGCCAGCTTCCTCCAGAGAATGTCCATGCAATCACCTAAGGGCAGAGGTTCAGAGATTATGGCAAACCACAATGCACAGCTGACACCAGGTTTCACTGCACTCTGGCACCTTTGTGCCAATACCAGCAAACGTGGCTGCTCTCTGGGATCCACTGTGACCTTTGCCTGTGGGGAGGCCATATGGGCTCAATCAAATGCTCTCCAAACGGGAACCACTTCTCCCCATGTTGCGCTCAGATCCCTCAGACCCCACTGCCTGCTCCTAGGGATTTGTCTTTCTCCTGCTTCTCCAGAGCACTGCCAGGCTACAAGCTTTGAAACTTCAGGCTCTGCTCCACTGTTTATAGAATCCTGGTGGTATTGAATTTTTCTCCTTTCTTCCTGTCAGTGGTTTTGAGGAACAGATTTCTTGTTCAGTTCCCCATGCATGTTGTCACTCTTTCTCTCCAGCTACTTTTGGAGGAGTGCTTTTCTTACCTAATCTTGGTATGCTGCACTCTCCCCCTTTCCCTTTCTCTGTCTTCTCTCCACACCAACAGCTTCCTACCATCAATAGCTTTTCTCTTCTGCATTTCACCTCTTCACACCACATACCTGCTGAGTTCTATGGCTCAGGTTATGCAGATTGTTGTTTTAATCTTCAGATCAATTTCCTAGGCATTCAAAATGGTTTGGTGCTGATTGGCTCCATTATGGGGATGAGATAAGCTCAGGGTCTCCGTGTTGCTCTGTCATCTTAACTCCTCCCTGATGAAAATGATTTCTAAACAGCAGGTGAACATATTCTGATTTTCGGTTTGGCTACTTTCTATAAGATTATAGTTTGGTTTACAGCCATATTTAATGTATTTTTTTTCCTCTGAAGCCTAGAAAAATCCACTGGATGCAATGCCATTAATCCCCAGAGCAGAAATAACTGGAACAACATTTACTATAGCAGATTTGATTGCTCTAAGTGCCAGTGAGAAGATAGAAGTCAGTTTATTCACAATTAGGATTAAATAAGAAAAGTTGAGCAATGGTGAGTCAAAGTCCTGCTTGCCCCAAGGGAAAGTTTGTAATAAAGCAATGCCTTCAGTTGTTATTTTCAATAATATAAAACTTGTAATGCATAAGATTCAACCTTAAATTATTGACAATGAATTTCAACAGTGAAAAGTGTAAGGTACCATTACAAGATCTAAGGTTCATCACCAAGAAGCAATATTAATAAAATATTCACTCTTGAGGAGGGAATGAGAAGGAAGTAAAATTATAATAACTTCATTGTACTAGGAATTTGTATTAAATATTTAAAAAGCTGATATTACATTTCTTTAAAGGTAATTTGATATGTTTCAAAAGACATTTTTATCTTATAACTTAGCATATATTTTGTATTTCAAATTAGTTAACATAACTCAGAAAATTCTATATATTAAATGAAAACTCTAAAATTATATTGGTTGTTAAATCGCATAATTTAATGACTTAATGCTAAACATCTCTGGATATTAGTATTCCACACATCACAGTATGTACCAACTCTGCAATTTGACTTTCAGCTTTAGGGGTTATGTATATTTCTTGTGCCATGTGACATAGTTGATAGTGTTAGGATTTTTCTAATATGATGGGATAATATTCTCTATAATAAATGCTATCATTTATAAGTGTGTTTTTGGCAAGCATAAAAATGTATGATTTCACATAAATACTACTGTAACTGTTTTTTTAAAACATAACCTTCTGGGAAATAACATGTTATGCTCTCATGATTTATTATTCCATTTCCAGGTAACACCTCAAGTTTCTAGGCTTAACTCTTATGACTATAAATTCTACAAAAATATTAATTATGAACTACAGACTCTTCAATATACTTTTTAAAATTGTTACCTCAAGAAGTATTTAGATAACACCCCGCCTGGCCTCTTAGAAAGTTAATAATAAATAAAATTTTCTGTTTCCTGAATCAGCTTTATAAGAATCAATATGTTAAGCTTCATATTTAGGCAAACTTGAAAATGATTTTTATATACTTTAAACAAAATCCATATAATTTTAGGAAGATTGAGTAGGCCAATATCAATATTTTAGTAACTCAAATGGATTGAGCCAGATACTAACAAAATTTCATATATGAAATTCAAATTAATTAATTAATTATTTAAATAACTAAATATTTAATTGAATGACTGTATGAAATAACTATTAGGAAATATCATGGAATTTGCTACTAAAATGTTCAAATAATCAGTCCATATATGAATGTGTCCTTATAACTTTGTGATCATGATTCACATACTACACTCTTTGGTGTTTGCGTTTAAAGAGTTGTAACCAAGTATGATTATGGGTGAGCAGTGTACATTGTGGAGCACAAGTATAAGGTAAAGGCAAGCTTCATCCCATTATGTTTAATGTTGCCAGTGCAAAGCCATATTTATGATAAGTAGCTCCTGATGCGCATGGTAGGCACTTCTGTTCCTTCAGAGCCTTGATGACAACTCACTTCAAGAATCAGTGTGGGTAGACCTGAAGTATTTTCTTTTATTTTTTCTTTTTTCTCCAAAGTGAAACTGTAAAAAAGATGTTGGGTCTTAGCTCTCTTTCTTTTTGATACTTGCTCAATTCAGCTGATGGATTTACTGGGGATAAATGGGAAACTTGAAAGTGAGCTATTGCACAGAAAACCAGTGGTTTCCCCAAGCTGATAACATGGTCATAGGATCACATCAAGCAAAAAATGTACGTAGAAATGTAAGAAATAGCTCAATTCAACTAACAAACACTCTTCCTCTTCCTGACATATGCCTGTCATTTATTGAGATTTTATTTTGTTTCAATAAATGTACTGCCACAGCATTCCTATGAGGATACAGGTATTATTATTGCTATTTTAAGGATTAAATCTGAACACTGAGTGTTTTACTTGAGCTATACAGAAAGGTGGGATTTGAGTCCATGCCTACTGGGGTCCAAAGTATTAAGAGTATTTTAGATATTAACGATGTTGATCCTACTTTAATCACGTTAAAAAATAAACACAAACAAATTACTTCATTTCAAGTAAATGGTTTTGGTGTTAAGAAGTGGACATTTTATTTTAGGCATTTATTATACAAGCAGTTTTAAGTATTCTTTTTTTTTAATTCATGGGAAGAATGAGAAAATGCAAGCCTATTAATGTGTACCAACTTAACCAACAAAATTACAAATCTATACACTGTATGTTGAAATTAACTTGTTAATGTTTCCTAGTAATTGTTAAGCATAAACTAGAATGAAGTTTAGTACAAGTTATTTTGGATACAAATTTTAAAAATGTTATATTTGAAATATTTCCATTCATACCTAATTTCATAAACAACTATATAGTCTTAATTGTCAAATATAAAAAATTCATTTATTCATTCAATAAATAAGTATGTATTGAATACACTAGGCATTGAGCTTAAAAGTTAAATGAACCAGGGGTGCCTGGGTGGCTCAGTTGGATAAGCATCTGACTTCAGGTCATAATCTCACAGTTCATGGATTTGAGCCCTGTGTTGAGCATGTCAACTTGAGCTGACAGCTCAAAGCCTGGAGCCTGCTTCAGATTCTGTGTCTCCCTCTCTCCCTGCCCCTCCCCTGCTCATACTCTGTATGTCTATCTGTCTGTCTCTCTCTCAAAAAATAAGTAAGTAAGTAAGTAATTAAAAAGTTAAATAAACCAGATAGAGAGTCTCTGCCATCAAGGAACTTCCTGTCTGGCAGGTATCAAACTGATGGGTCGCCTGGGTGGTTTAGTTGGTTAAGCATTTTACTGTTGATTTTGGCTCCTGTGATGATCTCATGCTCCAAGACCCAAGTGGGGCTCCGCCCTGGGCATGGAGCCTGCTTAACATTCTCTCTCTTCCCTTCTCTCTAACCCTTCCCTGCCTCAAAAAAAAAAAAAAAAAAAAAAAATCAAACTGTCAGCTGATCTGCTATTTTTTAAGGGGCTCCCTACATAAACTCTCTTCGTGGGGTCTGCAGAACCTTCTTTGTGGGTTCTGAAATAGAACTGTGGTATTGGGTCTACCAATAGATGATCAGGCCTTGATAAACTTACCCATTTTAACTTAACTCAAAAGAAAAGGATATAAAAATCAAAGCAGTATTTTACTGATTTCTTGAAGGTAATGACTTTGTAGGAAGTGCTTGGGACTTGAAATTATTACTAGAAGTTTTAGTAAATATATAATAATAGTGAAGGAATTTAGATGATATCAACAGATGGATAACTAAATTTTCTTCCAAGTGATTAACTCCAGTCTCTTCCTAGAATACTTATTAGTTGGCCAAAATACTTATATTTTCTAGATATCATTAGTCTTCATAGGCAGTGATGAATAGGCACTGAAAAATGTTTATTGTGAACTTTTTTCACTTTTTGCATTTAATATAATTTCATTGAAAATTTATATATTTAATTTTTCCAGTTTATTTTTAGATATAATTTACATATATCATTGTGTAAGTTTAAGAATACTGTATTATATTGTACATTCTTATGGATTATTAAAAGCTCCATTACGAAAACATTAAGTAGGTTAACAGTTACATTTCAGTATTGTCTTTTTCTGGATATACCCTAATCATCTGAATTAGACCTGTCTTTAGCAGAATATTTGCAGACTGAATGTACTCAATATTTTTGCATATGGCTAAGTTTGCTTTTTATTGAAGGTTTTAACTGGTGCATGAATGGCTTTTACTGACCTTTACTCAAAATTGGAACTATCAATTTGTATCCAGCCCATAATCGACAGAAATGGATCTCATGTGACCATATCTTAATCTGAAATGTTTAATCAGCAAAAATACTTCAAATCTTTTAATTTTTCACTAACTTATAAAATATAATTTAAAAAATTTTTATTAGTCATAGTAGTGTTAGTATTATTTTTGTACATATTTAAGTCATTCTTCATTTACTTTCTTTTGGTAAGGTTATTGACAAAATTTTATTAATAATTTAATAGTTTATATTTCCCTTCAGAAAAATTCATATAGATAAGTGTATGTTTAAATTATTACTTGGATATAATGAGAAAATTGGATTTTTGTGTACCTTCAGGTACTGTACTTTTTCCTAGGTACTATTAGTCTGTACCCAACTTTAACCTTTAGATGGCAGCATTTGAGAAGTTATATATAGAAAGTGGCCACCATTTAGAAAAAAACATGTGAAGAATAATAGCACATATGTTCAATAGAAATAATTTAGCATTTATCATACTTTTCATTTAGGTTCAAAACAATCCCCTATCAGTCCATAGCACAGTGTCATAATCTGGTACATTAAAAAATACCTACCTATAAAAATCCCATCATGTTTTTACTGATGTTTATTCACTTCTTATGCTTTATTGAAGGCAGAGGTACTTGCAAATGGAGTCCCAAGAGGACTTGGTCCTCAGAATATCCCCAGTTTTAATGAATCTTGGCTAATTAAGCATATCTGAAAATTCCTTCTAAAATTATCGAAGATAAAGACATTTTCCTGTTTGCAATTCATTGGTTTAAAAATATTTTACATTGATGTATATAGTAAGAGATAAAAGGGGAAAAACAGTTTAAAATTAACTTATACCAAGGAGTCTGATAAATAATACATCTTAGTTGCTAACTAGAAAAATCATTGCAAAAGGTAAATTTTTTTGCATAATTGACAACTCGGTTAATCTGATCTATAAATCTAATCCTTGTTTTCTTTTTAAAAAATTCGGGTCAGAGAATTTCATCTTACTATTCAGGCACTTAAACAAGATTAGGCCATTCATGACTAACTTCATTAAGAGATAAATAATGACTAGAATCTATGGTATATAGTTAAATTTGTGTATTTAATTTTTATAGAGAATCATGTTAGCTTTCTTACAATGACTATAGTTCTTGTTGCTATATAATTTTTTATTATATTAAAACCCAAAATTTATTTGATTTTCCTCTTTATATTTTGATACATCCAAGAAGACCTTTTAGGGTAACTTTTTTTAAAGTTTATTTTAATTTATTCCGAGAGAGAGAGAGCAAGCAGGGGAGGGACAGAGAGAAAGGCGGACAGAATCCCAAGTAGGTTCTGCACCGTCAGTGCAGAGCTCGATGTGGGGCTTGAACTCACAAACCCTGAGATTGTGACCTGAGCCAAAGAAGAGTCAAATGCTTAACCCACTAGCCACCCAGGTGCTGCTTAGGATAACTTTTTGTATAATAATAATTCTTTTTCCTTTCATCTTTATGTTTTATTGGAAAATGTTCTAATATTTTTATCCCGATTTAAGTGCAGAAGATTTTATTAAAAGATTATTTCAGGGGTGCCTGGGTGGCTCAGTCGGTTGAGTGTCTGACTTCGGCTCAGGTCATGATCTCCCAGTTCATGGGTTCCAGACCCGCGTCAAGCTCTGTGCTGACAGCTAGCTCAGACCCTGGAGCCTGTCTTCAGATTCTGTGTCTCCCTCTCTCTCTGACCCTTCCCTGCTCATTCTGTCTCTCTCTCTCTCTATCAAAAATAAATAAAATTAAAATTTTTTTAAATAAAATAAAGATTACTTCATTATTATAGAGAAAAGTAAAATTTCAAGTAACTTCATTAAAAGCCAAGTTTATATCTAGTGATCCAGAAGATTAAATCATATCTATGTTTATTTTGTCTGTCTAAAGAATTAAATAATTTTGTGGAGGGTAAAGTGTTTGCAGTGATGTACATTGATTGTTGGCAAAATTATAAATAAAAATTCTCCACCACCCAGTAATTATTGAAAAAAATGATAAACATAATCCAAATTATGGAAAATGCTTCATGTTTTAAGTGTTCATTTCTGTACTACTTGTATTAATCAAAATTTGGATGGTACCTAAATGAATACAATGGATAATCTGTTAATTTATATCATGAGATGTATGCAGTCTCAAGGATGCAGTATATGAAAGTATATGTACTTTTTGATTACTTCAGCTTTTATTGAGATTCTTTCATTTGCATGAGTTATTCAAATTGGTTTAAACAAGAGAAATAATTTATTCACTCAATTAACTGAAATTTCCTGGGGCTTGAATGACAGTATCCAGGTGCTCACACAGTAAGATCTGAAATCTGACTCTTCATCTCTTCCCTTTGTTTTCCTTTCAGCTGGCTTCATTCTCAGTAAATCTCTCCCAGCAAAGGTGTCCAGCACTCTTACAGGGATCGTTGGCATTAAAAGCTTAAGTGTGTGCCTTTCCAGTAATCTTAGTGAAAGACCAGAGACGGTTTTCAATTGTCTCACCCTGAGTTACGTTTTCATCGTTGAGATTATCATCATGAGGAAGTAGGCTCTGATTGGATGGGTCAGGTCCCAGATCTCCTTAAGAGGAAAACAGACTTGGGTGCCTGGTGGCTCAGTTGATTAAGCATGGGACTTTTGACTTTGGCTCAGTTCATTATCTCAGGGTTTGTGAGTTCAAGCCCACATCCGGCTCTGTGCTGACAGCGTGGAGCCTTCTTGAGATTCTCTCTCCCTCTCTCTTCCCCTCTGTGCATGTGCTCTCATTCTCTCTCAAAATTAAATTGAGAAAGAGAGAGAGAGAGGAGAAGAAGAAGAAGAAGAAGAAGAAGAAGAAGAAGAAGAAGAAGAGGGTTAGCATTAGCTTCATCCATACTACATGAACTAAAACAGGAGTAAATGTGGTTCTCCAGAGGAAAAATGAGAATGTTTACTAAAAGATACTAGAAGAATGAGTATGTATGTGGGCATGAGTATATGTATTTATATGCCAGAGAACCAAAATAACAGATATCTACTACAGTACCTATAAAATTAAATGAGACTATGTTATACCTTAAGAGGCAGAGAGAGAGAAAAAAGAAGGAAATAGAGAAAGAGAGAAGAGAATGACAGAAGTAAAAATAAGGTGAGTGGAGTAACTGTTCTTGAATCTCATTAGGATCACATAGTCAGTACATAATCAAATATTGATGACTAAAGCCAGTGACAGAAGCAAGCCAATTAACTGAAATCAAACATAGAGTACCATGCAGATTTTTGCATATAACATTATCTTACTAAAAATTCTAAAGTTATTATTCTGCTATCTTTGAAAGTTTTATAATGAAATCTTTGTAACATTTATCAACTGTATCAGTATAATAAAAGTCATATCTCATTATTTTTTAATATATAGGTTATATAAGAATTCTATGCAAATATAATTGCTGTAAAGGGCAAAGATGGCAGAATCAAATAACCTCTATATTACGGTAATCTAAGGTATAATATTTAAATTTTCTCTAGATCTACTTTAATTGTAATTGCTATAGAGCCACAATGCTTAGCATAAAACTGTTTCCTATTCAGCAAGATGAGGATATAATAATACATTCCTATTTTAAAGATTGAGATGTGATTTCAGAACAGAAAATCACACACTGAGTGTTTTCACTTAATGATCATGATATAGATAACAGACTATTAAAGTTATTAGACCTTCCTTCCAAGAATTTAAATGACAAAAAACTAAATGTGTTATTATATATATATATATTAACAGTAATATTAGGATTCAGTGTATTTTTTTCTTTTCTCTTTTTAACTTTACATCCCATGACTTATTTATTTTAAAACTAGAAGTTTGTACCTCTTAATCCCCTTCACCTATTTTATCCATTCTTCCATTTTTCTCTCTACTGGCAACTACCAGTTTGTTCTCTGTATTTATAAGTCTGTTATTTTTGCTTTGTTAATTGTTTTGTTTTGTTTTTTAGATTTAACATATAAGTGAAATCACATGGTATTTGCCTTTGTCTGCCTGACTTAATTCACTTAGCATAATATGCTCTGCATCCATCCATGGTACCTCATTTAGCAACATCTCTCCCTTTTTTATGGCTGAGTAACATTCCATTGTGTATATACACCACATCTTCTTTATCCAATCATCTATCAATGTACACTAGCTTACTTTTACATCTTGGCTATTGTGAATAAGACTGCAGTGAAGATAGGGATCCATATCTTTTTGAATTAGTGGTTTTATTTTCTTCGGATAAATACCCAGAAGTGGAATTGCTAGATCATATGGTAGTTCTATTTTATTATTTTTTGAGAAAACTATGTACTGTTTTCCATAGTGACTATACCAATTTACATTCCCACCAACAGTCCGCATGGGTTCTCTTTTCTCTACATCCTTGCCAATACTTGTTATTTCTAGTATTTTTCATATTAGTCACTTTGACTGGTATGAGGTGACACCTCATTGTGGTTTTGATTTGCACTTCTCTGATGATTAGTGATGCTGAGCATCTTTTCATGTGTCTGTTGACCATCTATATGTCTCCTTTGGAAGAATATTTGTTTAGGTGTTCTGCCCATATTTTAATCAGAATATCTTTTTTGTATTTAGTAATATAAGTTTTTGTATATGCTTTGGATATTAGCCCTTTATTGGATATGTCATTTGCAAATATCTTCTCCCATTCAGTAGTTTGCCTTTTCATTTTATTGATAGTTTCCTTTGCTGTACAGAGCTTTTTAGGTTGATGTGGTCTCATTTGTTTATTTTTGTTTTTTGTTGCCCTTACCTGAGGACAGAGAGCTAAAAAATTATTGCTAAGGCTAATGACCAAAAGTTTATTGCCTATGCTTTCTTTTAGGAGTTTTATGGTTTCAGATCTTACATTTAGGTCTTTAACCTATTTTGAGCTTATTTTTGTATTTATTTTTGTAAGAAAGTGGTCCAGGTTCATTTTCTGACATGTATCTGTCCAGTTTTTCTAGCACTATTTATTGAAAAGACTGTCTCTTCCCCACTGTATAGGCTTGTCTCCTTTGTCTTAGATTAATCATTTAAGTGTGGGCTTATTTCTGGACCCTCTATTTCGTCCTATTGATTTATGTTCCTGTTTTGTGGTAGTACAATACCATTTTGATTACTATAGCTTTGTGGTATAGTTTGAAATTAGGGTGCGTGAGGGGTGCCTGGGTGGCTTAGTCGGTTAAGCATCCGACTTTCGCTTGGGTCATGGTCTCGCAGTTCGTGGGTTCGAGCCCTGCGTCGGGCTCTGTGCTGACTGCCAGCTCAGAGCCTGGAGCCTGTTTCAGAGTCTGTGTCTCCCTCTCTCTCTCTCTGACCCTCCCCTGCTCATGCTGTCTCTCTCTCTCTCCTAGAAATAAAAAAAAAAAGAAAGAAAGAAATCAGGGTGTGTGATACCTCCAGCTTTGTTCTTTCTGAAGATTGCCTTGGCTATTTGAGGTCCTTTGTGGTTCCATAAAAAATTTAGGATTCTTGGGGCACGTTGGTGGCTCAGTGAGTTAAGCATCTGACTTCAGCTCAGGTGATGATCTAAGTTTATGAGTTTGAGCTCCACGTCGGGCTCTCTGTTGACAGGTCAGAGCCTGGAGCCTGCTTCAGATTCTGTGTCTCTCTCTCTCTGTGCCCCTCACTTGCTCACACTCTGTTCTCTCTCTCTCTCTTTCTCTCTCTGTCAAAAATAAATGAACATTAAAAAAAAGAATTAAAAAAACTAAGATTCTTTGTTTGAGTTCTGTGAAAAATACCACTGGTATTTTGATTAGCATTGCATTGAATCTTTAGATTGCTTTGGGTAGTATGGATATTTTAACAATATTAATTCTTTCCATTCATGAACATGGTATATCTTTGCATTTATTATGCTGTCTTCAATTTCTTTTATCAGTCTCTTATATTTTTCATGGTACAGGTCTTTCACTTCCTTGGTTACATTTATTCCTGGGTATTTTATTCTTTTTAGTACAGTTGTAAATGGGATTGTTTTCTGAAATTCTCTTTATAATAGTTTGTTATTGATGTATGCGAACACAGTAGATTTCTGTATATTAATTTTGTGTTCTGTAACTTTAATGAATTCATTTATTAGTTTCAGTAGAATTTTTTGGTGAAGTTTGTAGTGTTTTTTTAATTTAACATCATGTCCTCTGCATATAATTACAGTTTTACTTCTTCCTTACCAATATGAATATCTTTTATTTCTTTTTTTGTCTTATTGCTGTGGCAAGAACTTCCAGTATTATGTTGAATAAAAGTGGTGAGAGTAGACATCCCTATCTTGTTCTTGATCTTAGTGGCAAAACTTTCAGTTTTTCACCTTCAAGATTGGTGTAAATTGCAGGTTTGCATTTATCCTCTTTATTTCGTTG
The DNA here is from genome assembly GCF_008692635.1 of Crocuta crocuta. Lineage (NCBI taxonomy): Eukaryota > Metazoa > Chordata > Mammalia > Carnivora > Hyaenidae > Crocuta > Crocuta crocuta. The sequence continues at coordinate 3,646,077 of NW_027530514.1, read as the reverse complement.
AAGTATGTTCCCTTTGTACCCATTTTGTTGAGAGTTTTTATCATAAATGGATATTTAATTTTATGAAATGCTTTTGCTGTACTTTTTAGGATGATTTTTATCCTTCATTTTGTTATTATACTGTTGTCATATTGATTGACTCAGCATATTCTTTAAAATATACACCTATAAGGGCTTTTTTAGACACATCTAAATTAAACACCTTAGTTTCCATCTTATAATTGACTTGTTTAGAATAATGTCAACCTTGAAAGGTGTTAGATAGGGTGGAGGGATTGGGAGGAGGAGAAGGAGGAATGGGGAGAGAAAGAATGTCATGGAAACACAATTGGATGGATTTTCCTCTTTCTCAATGACCTTGTCATTCAATTACTTGCTTCTTTGTGATTGTATTTCTTTTTCTATGTCTAAGAGTCTACTATTTCCAAATTTAAATAGCCTCATATGAAAACATTTGGTTTTCTGTAGTATCTTTTGTATATAGGTACTGACAAGTATCAGTATAATGAGATAATTAATCAACATTTCAATGTGCATTTTTTCTGAGTTCAATTTGTGATTAGACCTTGACACAAATTTAGCTCATGCATTGTCTAAGTCATTTTGGGGCCTCAGTTGATCTTTATGTTCAATAAATTTTGTGATAAATGAGCCAAAGTAGACATTGAGGTTTTTCATACTCTTTCCAAGGGCATTTTATATTCAAAGAATGTGTATATGTGTATATGACAACCTAACAAATTGTTAATTGCAAACCAATTTTAATAAAATGGAATTGTGTGTGTTGTAACACCTTTATAATAGTAGCTAGGTGTGATCAGACTGCTGAAATCTGTATAAAGCAAGGAGATTTCCAAATCAGGAGATACTGTTATATTATTCGAAGGTTGGTATGCCAAAGATGCTGACTTTTGACTTCCAGATTAGCACAGCCACTGCCTAGGGATGAGGGAATAGTATGGTGGGGTACTAGCTGATAGCTCAATATCATGTGATGTTAAGTATCAGCCTCCCCATGTTATAAAAACTCCTACAGTGAACATGAAGCATGATTATAAGTTGTAGTGTCAGAGATGGCTTGCATCATCTGTTCCACTTGAATAGTGTTCTGTTTTCTATACAATTACATAATGTTATCACTTTAACAAAGGACATGTAAGTCAAAATGTTACCTAAAATGTAAAAATTCTTACACAGTCAAAGCTTCTGTTGCATTAAAATATCTTTTTTGCTGCTTCATTGTTCTAAGCATCTTTTTCCACTCCCTCTAACAAACAACACTTTTACTTCAAGCTTGCCAGGTATGCTGTGAATACTGAGGAAACCATAAAGTTCTTTTAATTCATACAACAGTATAAATAACTACCAAGTCAGTTCTTCTCCAAAGGGTTTGTACTTCATAAAGAAGACTTTTAAAGAAACACCAGAGAGGACTTTGCAGTTCAAATGCAGGGTGAGACATTTTTTACTGGAGAAAGTTAACCAACAGGAAAAAGAAAATCAAGAGAGCCATAATCCCCCAAGACATATTAATATAGTTTATTCATATATTTATTGATTCTATATATATGGGATGTCTGTAATATTCTAGGCACTATTGTTGATGTTTTATTTTTTACCATAAAAATATAGTTCTTACTTTTACAAAAAGACCAAGGATTATAAAGCTCATGCAGTATTAGTTTTGTGAGACATTAAAAAGTGAGTGAGAAAAACAGAAAAATATCTCTTTCATGTTCTTTTTTCATAATTGGACTTCTATTGATTGGAAACTATGAGCAGAAATAATTTTTCTTTTTTCACCAGAGAAGCGCCACATACTAGGAGGGCTAATAGACTGCCAGTCTATTGCAAGGTGACTGGTTTTGGGGTACAGAGCTTAAAAATATGACAGCCCAATTTTTGAACTAACATTATTCCTAAAATTATTTAGAAGAAATACTAAAAAGCATGTGTTGAATATTTTTACAATCAAATCCACAATCTGGGGACTGATCCATTACAAATCTTGCTTCTTTGTGTCTTTGTTCATGTTGCAGGGTAATGTCTCTCAAAAGCCAACATATTTGTTATGTGCCTTCTTTACTTTTCAGCCTTCAATATCTGCCTCTTGTTCTTAGGACAGACTTACTAATGTGTGCTACGAGTCTCTTCATAATTTCATTCAGGGCTGTTCATCCAGTCTCATCAGATATCTTTTCCTCTCTATTCTTATATCCTGTTATTTTGCATTTTTTTTTAGCTTAATAAAGCATGGTATCTATTTTATTAGGCACCACACCTTTACCTACCTACATCCTTCTCATTCATCAGGGCTCACTTTGTCTTAACGTCTTCCTTCAGAAGGCTTTCCTGGTTGTGTAAATAACCCCCCCCCCCAACACCTTATGGCATCCTCTTTTCAAGGATCAGAGCACTTAGCACACGTTATTACAGTTGCTTTATAACTCACTGTCAAGCATTTAACTCCATGAGGGCAAGGACTACATTTGATTTGTCTAGTGCTTAGCACAATGCTGACCCATAGATGTTCAGTTATTTTATGTTGAATGGGTGAAATACGTTCAGTTTGTTATATCCAGTTGATCCTTGAACAATATGGGTTTTGAACTGTGTGGGTCCACTTATACATGGATTTTTGAAAAGTAAATTCAGTGCAGTACTATAAATGTATGTTCTCTTCCTTGTGATTTTCTAAATAATATTTTCTTTTCTCTACCTTATTATAAGAATACAGTATGTAAGACATACACATGGATTTTGATGTGCAGGGCGGGGGCAAGTCCCCTAACTGCCTACATTATTCAAGGGTCAACTGTATTTCTTGAGTTTGCATTGGTGTATAAAGCACTATTCTATGCAACATGAATATGACTAAGACATAGTCTTTCTCTTAAAAAAATTTTTTTTAATGTTTTATTTATTTTTGAGAGAGAGAGAGAGAGAGACAGCATGAGCAGCGGAGGGTCAGAGAGAGAGGGAGACGCAGAATGCAAAGACAGGCTCCAGGCTCTGAGCTAGCTGTCAGCACAGAGCCCAACTCGGGGGCTTGAAACCACGAACCGTGAGATCATGACCTGAGCTGAAGTCGGACACTTAACTGACTGAGCCAGCCACGCACCCCATATTCTTTCTCTTCATGTAGCATTCCACTTAGTATGTGTGAGTACATGGTCACAATACAAATCCTACTATAAGGGAATATTACAGGAGCCAAAGAGAGTCTGTCATAAACAAAAGATTATGGGGATTTAGTCTCAGAGATCAGAGGTCATGGAATCTCTTGGAGATCAGAATTCACTGTGGAACATTTTGATTAGTTTTTTGGAAGGTAGCTCTTTCTTTGAATAGGTAGCTATTAATTAGCTTTTTGGATAAATGAATAAAACATGGCTTTGTTTCCTTTATGCTTGTGTTTTAGTGTAAAATGGTAAAAATGATTATCATATTCATCCAGTTCATACTGAGTTCAACAAAATATTTGATATATATTTACGTATTATTGTAATTATGGTTTTTGTTTTGTCAGGCAAGTTACATCCAGATTTTGTGTATGCAGGTCTGTGATAATAATAATCCATTTCTAATTGCTTGTGTGAAATTATGACTCCTTTTTTGTACACTATTGTATCCTTCGAGGTGTTGATAAACTAGATCCATTAGCAATCTTCAATGTTCTCTTAAGGTTATTTGACTTTGACTTAGAAATGTTACATTCCCATTCATTTCATGAATACTCCTCTAATGCTTTTTCTAAACCTGGGACATAATATGGATCTTATTTCCACAGAAAATTATGGATATTATCAATAATTGCTCTATTACCACAAGGAAAAAATATATATTTAGACTGTAGAGTCTCAAGGTATTTCAAAAGATCTTTTGAAGCAGTGATTCAATATTGGTAATATATGTAGTTTGCATACAAATAATAGTTATTACACTTTCATGTATAACATTTAAGCCACAGGATACTGAAATTCTCATTTCCTGTTGGGAGTTTTCCATGTAAATGTAGTTCTTTTATGTGAAAAGCTATAAATTTCCATTTTATTGCATCAAGCATACAGTGGAATGATAATGTTTTGGTGTGACTTTTAAAAAAATATATTATTTCAAAGGTCTTAAAAGAAGGCTGTGCTTCCTTCACATTGCATCATCCTATTCAATCCTGCAATGCCAGCCTATATAACTGTCTCCCTAAATTGAAGTTTACTCTGTGTATGGGATCACCCTTTCTTTTTAGTGGCTTGTAGACTCCTCCCTTATCTAGTGACATACAAAACCTCAGCTATAGTAGTTTATACAGATTATGTCAGGTATTTACTGTGGTAATATAGATTTCTTCTTCTTCTTTACTCTTAGTATAAATAAGTTTATATGCCTAAAGAAACTTTGTGGAATAATGTAACACTAAAGAGGCTCCTAATGTTTATTTCTTTGGAAGATCAATTCTTTAAGCACACAGTGCCATCAGCTGCCACTTCTGTTACAGGTTTTGTAAGCCAGATGTGAGGAACCAGCTTGCAGATCAAGAAAAATGTTCATGATGTCAAATTTGTCTAAGGTGCTCTGTGAAACTGTTCATATAGAAAGGCACATCACAAGAATTAATTTTCTTAAGTATTTCATTATCCTTACTTCTTAATTGACCGTATTATAATTTTTATCTTTCTTTTAGGTAAATGATTAAAAGAAAGACCAATCCTTTTCTTTTAAAAGTACTAAAATAAAAAAAAAAGAAATTAGCTATTTTATTGTGTTTTTGTGACATACTTACTAAGTTTATTTTGTGAAGAATTATCATATTATACAGATGGAAATACTGAGGCAAGATAACTTTAAAACTATAGACTTTAATTTAATTAAAATGAGATTTAGTAAGACTTGATCTCAAACAAGAAGTTAGCATATTGCTTAGATTGGTGTCCTGTCAATGAATATTTCTTCAATTATATGTTATGAATAAAAATGGAAGAATTCACAGAACATTTTATTGGAATGCTAAGTGCTCAAGTTTATTCCCTGCCTTGTCTCTCACTACATGAGAGACACAAGCTCCCCCTCCACATCTAAAATGAGACCACTGCTTTGGTTTCTAGCATGTCCAAAGTTCATCTAAGTTTAAAATAGATTTCATTTTTGGAGTCAGTGTGGACTTTTCTATATTATTTCACTTATCCAACTTATTCAAGTACCTTCTAAGTACTTTCTTTATGCCAGGAACGTTGCTAGGCATGGGGATGTAGCAGTTTCTGTGCCATGGGGCTCAGGGTCTAAGAGGAGACAAACATTACATAATCACACAAATAAATAGCCAAGTGGAAATTGTGATAAGTGCTACAAGACGTCATGGAGAGTGTAAGGGGAGAAAAGAATAGAATAAACCTAAATGAGATTGTGAGTTGGGACTTGTCTCTCTAAGAGAGAAAAAGATTGAAGCTGAAGCCTGAAGAGTTAGGAAGCGGTAGCCAAGTGAAGAGTGTTCCAGGTGGAAGAGAGAGTTCATAGAAAAGCCCTAAGGTGTGAAATTCCCTGCAGGTCCAATACTTGGTCTGAGATGAACTTGGAGAGAGGACAAAATGTACATCGTGGGAAGCCCAAGGCGAGCATGGGCTTTCACCTTAAATATGATAAAAATTTGAGAGTGACAGAGATTGAGAGAGAAGGTAGGTATGGAAGAAAGGTGTGTTCACTGCACTGAAGATAAGATTCTAGATGGAAGAGAAGTTTGGCTTCCCCCCCTTTATTTTATAAAGATTTGCCTTTTTTCAAAAGGCTGGGTTCTCAAGGAGATAATATCAGGCAAGAGTACACATGAAATTTAAGCATCTGAAAATGTTACTTAAAGGATTTGTGTACCTCCTATGGGTACTCATATCACAACTTGAAAATTACTGAAATAAAATACAATGCCTGAAATCATAGAACTTGTATTCCAGTTAGATAGAAAAGAAATGAACATATGAAAAGGTAATTAATCATAAAAGATTTAAATAACAGTTTAGGACAATAACAGGAACTATATAATAAGCAAGCCATGTACAATTGCATAATCAATTGAGTAGACAGTGATTTGTCACAAGCCTGTGATGCTCAGGGAATTCTTTGAGGATCTTGAAAAGGTGACAGAATTGCAATGATTTTAAAGGAGGATTTATGACATCTCAGGACTAACAGTAGTGGAGATTACAGAAAGGAAAAAGTGGGGTGAAGTATTTGCCATTTGGTGGAATAATCAGAAATCAGACAATTTGACTGCAAAGAATATAGAATGCCAGCCTTCAGAATTTGTATATTATTAGAGAGGCCCATAAAATCCACTGTAGACTTTGGAGTAAGGGAAAGCTAGAATTAAAATGACGTATGAAAAGTATCTAGAGAGAGCCTTAACAAAGAGATTGGAAAGAAGAAATGGTCATCAAATTTAGAAGCTTAAGAGTCAGAATCCTGGTCTGAGTCAATAAAGGGCTGGAGGGATGGAGTGATGGATGTGAAAATAGGTAGGAAGAAGTATTTTTGAGAGAACAAATGAAAATTTAAAAGAAGGAAGAAAAGACAAGACTTAGTAATTGGGTATGGAAAAGTGAGGAGTCCTAGAAAGTAGAAATTTGCATTTCATTTATAAATTCTGGGAATGATTTCTATGATTATTTAACCAACTAGGATATTTGATGAACTATGTTTCATTAAATTAATAACAGCATTTTCCAGTAAGGTATATAGCTTGCACATCAATTGGAAATACTTTTTCTTCTTAGCTTATGTTTCACTTGCTTGTTGTGACGGTAGATGAGAGCATCTGTATGTCTGCTGTAGTCAAAGCCTGTTATTTTGACCTGATAGTACAGTACACTGGTGTTTACCTTATTTGACATTGTTTACTTACCCCTCTCACTATCTAGTATTTTTCATTAGCTGGGAAGTACAATACTCATTACTTGTTGGCCATACTTCATTAATGTGACTCCCCACATAGCTGTCTTCCAAGGGATGCAGTTTGGGCAAAAGTGACCATATTTAACTGTATCTGTAATTTCTCTCTGCCCAGAAAGAAAAAGTATAACACTCATTAGAAATATGGACTGTCTCACATCTATTCTCTCCTTTCTCTTTATTCAATAACAGCTTTCAAAAATCACAGTTTGACCTAACCAGAGTTCATTTCCAAACAATAAATTATGATTTAATAAACTGCCTACAACCAAAATATCGTGTTTATAATCAGAAAATTTTCAGTGCTTTTTAAAATAAATATTTTAGTAAAATTAATCCAAATTAAGAAAACTGATGAGGCACCTGGGTGGCTCAGTTGATTGAGCATCCTACTGAACCACCCAGGTGCCTCATCAGTTTTCTTAATTGCTCAGATCATGATCTCGTAGTTTGTGAGTTCAAACTCCTCATTGGGCTTGCTGCTGTCAGTGTAGAACCCTCTTCAGATCCTCTGTCCACCTCTCTCTCTGCCCCTCCCCCCTCATGCTTGCTCTTTCAAAAATAAATAAAACATTAAAAACTTTTAAAAAATGAACAAAAAAGAATATTAGAATTAAAATCAGCCATAATCATACCATCCAGAGATAACTACTGTTAATATGTTAGCACATATTCCCTAAAATACCTAAAATACAACTTTTGTTAAAGAAATGTGATTCATATTTTATATACTGAAAATGTGATCATCCTATATATAGTTATATGACCTCCTTTTCTCAATTCATAAGTAGTTTTAATGTCTTTTCAATGAAAGACTGTAATCAATATCATCCCTATAAGTTCTTTGAAATTTCATTTCAGTAACTTTCTTGTTTTGTATGTTTAGATTGTTCTCAGTGTTTTCTACTATAAATAGAGTTGTAAAAATTTGCATTATCACATATATAGAGACGTAGGGTATTTTATTATAAAACTGTTTTAAGATATATACACGTAAACGTATACACATGCATCTATATACGTGCGTGCATATTCACATACGTGTTTGACTATTAGAGTGACATTATTTTTAAAAGTTAAATATTTGGGGGTCAAAGCTGTGCAATTTTAAGACTTGTCACACATAATTTCAAACTGTCTTATTTCCTTAGAAAATATGCAACTAATCCCTTTCCTCAACAAAAAAATTAATGACCAGTCTAGTAGAGAGAACATATATATCTTAGGGTTTTAATTTGCATAAGGAGAGTGACCTATAGGTGAACACTATAGTCTTCTGTTATTGCTCGTTTGTATTTTTCCTGTTTGAACTGCCTATTCATATTATTTTCTCATTTCCCATAAGTGTTCAAATCAATTTCTTAAATATTCTTTCATGATCCTCAACCAACACAACCAGTTTTAAAAAATTATTGGAATAATTAGGTTTATTATATCTGTCCTAACATTACAAAATAATTTTCTGTGCCATGGCAAAAAATTAAGATACTAAACAGCTGGTATTGTTTAACATTAATATTTTAATGCTAATTTTTATAGTAATTTAGTGCTAATTTTATTAAACTCTTTATTCAATATCTGCTTTAATTAAAATTATTAAAGGAGTGACATTTACTAACATTATCTTATATAAGTTATTTATATTTTATGTGAACTATCTTCATAAAAACACCTAAATATATCAAAAGAGATATATCTTGTAAAAGTCAAAAAATTAAGTAGAAGCCCTATACCACCATTGAGAATAAACCTTATAATCACCAATATATGAACAGACAGTGCAATGCAGAAATTTTCAGTTACTTATCATGAATAATCATAAAAATTAAAATCTCCAGTCACACACCTGATGGGCAAAAGAGGCTGAGTTTTTACTCGTTTCATATTGGTACTTTTCCCCAAGTATTGTGTTTACTGCTTGCCAAAGCAGTGCCTTTCAGTTTCTGATACAAACTTATAGTTAATTAAGTAGTAAGAAAATTTAGTCTTCTCATAACTAGAGTTTAGATGAAAATTTAGGAATATAGGAACAAGCTGAGATTGACTGTGAGAGATCAGATTATGACGGTGTTCATGCATCAGTCAGGTGAGTCCGGGGCAGACAAGTAAGAGTAAGAAGAAAATCCTGCAAAGCATTCATTGCCATATTTCTCAAGTATTCACAGGAAATCAGTGATCAAAATAGCTTATTAATAATGCAGCTTAATAATCCTTTATGTATTAATAAGTAGAGATGTGGTAATAGTATGAAATGCTTTATTCCATAATTAACTATTTATGAACATAAATATTCTCTATGACTATGGAAGAGGTAGAACTCATCAGTCTCCATGCGTTTGATCATACAGACTTGAATTGTCAAATATGATAAATTATTTTGGTCTCATTATTTATTCAATTGATGTTTATTTGTCAGGAGTCAGACACATTTTGAGAATTGGATACGTGACAAAGAACAAAGCTCCTGCCCTCCCCTTACATTATAATTTGGAAATTGATAACAAACAGTTATAGAATATAATGAGGGTTAATGATATTTTTCTCTAAAGAAAAATAAAGTACAGTAAGAAGATAGAACAAAATGGAGGTTCTTATTATTCTACAGATGGTCAGTGATGAGCACTTTGAGGAAGTGGTATTTGGGTACAGTCCTGGGGGAGTTCTAGAGGTATCTGAAGGAAAGAGCATTTAAGACTGAGGGAGCAGCAAATGGGGCGGCCCTGAGACAAGCATATGCTTGGATTTTAGCATGTTCAAGGATTATTTGGAAACTTTATATTACTTCCTCATTTGCTTATTGAATTGATGTTTATAGGATTGTATTCTGTGATGGTAACTGTAGGTGAATTAATAGTAAAATCTGTCAGTTGGTCCTAATGGATAGAAAATAGGAAATATAAAAATTATGTTCATTAAGGATTTGCTTTTAGACACACTGATTTTTAAATTTTACTTTTAATGTTAGAAATGACTCACAGATAGAGGCTGATTGATGTAGACATCAGAGGAAGACTCAATTAGGATAGGTATAATGTTTGGATAAAAATATAATTTGTTGGTACATAAATTTTAGCAACAACGTTTTAGTTATGTGACTAATGACTTGTAATCACTAAATCCATTAACATTGTTCTGCTTATCCAAATATTGAAACTGAGATCCTATTTCATTTCAGCATCTTGATCTCCATAATTTAAGTTATAACTATAAATAAATAAATAAATAAAAATAAAACAAGAAGTAGCATCTTAGAGCAATAACTCTTCTAAAAGTTTTATCCACATCTGGTTCTGGGATTTTTACTGATGTTTAATCAACTTGAGATTATGAGATAATTAGGTGCCCATTACAGTGGGCACCTAATGAAACCAATTATATGATATCTATATTTTAGATTCTATGCTGTTTGTTTCTCCAGATTAACATCAAATAACTATTCCTGACATCTAGATGAATAGTAATGGCCATGGAACATGGACGGTGTCAATAGCACTTTCAGATTAATCCAAAATTATGGGATATAATTTCTGTTTTCCTTTGTATTAACATATATTTTTGGATATATATTATATATAAACTATTAAATTTATATATAGATATGCATAGAAATACT